>NC_041389.1:604949726-605016778 GCF_002162155.2 Triticum dicoccoides
GAGGATCTCGGATTCTTGGCCCGGACAGCGGGAGAAGCAAGAGGCAGGTGGTTGGGCGGTCGGGGTCGGGGGTGGAGGCGCTCCGAGTAGTACAAGAGCTGGAAGGAGGCGGGGAGGAGATAGGGGGGATGGACGGAGCAGGCGGGGAGAGGAGGGGAAGGAAATGGGTGATGGAGACGGGTGGATGGTGGGGAAGAAGAAAATGATACGAGGCCTCTGGACTCTGGTTGATTAATAAAATAAGTAAAGTGGCAGCAGCATTACCAGCCGGCAGAACCGGCGGTGGGCCACTGCTGGAGGCCGCCGATATTTTGCCCCGGGGATACAGTAGCGGCAGCGATTTGGGGCGGCGGCTCTGACAGGTCGGGAGTTGTGAATTGGAGGTTTCAGAAGAAAAAATGGAGTTGTGAATTGGAGGTTTTCAGAAGAAAAAAAACGGGAGTAGAGTTTTACTATCAGCTATTATGATGAGCTGTCTTGAACCTCCAAATTTGTGGACCAAGTAAAAATAAATAAAAAATAAAGACATGCCAATGGCATCATATATCTGATTAATATCGAGAAAAACAAATGTGGGTTCAATGGATAGACAACTGGACGTGAGTACAAAATAAAATTGCATTAAAAAGCATACTAGTCTCCTCCTTCTTCGGATTGTACGCCTTCCACATTGAACAAAAGCAAAAAAAAAGTGACACGTGCAAACGCCTGTGCCATGCTAGACTTTAAAGATCATAACTTGCAAAACCTCCATATTAGTCTGGTCATAGTGGGGAGTAACTTAGACTAGTAACATGTATATGTTACTAGTCCATGTTATTACCTTTATAATGGGTAGTAACATATGGATGGTAACATACAAGCCTTTATTAATTGAGACATAGACTCATTCTTTTTCGGGGTGTGTTATGTTGCAGTAACATATTATGTTACCACAAGCATCTCTCCCCTCATTAACTCCATGCCACATAAGCAAATTTTTGTTGGGATGTGTTATGTTATTATCTAAGTTACCCCCACTATGCACCAGTTGACATAGATCCAAGAGCATCTATAATCGGGCCTGGCAAAAATGAGCCCAAAACGCGGGCGGATCATTCAGGCAACATTTTTCACACATTGGAATCGCACTTTTAATTTTTAACTCCTCATTTTTCATACAATGGCATGCAACATTCATTTGATTATATAGGTAGCAAACTAGCAAAAGCACTCGTCATTGGATATATGGATGAACTCCTTGCCGGAGTAGCTGACCTCGTGGTCATTGGCAATCGGGCAAAACGTCGGCACCTCCTTGCCGTCCTCCTCATCCACCAAGAGCTACTCGCACTTCATGTCCGTCTCATGGATGAAGCGGCGATTTGCTGCCATCTCCGCCTCTAGATGGACTTGAGGATGGCCTACTGCTCTGCCGCCTCCTAACGCATGGGCAAGCTCGTACTTATGTTGGTGGGCCTTTCGTGGTATGATTTTGTGTCATCTACTAATCAATTCATACTTATGTGAGAAAATTTTTCACATTGGTGTCTACATGTACTATATTGGCGTTATAATATCACACGTTGGAGCTTCTTTTTCTTAGGTGGTGAGAGAGTGTGCGGGATTGATATGTTTTTATAAGCCGATTGCTCCTGGTTGATTTGAAAAATCTTACCTGATCAAAATCATGAAATAAATCCAAAATTGAATACCTCAATCGAATGAAAAAGCTCCAAAATTAAGCAGCTTAGTGAATTAAAAGAATTGAATAAGAGTGCTCCTAGAGAAAAATTGTTGACCCGACCAAAATGGAAGGGCCCAATTCTAAAATGGAAATCTGAATTGATTGTGAGGTCTTAAAATTAAGGAGCACAGTGTATTTATAGATAGATTGATTGATCGGCACATGCCTGTTTATTTCAGGAATTCTCAGGAGATGAGCTTTATAAAATTGAGGAATGGTGGGTCTCTGTACGATGGAACTACGGAGATACAATCGGAGTTGTTGATCACGGAGCCAAAGGAACCGTATGAAGTGAAAGAGAGACTAAAGCTACGCAAGAAATGGCTGAGATTTGTGAAGCTGTTGAAAAGACATGATAAGAGAGAAGCTGCTGGTGATATCCAACAGCAGGCGTTCACGCCATCGCTTGAATGACATGATCAACTGAAAATACCACCCCGCAGATAGTTGCAGCCTCAACTAGGATGTCTCAAAGTGCCATGTAGCATTTCCCCCTTCGAGTCTGACCATTCTTCTTCTTCGAGTGCTAGTGAAACTGCGATACTAAAAAGTTGCACAAAAAAGCTCCCACAAACAACTTGCTGCTATGGGAAACGTTATGTGCCGGCAGACCGGCCGAAGCTTTGGCCGGTCGCTCGCGTACCGCTGGATCGCCCAGCGATTCTATGGCTAACAGGTCAACAGATTCATTAATTGTTTGCGTTGTTGGATTTCCTCCTCGGCCCACCACATGCCCCTTGGCCCATCACGGCTGCTTTTTTTTTCTTTCTCTCATCCTCCAATGCGTCGTCCGGCGAGCTGCGACCGTGGCGGCCGCATGCTGGAACCAGCGTCCCGGCGTACTGGAACCAGCGTTTTTTTTTTTTGCTAAATCCATTCAAGTCGGAGCTACGACTGCAACGACGAAGACAGCCTTTTGCTGCAATCATCGTCAGTTTTTGTTACAATCGGCGAGGAAATTTGCTACATCCATTCATGACAGAGATGCGACCCGAGAGGGCGGCGAGGATGATTTTTGCTGGACCCATAACCCATAATTGTTTTTTGCTACTATCGGCGAGGTTGTTTTGCTACATGCATTCATGGCGGAAATGCAACCAGGGACGGGGACGACGAGGATTTTTGTTGCACCCGTAATTGTTTTTTGCTACTACCGACGAGTTTTCTTTTTTGCTACATTCGTTCATGGCGGTGACGCAACCTGGGACGGCGGCGACGGCGATTTTTGTTGCACCCATAATTGTTTTTTGCTACTACCGGCGATGTTTTTTGCTACATCCATTCATGGTGGAGATGCGACCAGGGACGGCGGCGACGACGATTTTTGTTGCGCCTGTAATTGTTTTTTGCTACTACCGGAGAGGTTTTTTGCTACATCCATTAATGGCGAAGATTTGACCCGTGACGACAATTTTTGCTACAACCGTCATTGTTTTTTTCTACGACCGGCGAGGTTTTTTGCTACATACATTAAATGGCGTTGGCTGGCTACTATCGTTCGTGCAACCCCGTGCAGCGAGCATCAAGGGTGAGGGTGGCGGCGGCGCATCGGGGATGCTTCAACCAAGTTACTTTCTGAAAGTATTTGGTGATTATTGTTTGTAAACAAGCTAGGAATCTACTCCCAAGAAATTGTTATTGTTTCTTGATGGAATGCTTCGTGAGTGCTTTTTCAGTTGTAGAAATATGCTGGAAAAAATACACCAATTTTGCTTTCATTGTTTTTGTTTTTTGGTTTATGCTACAATGCTACATACAATTTTTTTTACTTTGATTTGTAGGTTTTGTTGTGAAATTTTGCCGACATAGGTGATACTCCCTCCGTAAACTAATATAAGAGCGTTTAGATCACTACTTTAGTTATCTAAACACTCTTATATTAGTTTACAGAGGGAGTACACTCTAAAAACAAGTGCAGACTCCCTGTGTAGATAGCAGTGAGAAGTGTAGCATCATTAGGGTGGCTCCACACACGTAACAACATGCAGAATGCACGACATGGCGCTGATGCACGTGGGACAAGCGACGCGACGTGCGTACATGAGCAAAGAAAGGAACGGCCCGGACAGCTTTTTATCTCACCACTTCAATCCGACGGGATAAAATAGTCAAATCGTATGTGCGCGGTGCGACCGGCCGAAATTTCGGCCGGCGGACCAGCGCCTATCAATGGCCTGCTGCTATTGCTCTTCCTCGCCCTCTTCCTCTCCCTCGCCATCTTCCTCTTCCTCGCCCTCCTCTTCACCTGCCGCCCACCATGCAAGAAGGCCAAGACCATCTCCTTTGATACTTCCCTGTAAAACGGTTTATTTACTCCGATCAATTACTCACAGAAGCCGTCGGCAGATGCATCCAGGTTTGGTGTGCCGCCAGAGCGGCGCACGCCGTGCTGTCACCATATGTCTATATGATAATACATGCACAAGGAAGAAGACATACATTGATCTGCATCGGAGCAAATGGCTTGTCATCCTCCTTTTGCTCAACTGGTATAGGTGGGTACTTTATGCTAGACACCAAGAATCGTATCTGCACAGAGATTGCAACAATCATAAGCCTCTTTGTGGTTAGTGATTATATGAAATAGTAGTTGCTTTGGGTTAAACAAATAAATAGCTTTAGAAACCTCATCATCAATGTCAAGATGAAGCTCATCACCATCTTCAGTCTTCAACGCCCACCTACCGTCCTCCCCCCTGGAAATATATGAACAAGAAATGAGACATATAGAAAATAGAAAAAGAATGTCAGACATAAAATATGTTCCTAGTCAATCATGATTTAGGAAAAAGAAAATAAATCACTTTGTATCTTACTCTAGCTAACAACTATGTCTCTGTAACTAAATAGAAGTGTATATGCTTCCAACTTCCTGCAAACACCATTCCTTTCTTTCCTACACCTCTGTTTTGTTTTAGTTCGTGATGCAATCAGAGTACAGAGAGGGCACCTCTTCATAACAACCTATCTCTGAGTACATACTAAACTGATGTAGAATAAGTAAAATAACTGAAATGTTGACCTAAGAATAAACATTCTAATGCTTAATATAATATGGAGTAGAACACACTTCAATTTGCAAATAATACTAGTGACTGATGCTAGGGAGTATTAGAGTATTGGTCTAGGAGTCCTTATTAGGCTATGTCTCTTTCCTTGTACGGTTGTACCCCAAGTCCTTATTAGACTATGTCCCTTTGGGCTATGCAATAGAGATATGTAGCATCCATAACAACCGATATGCTGCAAATAAAATTATAATCAGAGCAATGTGTTACCTCACTGTGCCAAATTGCATCAAGTGTCCCGGAATGCATATATCGCTGAAAAAATCAAGTGAAACTGAAGAAGGGAAACAGTGTACCAGTTAAAACTCATCATTTTGCATATAAAGCTTCTCAAATGTAACGAATTACAAAGCGATAACATTATGATTGTCACTAGATCCCAGAACAGGATGGGAGCATGGATCATTTAAATCTTGTTGGCATACAAAGTACTAATACTCCAACATAACCAGTTAAATGTACCCCCAAAAAACTGAGTTAAAGGGCGAAGGATCTCTCCCTTAACTGTCCGCTGTTAGTTAGAAGTGAGACCTCTCTGCGAATAAACGCAGATAACACCCCGGCAGAGTCCTCGTGAGGATTCGAACACGGGTGGGCAGGTTGAACAACCTGAACTCCTGCCATGGAGCTAACCCAATTTTTCATCTTTTGCTTAGACATTAGAATGGATAAATCATGATGAAATTATGAAAAGTTTCCCTACAGTGCAAGATGTTACGAAAATTAAAGACACAATTACTAGATATAGGCAGATGAATTCAAGCAAGGGGTTACAACTAGCAAACCAATTAGCAAACAATAAGTCAAAAGAAAATAGCTAGGTTACCTTGTAAACCCTTCTCATCATATCCACTGATCTTCCCAACAAGAACCTCCCCAATAAAGGGCCTGAACATCAATAACCGAAAGGAAACCTGTCCAAGATGGGGAAAATGTAGGAAATCTAAGCATGATTGGTAAAATGTATAAAACCTCAACGAGGACACACATTTTGTACTAACAGCAATATCAGAAGAAAGGGCATCCATGATACAAGTTTGACATACTATTCATAGTGAGTCATTCGCAGCAAGTAGCACAACGGCTAGAAAAAATAACTAGATTACCCACTTGAGGCAATTGGATATTGACACCAAAATAGTAAATTAAATAAGTACAAGTTGAGTGGAACTACTGCTATTCAAAACTTTAGTTGTTTAAAACTGCTATTAAACAGTTTATAGTGTCTAAGAAACAAACTAACTAAGTGGCAAACTTATCGTATCAATCCGAAAAGTTCCAGTTCTATGTAAGCACAGCAATCAAATGTAAGGCACTGCTAAGAAGGCTCCAGGGTAATTACATGAACACCAGTGAGAAACTGCACAGGAAAGAACTAAAAAAAAAGGGCAACCTGGTGCATGTAGCTCCCGCTTGCGCAGGGTCCAGGGAAGGGTCCGACCACTTTGGGTCTATAGTACGCAGTCTACAGGAAAGAACTAACATACTGGAAATTCAGGTAGCCAACTCAATTGCACAGACTGAAGGGCATTGAAAAAAAATGTAGTGACCCTTTTAGGCATTGACTTGTTCAGAGCTTACAGAGCATATAGTACTAAAGAACATACAGAATTAATTAGTAGTAACATCTCACATTCCTTGGCAAACATAAATGGATGGCAAAAATGATAGCATAAATTACTTTATACGTCGAGCAGCCCTCTCCTGGAAAGATGAATCCACCTTCGACGGAAAGGATGTCATAGACGGACACGCAGAGCCCGAGATTTGCAATCACCTGCAGTGCAATTCCAAACACAGATTGAGAAATACATTTAAGAATCATTGGGTGTAAAAGAATTCCGGTGCTGTGAACAAAATCTTGGCATGTACTGATGATTATGTGACCAAGTTCACACTACCTTATCCAGCAAGAGCCTCTCAAGCTCGGCCTTGATGGCGTCGACAAGAGGGCGATTCAGCAAGTGCGGAGGCATCGGCAGGTTGTGCTCAATCTGGCTCAAAACGAACATCCTTCACGTCCAGTAGTGGAGCGAAATGTATAACAATATGATGTACCTAACAAGACATAAATGCATAATTCAAAATTGAGAGGCACAAGCCTTGGATATTTGAAATAGATATAATCTCCAAAGCTGAGAGCCATGTATCCACAATACTTTCCAAGTAGAACAGGTAAATAACCAAGTAAATTGTCATACAGATAAACCGAACTGACTGAATAGATGAGTACATCGACTAATTGCCTATTTTTACTGAATTTCCGAACTGATTAAGAGACTACTAGGAGAATTGAAGCTTTCCCCAAAAGTAGATGCATATTCCCTTATGTTCTGCGCATTTGTTCTCTTTTCTAAAAATGTTTGTCCACTCTTCTCTGATGGTTTATCTGAAGTTAGTTTCAATGAAATGAAATCACTTAAACTATTTCTGTGATATCTGGTCAGAAAGAAACAATTTGGGGCAGGCCAGATAGCACTTCGTACTTGTGTAATATTTTGAATCATAAACTCTACAAACACACACACACAACTATAACTAGTCCTCTACTGTATAGTATACACTCTCTACTCTCTAGTGACTCAACTTGGTGACAGCCCTGGCTGAGCCGAAGTTCATAAACTAGTCATTTCCCAGGTCAGTTAGCAGTATGGGACTGAAAATTTCCAGTGCAGTTCATCTTATCCAAGTCGTCGGCGCCTCCCCCCGCTCCGCCGCTCATGGACGGCACTGTAGGAACGGCCTGTGGTGGAGTGGATTGAAGCAAACCACGGGCCAAATTTTTTTTTGTCAACATTGAAAAACTTTGGCACTTATGACACCCCAAAAATACCCCATGCAAAAAAGGTATACGAAATAAAGCCCAGTTGCTCAATAAATCTAGAATGTAACCTTGATGCTTAACAATCTAACAAAAGAGATAAAACATGACAAAACCACAAATCATCTATAGTGACAATCAGACAATGCATACACCAATTTCTATTTCTGCAAAATGAATCAATTCGAGTTCCATCAACACACTACACATACTCACATGAACACTCCACTCCGTTTCAATTTCAGTCCAACATTTAAATCATTCACTGTGACAATCAGAGAATTCATACACCAATTGAAAGACCAAATTACCAGCGGGAGTAAGGGCGCCGCGGCGGCAGTAGTCAGCGGCAGGCCACACACAGCCGGCGGCGGCAGAAGCACGGCCCCGGGGCGCAGCGGAAGAGTCCGTCGCCGCCTCGTCGGCTGCTCTTCTCGTCGCCGCCGCGGGGGAAGGCCGGCTGGCCGGGGCCAGCAGGGGCGCACGGACCAAACGCAGAAGCAGTGCAGCACGGCCACCGGGCGGGGGAAGGCCGGAAACGGGGGACGGCGCCGGCGGCGAACAGCAGAGCACCGGGCGGCGGCGTGCGTGCAGCCTGCGGGCGTTAGGTTTTTTGTTTTTTGGGCGGAAGCGTGCGTTAGGGAGGCCCCCTACTCCGCGCATGTGTCCCGCAAACACGCACCCCGCAGCCTCGCGGCGCTCCCGTGGGCCGGGCCATATATCCCGGAGTACAATGCGATATACTCCTTCAGTTCCTAAATATTTGTCTTTCTAAAAATTTCAAATAGACTACCACATACGAACCTATATAAACATATTTTAAAGTGTAGATTCACTCATTTTGCTTCGTATGCAGTCACTTATTGAAATCTCTAGAAAGACAAATATTTAGAAACGGAGGGAGTATTTTTTTGTTCAATTTTATCAGTATTTTCAGCCGTATTTTTTATGTTCAGTCGATCCTCTTAAAATAATTGAATGTATTAAATCTCTCAATAAAATTGAAGGTTTTAAAATTTTCTTAGAACTAGAAAAACTATTAATGAAATTAAAGAATGTTCCACGAATTCAAAAAATGTTCATGAATTTCAAAGATGTTTTTTCAATTTCATAAAATGTCAGTGGATTCAAAATATGTTCGTGAATACAAAAATATTTGCCAATTGAGAAACATAAGATCAAAAAATCATGAATTAGAAAATATTCATGTATTAAAAAATGTTCATGAATATTGAAAATGTTAGCAAATTTCCAAAAAGTTTCTGAATTTTAGAACATGTTTGCAGATTCAAAAAGTTGTCCGGTAATTTGAAAATATTCATGAATTGACAAAGTTATGTGATTTGAAAAATGTTCCTGGTTTCCAAAAAATGTCAGAAATTTCAAAAACACTTATGGATTTCGAAAATATTAATAAAATTACAAAATAAAATAAAAGAATGAAAGAAAAAAACAACAAAAAACACCGAGAAAAAGCAAATTCCGATACTGGGAAGGTTTGAAGACTTCCCAAAACCAGTGGTAAAAAGAACAGAAATTCCCAGAAATGGGCCGGCTCATATAGGCATGTACGCACTGAGCGGCTTCTTTGGTCCACACTTACGGGCGAGAGCTATGTTTCGCATTAAGCAATATGGAAGGACCTCTCGCTGAAATATGCCCACCGTTTGCCATAGTACTGGGTTAGGCCCATTAGATAGATCCCTCATGTTATCTTTTGCTGGTTCTTTGCTTCGGGTTTTTTTATGTTTTTTTTCTATTTTTTGTTTCCTTTTTTTCTTCCATTTTTTTAATTCTACAATGGTTTTCTACAGTATTTATTTTTTCGATATAGTATGATTTTCTTTGTTTCTTTAATTTGTTGTCTTCGTTCTACTTCAGTTTTCTTTTTTTAAAGTTATTTTCTCTTTTTTCGGTTTTACTTGGGTTTCTTCGATTCTGTATTTTCTTTTATTTTTGGTTTCATCAATTTTCTTTTTTACGTAGGTTCTCTCAGAACACAATATACATTTTAGTGTTCTTCATATGCAATATTTTTCTGATACACATTGAATATTTTTAAATACATGATATATACTTTTCTGAAATATATTTTTCTGAACACTTTTTTGAATACACAGTCAAGATTCTCAAATACACATGTAACATTTTTCAAATGCTTGATCAACATTTTTTTAATATTTTCTCAGGATTTTTTAAAGCTTGGTTAATATTTTTATATACACAACCAAAAAATATCATCATTTTTTAATACATGGTCAAGATTTTTTTCAATACACACATAACAATTTTTAAATGCTTGATTAATATTTTCTAATACAAGATTAACATTTTAAATACATGGTCACCATTTTTTCTATATACACATTAAACTTTTTCAAATGCTTGATTGACGTTTTTCAAATACAATTTTTTTTCTGATACATGGACAATATTTTTTATACACATTTAACATTTTCAAAATGCTTGGTTAATTTAAAAAAAATACTTGATCTACATTTTTCAAATACTTGATTAATAGTTTCATATCTATAATAAGAATATTTTAACATTTTTTAGTACATGGTCAACATATTTTCTATACACATTTAACGTTTTTCAAATGCATGATTAACATTTTCAAAACATATTGTAAAGTATATTTTTGTAATATATGTATATTTCGAATATTTCAAAGTGTAAACAAAAGGAAAAAAGAACGAAAAATAAAAATGTGAAAAAAAACGAGGCAGTGTCCTCTGCCCACTAGGTCGGCCCTTATGCTCATGTAGGAAGCTTGACTCGTTGAACCCAAGACATAGGTGTGGCCACTCTGGGGCGCCCCTATGTCTAGCTTATAGCCAGACAATTTTTTTGGGGTAAAACCACACTTTATTGATCATAGGCCACAGTTTGTGAAATACAATTTGCATGGGGTGAACAAGCCAAAGATGGCGCCCCTGTTGTAAAGAAAGTGAAGATCTAGTTATATTATGAGCATTGCCGTTCGATGAACGACCCTCGAAGGTAAATTTACAATTGAAAACAGAGGCTCGATGGTTGCTCTGAGAAATAATCGCGTCGTGCTTTCCTTTGTGGTTATTGTTGATGTCATTGATCACCTGTTTTGAGTCTGAAGCTATGATGAAATCATGAATATGCAAATCTTCAGCCAACGATAGTGTTTCCCGGCACGCAATTGCTTCCAGCATCGCCACATCATAAAATCTCGGGATTACCAAAGCTGAGCTGCCCAGGCAGTTACCATTATCATCGCTACATATTGCTGCCGCCGCTCCTCCCCTGTTGTGACGTGCGACTCCAGCATCAACGTGAATCTTCACGAAGCCTGCTGGTGGCGCCCTAGGCCGAGCAATTGATGCAACATTTATATTTGCTGCTCCTCCCGTGTTACCCTTTGGCTTGCTGTCTCCAACAATCTCTAGCTCCCCTATGAATCTCTCAACAATGCCGTGAGTGGCTTGTGGGCTTTGGAAATTTCCTTCATGAATTGTTGTCGTCGTGCCCACCATACTGCCCATAATGTCACTGATAGTTTTACAAAAGCAGCATGCGATAACACTTCCATCAACATGAAGAACCAGTGCTTGGCGCTCGGCTCCGTTGAAATGCTCAGTTGTTCGGGTAGTTCAGCGTCGGCTAGGGCCCAAACGCATTTGGTTGTAGTGCATTCCGACAGCAAGTGCCGCCAAGAGTCCGGCGCACCATACAAACCACACGAACTTGTCGTTGACATGTTTCTATGTGATCTGACATCCTCGGTGGGCAGAGATTTCCTCGCGAGTCTCCACCAAAACATATATACTTTGCCTAGCACTTTAATCTTCCATAATGATCTCATCCGCTGCCCTCTGATTCCATACTCGAAGAGCCAGCTATTTCCTTGAGCCTGTTGGGGAACATAGCAGAAATTCAAAATTTTCCTACGTGTCACCAAGATCTATCTATGGAGAAACCAGCAACAAGGGGAAGGAGAGTGCATCTACATATCCTTGTAGATCGCTAAGCGGAAGCGTTCAAGAGAACGGGGCTGAAGGAGTCGTACTCGTCGTGATCCAAATCACCGGAGATCCTAGTGCTGAACGGACGGCACCTCCGTGTTCAACACACATGCAGCCCGGTGACGTCTCCCATGCCTTGATCCAGCAAGGAGAGAGGGAGAGGTTGAGGAAGACTCCGTCCAGCAGCAGCACAACGGCGTGGTGGTGGTGGAGGAGCGTGGCAATCCTGCAGGGCTTCGCCAAGCACCGCGGGAGAGGAGGAGTACTTGGGAGAGGGGGAGGGCTGCGCCAGAACTTGGGGTGCGGCTGCCCTCCCACCCCTCCACTATTTATAGGTGGGGGGAGAGGGGTCCGCCCCCCTAGATCTCAACTAGGGTTGGGGGCGGCGGCCAAGGGGGGAGGAGTGCATCCCAAGTCAAGTGGAGGCCCTCCCCCTTAGGGTTTCCCCTCTCCCATGCGCATGGGCCTTGGGGGGGGCTAGTGCCCCTAACCCATTAAGGCTAGGGCGCCCCCTATAGCCCATGCTGCTGTATTGGACGTGGTGGAAAAATTTCTGGACCTCTGGAATCCTCCGGAACCTTCTGGAAGCTTCCCGGTACAATACCGGAAAAACCCAAACTTTTCCCCAAACCTGAACAACAACTTTCCATATATAAATCTTTACCTCCGGACCATTTCGGAACTCCTCGTGACATCCGGGATCTCATCCGGGACTCCGAACAACATTCGGTAACCACATACAAACTTCCTTTATAACCCTAGCGTCATCGAACCTTAAGTGTGTAGACCCTACGGGTTCGGGAACCATGCAGACATGACCTAGACGTTCTCCGCCAATAACCAACAGCGGGATCTGGATACCCATGTTGGCTCCCACATGTTCCACGATGATCTCATCGGATGAACCACGATGTCAAGGACTCAATCAATCCCGTATACAATTCCCTTTGTCTAGCGGTATTGTACTTGCCCGAGATTCGATCGTCGGTATGCCGATACCTTGTTCAATCTCATTACCGGCAAGTCTCTTTACTCGTTTCGTAACACATCATCCCGTGATCAACCCCTTGGTCACATAGTGCACATTATGATGATGTCCTACCGAGTGGGCCCAGAGATACCTCTCCGTTACACGGAGTGACCAATCCTAGTCTCGGTTCGTGCCAACCCAACAGACACTTTCGGAGATACCTGTAGTGCACCTTTATAGCCACCCAGTTACGTTGTGACGTTTGGTACACCCAAAGCATTCCTACGATATCCGGGAGTTGCACAATCTCATGGTCTAAGGAAATGATACTTGACATTAGAAAAGCTTTAACATATGAACTACACGATCTTTGTGCTAGGCTTAGGATTGGGTCTTGTCCATCACATCGTTCTCCTAATGATGTGATCCCGTTATCAATGACATCCAATGTCCATGGTCAGGAAACCGTGGCCATCTATTGATCAACGAGCTAGTCAATTAGAGGCTTACTAGGGACATGGTGTTGTCTATGTATCCACACATGTATCTGAGTTTCCTATCAATACAATTATAGCATGGATAATAAATGATTATCATGAACAAGGAATTATAATAATAATAACTAATTTATTATTGCCTCTAGGGTATATTTCCAATAGTCTCCCACTTGCACTAGAGTCAATAATCTAGTTCACATCGCCATGTGATTAACACTGACAGGTCACGTCGTCATGTGACCAACATCCAAAGAGTTTACTAGTGTCACTAAACTAGTTCACATCACCATGTGATTAAGACTCAATGAGTTCTGGGGTTTGATCATGTTTTGCTTGTGAGAGAGGTTTTAGTCAACGGGTCTGCAAAATTCAGATCCGTATGTACTTCACAATTCTCTATGTCATATTGTAAATGCTGCTTCCACGCTCCACTTGGAGCTATTCCAAATGGTTGCTCCACTATACGTATCCGGTTTGCTACTCAGAGTCATTCGGATAGGTGTTAAAGCTTGCATCGACGTAACCTTTACGCCGAACTCTTTATCACCTCCATAATCGAGAAACATGTCCTTATTTACTCCAAGGACAATTTTGACCGCTGTCCAATGATCCATTCCTGGATCATTCTTGTACCCCTTGACTAACTCATGGCAAGGCACACTTCCAGTGCGGTACACAGCATAGCATACTATAGAGCCTATGTCTGAAGCATAGGGGACGACATTCGTCCTTTCTCTCTCTTCTGCCGTGGTCGAGCTTTAACTCTTAACTTCATACCTTACAACTCAGGCAAGAACTCCTTCTTTGACTGATCCATCTTGAACACCTTCAAGATCATGTCAAGGTATGTGCTCATTTGAAAGTACCATTTAGCGTTTTTTGATCTATCCTCATAGATCTTGATGCTCAATGTTCAAGTAGCTTAATCCAGGTTTTCCATTGAAAACACTTTTCAAATAACCCTATATGCATTCCAGAAATTCTACATCATTTCTGATCAACAATATGTCAACAACATATACTCATCAGAAATTCTACAGTGCTCCCACTCACTTCTTTGGAAATACAAGTTTCTCATAAACTTTGTATATACCCAAAATCTTTGATCATCTTATCAAAGTCCATATTCCAACTCCGAGATGCTTACTCTAGTCCATGGAAGGATCGCTGGAGCTAGCATACCTTTTAGCATCCTTAGGATCGACAAAACCTTTCTGATTGTATCACATACAACGTTTCCTTACAAAAACTGGTAAGGAAACTCGTTTTGACATCCATCTACCAGATTTCATAAATGCAGCTAATGCTAACATGATTCCGACGGACTTAAGCATCGCTACGGATGAGAAAATCTCATCGTAGTCAACTCCTTGAACTTGTGAAAAACTCTTCGCCACAAGTCGAGCTTCATAGACGGTGACATTACCGTCCATGTCTGTCTTCTTCTTAAAGATCCATTTATCTCAATGGCTTGCCGATCATCGGGCAAGTCCACCAAAGTCCATGCTTTGTTCTGATACATGGATCCTATCTCGGATTTCATGGTTTCTAACCATTTGTCGGAATTTGGGCCCACCATCGCTTCTCCATAGCTCATAGATTCATTGTTGTCTAGCAACATGACCTTCAAGACAGGACTACTGTACCACTCTGAAGTAGTAAGCATCCTTGTCACCCTACGAGGTACGGTAGTGACTTGATCCGAAAATTCATGATCACTATCATAAGCTTCTACTTCAATTGGTGTAGGCGCCATAGGAACAACTTCCTGTGCCCTGCTACACACTTGTTGAAGTGACGGTTCAATAACCTCATCAAGTCTCCACCATCCTCCCACTCAATTCTCGAGACAAACCTTTCCTCGAGAAAGGACCCGATTCAAGAAACAATCCCTATTGCTTTCGGATCTGAATTAGGAGGTATACCCAACTGTTTTGGGTGTCCTATGAAGATGCATTTTATCCGCTTTGGGTTCGAGCTTATCAACCTGAAACTTTTCACATAAGCGTCGCAGCCCCAAACTTTTAAGAAACGACAACTTAGGTTTCTCCAAACCATAGTTCAAACGGTGTCGTCTCAACGGAATTACGTGGTGCCCTATAAAGTGAGTGCGGTTGTCTCTAATGCCTAACCCATGAATGATAGTGGTAATTTGATAAGAGACATCATGGTACGCACCATATCCAATAGGGTGCAACTATGATGTTCGAACACACCATCACACTATGGTGTTCTTGGCGGTATTAATTGTGAAACAATTTCCACAATGTCTTAATTGTGTGCCAAAGCTCGTAACTCAGATACTCATCTCTATGATCATATCATAGACATTTTATCCTCTTGTCACAATGATCTTCAACTTCACTCTGAAATTACTTGAACCATTCAATAATTCAGACTTGTGTTTCATCAAGTAAATATACTCAACATCTACTCGAATCATCTGTGAAGTAAGAACATAACAATATTCACTGCATGCCTCAGCACTCATTGGACTGCACACATCAAAATGTGTTACTTGCAACAAGTTGCTATCTTGTTCCATCTTACTGAAAACGAGGCTTTTCAGTCATCTTGCCCATGTGGTATGATTTGCAAATCTCAAGTGATTCAAAATCAAGTGAGTCCAAACGATCCATCTGCATGGAGTTTCTTCATGCGTATACACCAATAGACATGGTTCGCATGTCTCAAACTTTTCAAAAACGAGTGAGTCCAAAGATCCATCAACATGGAGCTTCTTCATGCGTTTTATACCAATATGACTTACATGGAAGTGCCACAAGTAAGTGGT
The DNA here is from genome assembly GCF_002162155.2 of Triticum dicoccoides. NCBI lineage: Eukaryota > Viridiplantae > Streptophyta > Magnoliopsida > Poales > Poaceae > Triticum > Triticum dicoccoides. Next base: position 604,965,604 of record NC_041389.1, read on the forward strand.
ACTATCATTACTATCTTATATCTTTTGGCATGAAAATGTGTATCACTACGATCGAGATTCAATAAACCATTCCTTTAGGTGCAAGACCATTGAAGGTATTATTCAAATAAATAGAGTAACCATTATTCTCCTTAAATGAATAACCGTATTGCGATAGACATAATCCAATCATGTCTATGCTCAACGCAAACACCAAATGACAATTATTCAGGTGTAATACTAATCTTGATGGTAGAGGGAGCGTGCGATGTTTGATCACATCAAACTTGGAAACACTTCCAACACATATCGTCGGCTCACCTTTAGCTAGTCTCCGTTTATTCCATAGCTTTTATTTCGAGTTACTAACACTTAGCAACCGAACCGGTATCTAATACCCTGGTGCTACTAGGAGTACTAGTAAAGTACACATTAACATAATGTATATCCAATATACTTCTATCGACCTTGCCAGCCTTCTTATCTACCAAGTATCTAGGGTAATTCTGCTCCAGTGGCTGTTCCCCTTATTACAGAAGCACTTAGTCTCGGGTTTGGGTTCAACCTTGGGTTTCTTCACTGGAGCAGCAACTGATTTGCCGTTTCATGAAGTGCCCCTTCTTGCCCTTGCCCTTCTTGAAACTAGTGGTTTCACTAACCATCAACAATTGATGCTCCTTCTTGATTTCTACTTTCGCGGTGTCAAACATCATGAATATCTCAAGGATCATCATATCTATCCATGATTTGTTATAGTTCATCACGATGCTCTAGCAGCTTGGTGGCAATGACTTTGGAGAAACATCACTATCTCATCTGGAAGATCAACTCCCACTCGATTCAAGTGATTGTTGCACTCAGACAATCTGAGCACAAGCTCAACGATTGAGCTTTTATCCCTTAGTTTGCTGGCTAAGAAAATCGTCGGAGGTCTTATACCTCTTGACATGGGCACGAGCCTGAAATCCCAATTTCAGCCCTCGAAACATCTCATATGTTCTGCGATGTTTTGAAAACGTCTTTGGTGCCTCAACTCTAAACCGTTTAACTGAACTATCACGTAGTTATCAAAACGTGTATGTCCGATGTTTGCAACATCCACAGACGACGTTTTGGGGTTCTGCACACTGAGCGGTGCATTAAGGACATAAGCTTTCTATTGATCGCATAATCGCTACTGTCAACTTTCAACTATATTTTCTCTAGGAACATATCTAAAACAGTAGAACTAACGCGCGAGGTATGACATAATTTGCAAAAATCTTTTGACTATGTTCAGGATAATTAAGTTCATCTTATGAACTCCCACTCAAATAGACATCCCTCTAGTCATCCAAGTGATTACATGATCCGAGTCAACTAGGCCGTGTCCGATCATCACGTGAGACGGACTAGTCATCATCGGTGAACATCTTCATGTTGATCGTATCCACCATACGACTCATGCTCGACCTTTCGGTCTCTTGTGTTCTGAGGCCATGTCTGTACATGCTAGGCTCGTCAAGTTAACCTAAGTGTTTCGCGTGTGTAAATCTGGCTTACACCCGTTGTATGTGAACGTAAGAATCTATCACACCCGATCATCACGTGGTGCTTCGAAACGATGAACTTTCGCAATGGTGCACAGTTAGGGGAACACTTTCTTGAAATTTTAATGAGGGATCATCTTATTTACTACCGCTATTCTAAGCAAATAAGATGCATAAACATGATAAACATCACATGCAATCAAATAGTGACATGATATGGCCAATATCATTTTGCTCCTTTTGATCTCCATCTTCGGGGCTCCATGATCATCATCGTCACCGGCATGACACCATGATCTCCATCATCATGATCTCCATCATCGTGTCTTCATGAAGTTGTCTCGCGAACTATTACTTCTACTACTACGACTACCGGTTAGCAATAAAGTAAAGTAATTACATGGCGTTGTTTGATGACACGCAGGTCATACAATTAAATTAAGACACTCATATGGCTCCTGCCGGTTGTCATACTCATCGACATGCAAGTCGTGATTCCTATTACAAGAACATGATCAATCTCATACATCACATATCATTCATCACATTCTTCTTGGCGATATTACATCACATAGCATACCCTGCAAAAACAAGTTAGACGTCCTCTAATTGTTGTTTTCATGTTTTACGTGGCTGCTATGGGTTTCTAGCAAGAACGTTTCTTACCTACGCAAAACCACAACGTGATATGCCAATTGCTATTTACCCTTCATAAGGACCCTTTTCATCGAATCCATTCCGACTAAAGTGGGAGAGACTGGCACCCGCTAGCCACCTTATGCACCAAATGCATGTCAGTCGGTGGAACCTATCTCACGTAAGTGTACGTGTAAGGTCGGTCCGGTCCGCTTCATCCCACAATACCGTCGAAACAAGATTGGACTAGTAACGGTAAGCATATTGAACAAAATCAACACCCACAACTACTTTGTGTTCTACTCGTGCAAAGAATCTACGCAATAGACCTAGCTCATGATGCCACTGTTGGGGAACGTAGCAGAAATTCAAAATTTTCCTACGTGTCACCAAGATCTATCTATGGAGAAACCAGCAACGAGGGGAAGGAGAGTGCATCTACATACCCTTGTAGATCGCTAAGCGGAAGCGTTCAAGAGAACGGGGTTGAAGGAGTCGTACTCGTCGTGATCCAAATCACCGGAGATCCTAGTGCCGAATGGACGACACCTCTGCGTTCAACACACATGCAGCCCGGTGACGTCTCCCATGCCTTGATCCAGCAAGGAGAGAGGGAGAGGTTGAGGAAGACTCCATCCAGCAGCAGCACAACGGCATGGTGGTGGTGGAGGAGCGTGGCAATCCTGCAGGGCTTCGCCAAGCACCACGGGAGAGAAGGAGTACTTGGGAGAGGGGGAGGGCTGCGCCAGAACTTGGGGTGCGGCTGCCCTCCCACCCCTCAACTATTTATAGGTGGGGGGAGAGGGGGCCGGCCCCCCTAGATCTCATCTAGGGTTGGGGGCGGCGGCCAAGGGGGGAGGAGTGCCTCCCAAGTCAAGTGGAGGCCCTCCCCCTTAGGGTTTCCCCTCTCCCATGCGCATGGGCCTTGGGGGGCCTGGTGCCCCTGGCCCATTAAGGCTAGGGCACTCCCCTACAGCCCATGCTGCTGTATTGGACGTGGTGGAACAATTTCCGGACCTCCGGAATCCTCCAGAACCTTCTGGAAGCTTCCCGGTACAATACCGGAAAAACCCAAACTTTTCCCGGAACCTGAACAACAACTTTCCATATATAAATCTTTACCTCCGGACCATTCCGGAACTCCTCGTGACGTCCGGGATCTCATCCGGGACTCCGAACAACATTCGGTAACCACATACAAACTTCCTTTATAACCCTAGCGTCATCGAACCTTAAGTGTGTAGACCCTACGAGTTCGGGAACCATGCAGACATGACCTAGACGTTCTCCGGCCAATAACCAACAGCGGGATCTGGATACCCATGTTGGCTCCCACATGTTCCATGATGATCTCATCAGATGAACCACGATGTCAAGGACTCAATCAATCCCGTATACAATTCCCTTTGTCTAGTGGTATTGTACTTGCCCGAGATTTGATCGTCGGTATGCCGATACCTTGTTCAATCTCGTTACGGGCAAGTCTCTTTACTCGTTACGTAACACATCATCCCGTGATCAACCCCTTGGTCACATTGTGTACATTATGATGATGTCCTACCGAGTGGGCCCAGAGATACCTCTCCGTTACACGGAGTGACAAATCCCAGTCTCGATTCGTGCCAACCCAACAGACACTTTAGGAGATACCTGTAGTGCACCTTTATAGCCACCCAGTTACGTTGTGACGTTTGGTACACCCAAAGCATTCCTACGATATCCAGGAGTTGCACAATCTCATGGTCTAAGGAAATGATACTTGACATTAGAAAAGCTTTAGCATATGAACTACATGATCTTTGTGCTAGGCTTAGGATTGGGTCTTGTCCATCACATCGTTCTCCTAATGATGTGATCCCATTATCAATGACATCCAATGTCCATGGTCTGGAAACCGTAACCATCTATTGATCAATGAGCTAGTCAATTAGAGGCTTACTAGGGACATGGTGTTGTCTATGTATCCACACATGTATCTGAGTTTCCTATCAATACAATTCTAGCATGGATAATAAACGATTATCATGAACAAGGAAATATAATAATAATAACTAATTTATTATTGCCTCTAGGGCATATTTCCAACAGAGCCATGCCCCCTTCTCCTTCTAGTTGAAACCAACATAGCATATGCAGACTGGACCGTGAATATTCCGGTCGTTTCATAGTGCTAGGACCAGGAATCAGCAATGTTCCTTGTACACAAAGGTATGCTCAATATAAATGGTACATCCATTGGCAAAAAAAACTTTTGCTATCCTAGAGGGAGTGCCTCATCAACACGTGCATGACCATTGTCTCACTTACTGGTGGGTCCCAGGTCTGTGATCTCAATCTATCTTCTCTCAATCATCTAACCTTTGCACGGGCACACACGAAGAGCAGCGCTAGCTTGCCGTGGTGTTATCACAACTAAAAAAAAGCTTGGAAAATAGAAGAATCGCCTAGAACAAGAGAGGTTGTGGCTGGTCGAGACGGAGCTAACCACATCTATCCTCCGTGCCACATTTGCATGATAAGCTATGTGGCTAGTGGGGTGTTTTCGACCGACTGGCTGGGTCCTGAGGTCGAACCATAGGTACTACGTCTGATACAGTATATTTTTACACGCACATCTTTCCTCCGTGCCGAGACGTGGCACACCCTACCGCGTGGTTTCGGGGTCCTCCCGGGTGGTGCACGTATATATTCTTCCTGACGTGGGACACCCTACCGTGCGTTTTCTGGGTCCTCCTCGGTCGTAGCGCTGAAGCAAGTAAATGAGTCCTTAAATCACGAAAGACCACCTTTCCCGCTAAGTGCATCAGTGAAGCACGGTGGCTAGCTAGTTCGGCTAGTTCGACCGATTAGCTAGGCCGCCGCCACATTTGTTTTTTCATCCCTTTTTTTATCTACTTGCTGGCAAGTAAATTTAAATATCCACCGCGGCGTTGCTTTGGTGTTTGGGTGCGGCAGGATTTTTAATTTTTTGATTAACGGGAGCAGGCGCGACAGGATTTTAATTGTTTGATTGACGGGAGCAGGCACGGCAGCAATTAGTCACGATGACTCCGCCTGTAAAACCCACTGCTCCCTGATGTGAGAAGTCGTCGACTGGTGTTTTACCATGGTGAAAACCAAATGATTCCCCGCTCCTCGGCTGGCTCCCTCCGCCTTCCCGTAGATTGCATTGCCTTTCAGCCGTTTCGCCCCCTTTGCTTCCTCTCCCCATTGCTTCTACCTGGTGCCATGGCGGCGCAGAAAATCATGGAGTCCGAGGTGAGGACCTGACACATGAGCTCCATGCCAAGGATGCGGAGCTCCGAGCCAAGGACGTGGAGCTCCGTGAGCTCAAGGAGGAGAGGAGTTCCATGCTCCTCCGTTATGTGCGGGAGTTCACGGAGCTTCAAAAGCGGCAGGCGTCCACCACAAAGATGCTCGAGGCGTCGGCGGCGTTGCTGCAGAAAGCGGGAGATAAGATAGGCCGCCAGGGGAGCCGGCTGGAGCGTGAGCGGGCCGATTGTGACGAAGTCCAGGATCGCCTTAGCCACTTGGTGAACCAAGTTGCCATGCACGTGTTGCGGCTGCGTGATGCCTACTGTCGTGCCAGCGCGACGATGCCGGCCATCGGGCTAAACCCATTCGACCACCCGATCGACTTCAACAAGCTGCGGCTTCCTGACCTGGTCTCCTTCTTCACCTATATCTCTGAGGAGCTGAGCCGTCTCTGTGCGATGGTGGGGGCTGAGCTGGACAAGGAGGGGTTGCGGGCTACCATCGCCGTCGTCGGGCGAATCCTTGGCTCCGTCACCGGAATACATTCGTGCCATTGGACGCCATCTTTGACGAGCTGGCTCCCGTCGACTGGGAGTGGGCTCTGCGGTCGGTTGCACCCTGCATCACCAACGTCGTGCGCCTCGAGAAGCATAGGGACTTCGGTGGTGTTTAGGTGCCCTCTGCATGGGCATGTCCATGTCTCGGCGCAACATGGCCGTTGGATCAAACTCAGATGGTGCAGAGCAGTCACTGTAGCACAAATCGTGTGGGTGTGTTTGGTTGCATTCTCATCTCAATATAGTTGTTTCCTCTTCGTGTATTTTTGTCAACCTACTAGTGTGGACTCATGCACCCTTCATGCACTCTGCCAAACACCCAAAAGTGGGCCGAGAAGGGAACTTTTGCTCCCATCCTGTGCACCCTTCATACACCTTGCCTAACACTATTCATGCTTCATATGGTTCATGTTTCATGGAGTACTGTAGCACCATACTCTCCGTGCGCTGTGGACCTAGTTCTGTTAACATTGATCTCACCGTTCATTCTCGACCGGACAGTCGAAAAAGCGGTACTATGTTACATATAGGAGTAGTTGACATGCGCACAACATCATTTGTTATCGTCATATCTTACTACACTAGCAACAAGATTGTGTAGTACTGACGTATGAACCACTGCACATGCCTAGTAGTAGGAGCATTGTGTATGTTCAAGTGGCTGCCGTGTCTCGCACTCCTCCGTCGTAAGAGTGGAAACGCTTGTTGTAATCATTTTTTTCTTCACAAAAATAGTGGACACGTTCTACCGTGCGGATCCTCCTCTAGCCATGCACTAAATTACTCACTTTCACCGACGTGTGGGACAGCCAGCACCTGGGTCCACCAGCCATGCACTAAATTACTTCGTAGTAGAGTGACAGTAGACTACCTCAATTAAACCGCCGCAGTAATGCCCAATGAGCCGTCAAATCACAAAACCCCCTCCTTTCCAGCAGTAAGTTGGACGGATGAAGCAACCATCATTTCACTCTTCTCTCTCAGCTTCCTCTCTTGAAGAAAACCCCCACTCGCTTCGCTTCTCCCTCATCTCGTTCCTCCTTTCACTCTTCTCTCTCAGCTTCCTCTCTTGGATGGACGCCGGAGCACCGGCCGACGTGATGTCTATGGCTCTGGCCAAAACCGTCGAGGCTCATGGTACGAGGAAGCGCAAGCACCCCACCGAGACTATCGCAGACAAGCTCAAAGCCATCGCCCTGTCCAAGCCCGCCTCTCTGGGATCCCTCATTAAGCAAGTCCAGGTAATGTCTCTTGTTGACGATCTTTTTCTCGATCTTGATCGTGTTTTTTCATCTAACACACAATACTAGTACTGGTAGTACAACTTTCTTGGTGATCTTGCATGTGATTTTAGTGTGCCAAATGATGGTTCTAAATTCCTATTTTAACCAAAACATGCGAGAGGTTGACACTGATTTCTTATAGATTACTTTCAACTACTCCCTCTGTCCCAAATTTCCCGTCTTAGATTTGTCTAGATACGGATGTATCTAATACTAAAATGTGACTTGATACATCCATATCTAGACAAATCTAAGACAAGAATTTTGGGACGGAGGGAGTACTTTATGAACATCAATGCTACCTTTGAAGAGGGTATATTTGCCTCAGTAACTTGTGTTATGGATATTGCAAGTAATCCCCCTGCTCTCATGCCTTTGAAGACATGTTCTAGTGTATTTGTTCACTCATTTTCTATGTGTATATGTAGTCATATATGGAGTTAATATCGAAAATCATCTTATATTTCTGAATGGAGGTAGTAATAAAATATGGTTTCTGTTTGAATTAGAACCAGGTCCGCGGTGGAGATGAAGTTCTCAAAGTCATGCCGTGTGAACTGGAAGACCTGATGATGAGTTCTACTGCTGAACTATCCAGCTGCTGTGTTCTTGTCGCCACGTGTCCTGAACTAGTGTTTTCCTGTAGCTTTGTTGTCAGGCGTGTTCTCGAGGCTATACTTGACCACAACAATTTCCTGGCTGTGCCTTCGATTACGAAGGGTGTGGTTCTTGTAAAGCTTCCCAACAAATCTGATGCGACCTGTCTTCATCATCATGTTTATGAGTGGAAAGACCACTCTGTTAGGTTCTCCAAGGTTGACAAGATGGTGATGGTGCATGTAGACATCTCACATGAAGTCCATGGCCTAGTCAGTTATGCGGGGTTCATCTCGTAGGTCGGTGGCAAGAAATAGTTTGCAGAGTTTAGTTAGTGCAACTTTGCTTGTCTGTAGTAGTACTATTGTCCAGTACTTGATTTGTGTTTGTGAACCCTGTATTGTTTATTAGTATTGCCGCTTTTGGTGTGTGGTCAGTCCTGAGAACGGTCTATGTTAATGTCTGTCCACTCAATTCAGTCTGTATATTTTGAAGTATCTAGATCATATTTTTTGTGAGGACGGTTTATCAATTACGGTTACACTCCAATATCTGTATGCATTGCAGGGTTTATCTCACCCACCAGGATTTCCAGTCCTATAGATGTTCGGTCCATACGATTTGTCATGACCTTTGGACTGTCCTGCTTGTGGGAGTAGGCGGGGCCCCTGCATGCTACACGTAGTTGGACGATCAATCTTCTGTTTAGTACTTCAACATAGTGATTACCTGGTAAGGATTCACTCGTGTCACGTCAAGTAAATCTTATTGATTTACTATATAAATTTTATTGATTTAATGTCATGTTTTCTTTCTTTTCCTGAAATTTTACGATGCAGGTTTTGCCATGTGACATTCATCACAGAATAAACCGTTTGGTTTGCTCTATGATGGCTATTTTTACAGGTTTCACTTCTTATGTCGTGTCAATAACGAAGGCACTGTCCATCACTTATATTACTGGAAAAATTGGATCAGTCTGTTGTGTGAGTACTGTTGGGGAACGTAGCAGAAATTCAAAATTTTCCTACGTGTCACCAAGATCTATCTATGGAGAAACCAACAACGAGGGGAAGGAGAGTGCATCTACATACCCTCGTAGATCACTAAGCAGAATCGTTCAAGAGAACGGGGTTGAAGGAGTCGTACTCGTCGTGATCCAAATCACCGGAGATCCTAGTGCCGAACGGACGGCACCTCCGTGTTCAACACACATGCAGCCCAGTGACGTCTCCCATGCCTTTATCCAGCAAGGAGAGAGGGAGAGGTTGAGGAAGACTCCATCCAGCAGCAGCACAATGGCGTGGTGGTGGTGGAGTGTGGCAATCCTGCAGGGCTTCGCCAAGCACCGCGGGAGAGGAGGAGTACTTGGGAGAGGGGGAGGGCTGTGCCAGAACTTGGGGTGCGGCTGCCCTCCCACCCCTCCACTATTTATAGGTGGGGGGAGAGGGGTCCGGCCCCCCTAGATCTCATCTAGGGTTGGGGGCGGCGACCAAGGGGGGAGGAGTGCCTCCCAATGGAGGCCCTCCCCCTTAGGGTTTCCCCTCTCCCATGCGCATGGGCCTTGGGGGGGCTGGTGCCCCTGGCCCATTAAGGCAAGGGCGCCCCCCTACAGTCCATGCTGCTGTATTGGACGTGGTGGAACAATTTCCGGACCTCTGGAACCCTCTGGAATCCTCCGGAACCTTCTGGAAGCTTCCCGGTACAATACCGAAAACCCCCGAACTTTTCCCGGAACCTGAAAAACAACTTTCTATATATAAATCTTTACCTCCGGACCATTCCGGAACTCCTCGTGACATCCAGGATCTCATCCGGGACTCCGAACAACATTCGGTAACCACATACAAACTTCCTTTATAACCCTAGCGTCATCGAACCTTAAGTGTGTAGACCCTACGGGTTCGGGAACCATGGAGACATGACCTAGACGTTCTCCGGCCAATAACCAACAGCGGGATCTGGATACCCATGTTGGCTCCCACATGTTCCACGACGATCTCATCGGATGAACCACGATGTCAAGGACTCAATCAATCCCGTATACAATTCCCTTTGTCTAGCGGTATTGTACTTGCCCGAGATTCGATCGTCGGTATGCCGATACCTTGTTCAATCTCGTTACAGGCAAGTCTCTTTACTCGTTCCATAACACATCATCCCGTGATCAACCCCTTGGTCACATTGTGCACATTATGATAATGTCCTACCGAGTGGGCCCAGAGATACCTCTCCGTTACACGGAGTGACAAATCCCAGTCTCGATTCGTGCCAACCCAACAGACACTTTCGAAGATACCTGTAGTGCACCTTTATAGCCACCCAGTTACGTTGTGACGTTTGGTACACCCAAAGCATTCCTACGGTATCCAGGAGTTGCACAATCTCATGGTCTAAGGAAATGATACTTGACATTAGAAAAGCTTTAACATATGAACTACACGATCTTTGTGCTAGGCTTAGGATTGGGTCTTGTCCATCACATCGTTCTCCTAATGATGTGATCCCGTTATCAATGACATCCAATGTCCATGGTCAGGAAACCGTGGCCATCTATTGATCAACGAGCTAGTCAATTAGAGGCTTACTAGGGACATGGTGTTGTCTATGTATCCACACATGTATCTGAGTTTCCTATCAATACAATTATAGCATGGATAATAAATGATTATCATGAACAAGGAATTATAATAATAATAACTAATTTATTATTGCCTCTAGGGCATATTTCCAACAGTCTCCCACTTGCACTAGAGTCAATAATCTAGTTCACATCGCCATGTGATTAACACTGACAGGTCACGTCGTCATGTGACCAACATCCAAAGAGTTTACTAGTGTCACTAAACTAGTTCACATCACCATGTGATTAAGACTCAATGAGTTCTGGGGTTTGATCATGTTTTGCTTGTGAGAGAGGTTTTAGTCAACGGGTCTGCAAAATTCAGATCCGTATGTACTTCACAATTCTCTATGTCATATTGTAAATGCTGCTTCCACGCTCCACTTGGAGCTATTCCAAATGGTTGCTCCACTATACGTATCCGGTTTGCTACTCAGAGTCATTCGGATAGGTGTTAAAGCTTGCATCGACGTAACCTTTACGCCGAACTCTTTATCACCTCCATAATCGAGAAACATGTCCTTATTTACTCCAAGGACAATTTTGACCGCTGTCCAATGATCCATTCCTGGATCATTCTTGTACCCCTTGACTAACTCATGGCAAGGCACACTTCCGGTGCGGTACACAGCATAGCATACTATAGAGCCTATGTCTGAAGCATAGGGGACAACATTCGTCCTTTCTCTCTCTTCTGCCGTGGTCGAGCTTTAACTCTTAACTTCATACCTTACAACTCAGGCAAGAACTCCTTCTTTGACTGATCCATCTTGAACACCTTCAAGATCATGTCAAGGTATGTGCTCATTTGAAAGTACCATTTAGCGTTTTTTGATCTATCCTCATAGATCTTGATGCTCAATGTTCAAGTAGCTTAATCCAGGTTTTCCATTGAAAAACACTTTTCAAATAACCCTATATGCATTCCAGAAATTCTACATCATTTCTGATCAACAATATGTCAACAACATATACTCATCAGAATTCTACAGTGCTCCCACTCACTTCTTTGGAAATACAAGTTTCTCATAAACTTTGTATATACCCAAAATCTTTGATCATCTTATCAAAGTGCATATTCCAACTCCGAGATGCTTACTCCAGTCCATGGAAGGGTCGCTGGAGCTAGCATACATTTTAGCATCCTTATGATCGACAAAACCTTTCTGATTGTATCACATACAACCTTTCCTTAACAAAAACTGGTAAGGAAACTCGTTTTGACATCCATCTGCCAGATTTCATAAATGCAGCTAATGCTAACATGATTCCGACGGACTTAAGCATCGCCACGGATGAGAAAATCTCATCATAGTCAACTCCTTGAACTTGTGAAAAACTCTTCGCCACAAGTCGAGCTTCATAGATGGTGACATTACCGTCCATGTCTGTCTTCTTCTTAAAGATCCATTTATCTCAATGGCTTGCCGATCATTGGGCAAGTCCACCAAAGTCCATGCTTTGTTCTGATACATGGATCCTATCTCGGATTTCATGGTTTCTAACCATTTGTCGGAATTTGGGCCCACCATCGCTTCTCCATAGCTCGTAGATTCATTGTTGTCTAGCAACATGACCTTCAAGACAGGACTACTGTACCACTCTAAAGTAGTAAGCATCCTTGTCACCCTACGAGGTACGGTAGTGACTTGATCCGAAAATTCATGATCACTATCATAAGCTTCTACTTCAATTGGTGTAGGCGCCATAGGAACAACTTCCTGTGCCCTGCTACACACTTGTTGAAGTGACGGTTCAATAACCTCATCAAGTCTCCACCATCCTCCCACTCAATTCTCGAGACAAACCTTTCCTCGAGAAAGGACCCGATTCAAGAAACAATCCCTATTGCTTTCGGATCTGAATTAGGAGGTATACCCAACTGTTTTGGGTGTCCTATGAAGATGCATTTTATCCGCTTTGGGTTCGAGCTTATCAACCTGAAACTTTTCACATAAGCGTCGCAGCCCCAAACTTTTAAGAAACGACAACTTAGGTTTCTCCAAACCATAGTTCAAACGGTGTCATCTCAACGGAATTACGTGGTGCCCTATAAAGTGAGTGCGGTTGTCTCTAATGCCTAACCCATGAATGATAGTGGTAATTCGATAAGAGACATCATGGTACGCACCATATCCAATAGGGTGCAACTATGATGTTCGGACACACCATCACACTATGGTGTTCTTGGCGGTATTAATTGTGAAACAATTTCCACAATGTCTTAATTGTGTGCCAAAGCTCGTAACTCAGATACTCATCTCTATGATCATATCATAGATATTTTATCCTCTTGTCACAATGATCTTCAACTTCACTCTGAAATTACTTGAACCATTCAATAATTCAGACTTGTGTTTCATCAAGTAAATATACTCAATGTCTACTTGAATCATCTGTGAAGTAAGAACATAACAATATTCACTGCATGCCTCAGCACTCATTGGACTGCACACATCAAAATGTGTTACTTCCAACAAGTTGCTATCTTGTTCCATCTTACTGAAAACGAGGCTTTTCAGTCATCTTGCCCATGTGGTATGATTTGCAAATCTCAAGTGATTCAAAATCAAGTGAGTCCAAACGATCCATCTGCATGGAGTTTCTTCATGCGTATACACCAATAGACATGGTTCGCATGTCTCAAACTTTTCAAAAACGAGTGAGTCCAAAGATCCATCAACATGGAGCTTCTTCATGCGTTTTATACCAATATGACTTACATGGCAGTGCCACAAGTAAGTGGTACTATCATTACTATCTTATATCTTTTGGCATGATCGAGATTCAATAAACCATTCCTTTAGGTGCAAGACCATTGAAGGTATTATTCAAATAAATAGAGTAACCATTATTCTCCTTAAATGAATAACCGTATTGCGATAGACATAATCCAATCATGTCTATGCTGAACGCAAACACCAAATGACAATTATTCAGGTGTAATACTAATCTTGATGGTAGAGGGAGCGTGTGATGTTTGATCACATCAAACTTGGAAACACTTCCAACACATATCGCCGGCTCACCTTTAGCTAGTCTCCGTTTATTCCGTAGCTTTTATTTCGAGTTACTAACACTTAGCAACCGAACCGGTATCTAATACCCTGGTGCTACTAGGAGTACTAGTAAAGTACACATTAACATAATGTATATCCAATATACTTCTATCGACCTTGCCAACCTTCTTATCTACCAAGTATCTAGGGTAATTCTGCTCCAGTGGCTGTTCCCCTTATTATAGAAGCACTTAGTCTCGGGTTTGGGTTCAACCTTGGGTTTCTTCACTGGAGCAGCAACTGATTTGCCGTTTCATGAAGTGCCCCTTCTTGCCCTTTCCCTTCTTGAACCTAGTGGTTTCACTAACCATCAACAATTGATGCTCCTTCTTGATTTCTACTTTCGCGGTGTCAAACATCGTGAATATCTCAAGGATCATCATATCTATCCATGATTTGTTATAGTTCATCACGATGCTCTAGCAGCTTGGTGGCAATGACTTTGGAGAAACATCACTATCTCATCTGGAAGAACAACTCCCACTCGATTCAAGTGATTGTTGCACTCAGACAATCTGAGCACAAGCTCAACGATTGAGCTTTTCTCCCTTAGTTTGCTGGCTAAGAAAATCGTCGGAGGTCTTATACCTCTTGACGTGGGCATGAGCCTGAAATCCCAATTTCAGCCCTCCAAACATCTCATATGTTCCGCGACGTTTTGAAAACGTCTTTGGTGCCTCAACTCTAAACCGTTTAATTGAACTATCACGTAGTTATCAAAACGTGTATGTCCGATGTTTGCAACATCCACAGACAACATTTTGGGGTTCTGCACACTGAGCGGTGCAGTAAGGACATAAGCTTTCTACTGATTGCATAATCGCTACTGTCAACTTTCAACTATATTTTTTCTAGGAACATATCTAAAACAGTAGAACTAACGCGCGAGGTATGACATAATTTGCAAAAATCTTTTGACTATGTTCAGGATAATTAAGTTCATCTTATGAACTCCCACTCAGATAGACATCCCTCTAGTCATCCAAGTGATTACATGATCCGAGTCAACTAGGCTGTGTCCGATCATCACGTGAGACGGACTAGTCATCATCGGTGAACATCTTCATGTTGATCGTATCGACCATACGACTCATGCTCGACCTTTCGGTCTCTTGTGTTCCGAGGCCATGTCTGTACATGCTAGGCTCGTCAAGTTAACCTAAGTGTTTTGCGTGTGTAAATCTGGCTTACACCCGTTGTATGTGAACGTAAGAATCTATCACACCCGATCATCACGTGGTGCTTCGAAACGACGAACTTTCGCAACGGTGCACAGTTAGGGGGAACACTTTCTTGAAATTTTAATGAGGGATCATCTTATTTACTACCGTCATTCTAAGAAAATAAGATGCATAAACATGATAAACATCACATGTAATCAAATAGTGACATGATATGGCCAGTATCATTTTGCTCCTTTTGATCTCCATCTTCGGGGCTCCATGATCATCATCGTCACCGGCATGACACCATGATCTCCATCATCATGATCTCCATCATCGTGTCTTCATGAAGTTATCTCGCCAACTATTACTTCTACTACTACGGCTACAGGTTAGCAATAAAGTAAAGTAATTACATGGCGTTGTTTGATGACACGCAGGTCATACAATTAAATTAAGACACCTCCTATGGCTCCTGCCGGTTGTCATACTCATCGACATGCAAGTCGTGATTCCTATTACAAGAACATGATCAATCTCATACATCACATATCATTCATCACATTCTTCTTGGCCATATCACATCACATAGCATACCCTGCAAAAACAAGTTAGACGTCCTCTAATTGTTGTTTGCATGTTTTACGTGGCTGCTATGGGTTTCTAGCAAGAACGTTTCTTACCTACGCAAAACCACAACGTGATATGCCAATTGCTATTTACCCTTCATAAGGACCCTTTTCATCGAATCCATTCCGACTAAAGTGGGAGAGACTGGCACCCGCTAGCCACCTTATGCACCAAATGCATGTCAGTCGGTGGAACCTGTCTCACGTAAGTGTACGTGTAAGGTCGGTCCGGGCCGCTTCATCCCACAATACTGTCGAAACAAGATTGGATTAGTAACGGGAAGCATATTGAACAAAATCAACACCCACAACTACTTTCTGTTCTACTCGTGCAAAGAATCTACGCAATAGACCTAACTATTGATGCCACTGTTGGGGAACGTAGCAGAAATTCAAAATTTTCCTACGTTTCACCAAGATCTATCTATGGAGAAACCAGCAACGAGGGGAAGGAGAGTGCATCTACATACCCTTGTAGATCGCTATGCGGAAGCGTTCAAGAGAACGGGGCTGAAGGAGTCGTACTCGTCGTGATCCAAATCACCGGAGATCCTAGTGCCGAACGGACGGCACCTCCGCGTTCAACACACATGCAGCCCGGTGACGTCTCCCATGCCTTGATCCAGCAAGGAGAGAGGGAGAGGTTGAGGAAGACTCCATCCAGCAGCAGCACAATGGCGTGGTGGTGGTGGAGGAGCGTGGCAATCCTGCAGGGCTTCGCCAAGCACCGCGGGAGAGGAGGAGTACTTGGGAGAGGGGGAGGGCTGCGCCAGAACTTCAGGTGCGGCTGCCCTCCCACCCCTCCACTACTAATAGGTGGGGGGAGAGGGGGCCGCCCCCTAGATCTCATCTAGGGGTGGGGGCGGCGGCCAAGGGGGGAGGAGTGCCTCCCAAGTCAAGTGGAGGCCCTCCCCCTTAGGGTTTCCCCTCTCCCATGCGCATGGGCCTTGGGGGGGCTAGTGCCCCTGGCCCATTAAGGCTAGGGCACCCCCCTACAGCCCATGCTGCTATATTGGATGTGGTGGAACAATTTCCGGACCTCCGAAACCCTCCGGAATCCTCCGGAACCTTCTAGAAGCTTCCCGGTACAATACCGGAAAAACCCGAACTTTTCCCGAAACCTGAACAACAACTTTCCATATATAAATCTTTACCTCCGGACCATTACGGAACTCCTCGTGACGTCCGGGATCTCATCCGGGACTCCGAACAACATTCGGTAACCACATACAAACTTCCTTTATAACCCTAGCGTCATCGAACCATAAGTGTGTAGACCCTACGGGTTCGGGAACCATGCAGACATGACCTAGATATTCTCCGGCCAATAACCAACAGCGGGATCTGGATACCCATGTTGGCTCCCACATGTTCCACGATGATCTCATCGGATGAACCACGATGTCAAGGACTCAATCAATCCCGTATACAATTCCCTTTGTCTAGCGGTATTGTACTTGCCCGAGATTCGATCGTCGCTATGCCGATACCTTGTTCAATCTTATTACCAACAAGTCTCTTTACTCGTTCCGTAACACATCATCTCGTGATCAACCCCTTGGTCACATAGTGCACATTATGATGATGTCCTATCGAGTGGGCCCAGAGATACCTCTCCGTTACACGGAGTGACAAATTGTTGGGGAAACGGATCCACGAACACCTATGGGACCGGCAGACCGAGCCCCTTTTGGTTCGGCGGGGGGCGGAAATCGCATGAAGAGCAGATCGAGGCGAAGCACACGAGCCGTTTACCCAGCTTCGGAGCTCTCCGGAGAGATAATACTCCTACTGCTGCATGTCTGAGTGTATTGCGTTCTTGCCCGGGAGCGCTGAGTGCTACAGTACCCACCAACTGCTAACGAGACCGAGCGTGAGTGTTTTTCTGGTTTCCAAGCCCCTTCCTACGTTGCGCATGGGCCTCCTTTTATATGCTAAAGGGGTCACCGACAGGTGGCAACGTAGACAAGGGTAAAAATGGAAAAGGGATTGTGGTTGGTACAGCTACCTGTATAGTGTATCCTACCTAACCCTGACGGCAGGGGACAAGGGTATTAAATGCCCGTCTACATCGCTCAAACAGTGCAAACAGGGACCGTCAGGGACGCCACCGTTCGCCACGATGGCAGTCTTGTCAGCGCTGCTTGCCACCGCGCACCGCTGGCTGCACAGCCTCCTGCCACGCGCGCCTGGAAAGGCCCCAGGACGACACGTTAGTGGATGTGCAGGAGCGCGGGTACAGGGTGGTAGCTTTGCCGTGGCAAGCGCCTTGCCGCGGTCGTTGTCTTGTCGCGTCCGGAAGCTTGTCGCTCACCGGGCCTTGCCGGGACGCGTGGCGCGTCACAGCAAGTTCCTTGAGATGCCTTGGTTGGCCTTCCTGGCAAGCTCCTGGTGCCGGGGTCTTGTCTCCTTGGCTTGAATACTTTGTTCTTGAATGGCTCCTCAGGAACTACGGAGGACCTTGGCGGTCACCCGGCAAGCCTTGCCGCGGGGTGCTGCAACTGCCCGTGCACAAGTTCGGGATACTAGGGTACCCCTACTCTAGTACACCTACAGGAGCCCCCGGGCCTGGGCCACACACGGTGCCGAGCGCTGTTGGGCCAGGCCCAAAACAGGGCACGGGCACGCGCGGCCTGGGTTACGCCGTATCTTTCTCCGTATCCACCGCGCCCTCCCCGAACGGCACGCGTTGAATGCGGCGTCGTGGGAGAGATCGTGGGTGGTTTCTTTATTCGGAAAGGCGGAACGTCCGCCCCCTCCCTCCTTATAAGCAGGGGAAACAGGGGCAGTTCGCCCATCTCGCCGATTGCTACTCCAATCTCAGAAATCTCCGCCGCTCCCCCCTTTCTTCCCAAAGCCGAAGGAGAGCAGCGCTCCGCCCCCCGTCGCCGACAGCATCACCAACGCCACCGATCTCCCCCACCACCTCCGCCATGGCTCCGAAAGCCGACAAGGGGAAGGTCGTGAAGTCGGCCGAGGCGCAGCGGCTCGCGGCGCTGCGGAAGGAGCGGACAATCTTCCCCCCTCAGCTCGGCGCGAAGGAGCTGAGGGAGTACTACTACCTCTTCTGGTCGACGGAGACGCGAGCGCATCCGCGCACGAAGGTACTCCCCGCTGCCGCTTCGGAACTGGCTCCAAATGGGTACCCCTTCTTCGCGTTGTTCTTCTACTGTGGGCTCTACCCGCCCTTCTCTGAATTTTTCTGCGACATCATGAACACCTACGGGTTCCGCCTCCTTGACTTCACCCCCAATGCTATCCTAACCATGGCAGTTTTCGCACATCTCTGCGAAAACTTTGTCGGAGTCCATCCCAATGTAGCTCTTTTTCGCCACTTCTTCATGCCCCGAGTTGAGAGAGGAGAGCCCTTATCTGGCAGAATTGCCTGGATCTCGAGGACCGGCAAGAAGGAAGCTTATCTGGAGGGAGAACTCCGCAGCAAGTGGTTGGAATGGAGGGCAGAATGGTGCTGGATTGTCGAGGAGAACCCGCAGCCCTTTACCGCCCAGCGCCAAGCCCCAATAGCGCGCGGCAACGATTGGAGCAATGTGGCCCCGGAAGATGACAGGCTGAGGATTGCCGTCACCCGGATCCTACGCCTCAGGCATGCCGGGCTCATCGTAGGCGCTGTCGGCGCAGATTTTCTTCGCCGCCGCATCGCCCCCTGCAGGAGAGGAGGAGACCCGCCTGGGAGTTCCAGAACTCAGCGGATATCACGCGGCTGCGCCCAGGCCTCAACTTCAACTTCACCGTCTTGGGACTGGACGCGATGATCCTGGAGCTGTTCAAGCGCGACCCTTAACATCCCGAAGCATTTATGTTGCCGGCGGGTGTCGTTCCGTTGTGCAACAATTCCTCGCTCGACCGCATCCGGGCAATGATGCCGCTGTGCGATTTGCATGGAATCGTTCCAACTTGGCAAGAGCCTGCAGACGACGTCGTGCAGGAGTTCTTCGACAGCTTGGTAGAAGTGGCAGTCCGCTCTGATGAACAGAAGAGCCTCACCCGCAACACCACTGATGCGGAGATGCAGCGCATCGCCACCAGGCTGGAAGAGGTGGCAGCAGCCGCTACCGCGGGCGAGTTCGGATTCACCGTGGAGGAGGCAGAGGCAGCAGAGGCGGCAAGCCTTGCCGAGCGAGAGGAGCTTGTCAGCGAGGAAGAGCTTGTCGGGCCTGAAACCGAGTCGAGCGAGCCCGGCGAGGGAGAGCTTGTCGGGCTCGAACCTTCAGGCAGCTCGTCGCAAGCGGAGCCCCCAGCTCCACCGAGAACGCGTCTCCGCAGGGCCGGGGACGTAGCGGAGCGACAGACGAGTCAACAGCCGCCGTGCCGTGCGACACACTCTACCGCGGCAAGTAGTGTTGCCGCGGGAGCGCCTCACGCCGCTGCGGCAACTGGAGCGGGGTCTTCCCGGTCCACCGCCACTGCTCCTGCCAAGCGGGCAAGGGATCCTACTCCTCCGCCTCATCGCACCGGAGGCGAGCCGGACTTTGATCTCTCTGCGCTCAGCTCCGACGAAGAAGAAGAAGAGTAAGATTCTTTTGCTGTACTTGTAATTCTTCAATTTTGTTGCTTTGTCTTGTATCTGACTTGCTTCGCTCTGAACCCATTCCTTTTCAGGACGCTGGCCCAGAGAGCGGCGAAGAGAGCCAAGGCCCTGGTGATTGTTATCGAGGACGATCCCGCTGTGATGGCAGGGGACATGTCCGAGACCACCTTGCCGGACCCGGCAACCCTTCCTCCAAGCAGCCCCCAGCGCAGCCCCCAGCGTGAGTATATGGTTCATTTCCTACTGTCGGGCACGCATGGGTGCTTTTTCTTTGCTGATATCTGACTGTTGGTCTGTGTAGGAGCAGAGCAGCTTCACCAGGAGTGCCCGGAAGCCGCTCCCAAAATGCCATCTACTTCAACTACACCGCCAAGGGAGGATTCCCCGGCAAGGGAGCGTTCTCCGGCAAGGGAGAATTCTCCGGCAAGGGACAGTTCTCCGGCAAGGGGCGGCACCAGTGATCCTCCGGTGGTTGAGACCACGACTGCAGGTCCCAGTACAGGTAATCCCCTTGCCTGAAAACTTTCCTTGGGTTCTTCTTCTTCTGACTTTCTTTTTGGATATTTGCTTGATTCTTCTCCTTTTTCCGTTCGTCAGATCCATCTGCCACGGAGCCGATGGAAACCGAGGTCGCCGGCGAGGAGAACGCGCGCAGCAATGCTGACGACGCCATCGCCACTGAAGGAGAAGCCGGCGCTGATGAGCCCGCCGGCGAAGAGGCCACCAAGGCTGCCGCCGCAGAAGCTGGCGAGGGATCCGGCGATCGCACTGACGGCCCCGAGGCCGCAGGAGCGCTAGGCGCTACGCTGATCGCCGATCCCTCCGCCGCTGCTACAGCGCCAGGCTCCGAAGAGCCCCAGCCCGGCGCCTATCTGAAGGCCGGCGATGGCATCTTCATCAAGCTCCCCTGGGCGTCAAGCTCCAGGGCGCCGGTCGAAGGAGAGATGCTGGATGGAGAGGTGCTTGCCTCCGCTGGGCTGATGCTGGTCGACGCGCCAAGCAGCAACAGCGACGAGCTTGAGGAGGAGCGGCTGCTGTGGAAGCTGTTGTCGCTCTACCGCGCCCGACAAGCCAAGCTGGTGTCCCGAGAAGCACTTGTCACGGAGGCGGGAGTGGACATCGATAAGCGCGTGGAGGAGCTCCGGGGTTTCAGGCAGGAAGCTCTCCGGGATCTGGCAGAGGAGCGGGAGCAAGTCGCCGAGGAGCGGAAAGCCTTCCTCCTCGAGAAGGCTGAGGTTGAAGAGCAACAGCGGCTTGCTGCCGAGAAACTATCTGCGCAAGAACGCGAATTGGCGCAGCGCAAGGTCAACCTTGACAGCCACGAGGAGGAGCTTGCCGCACGTGAGCAAACATTTGGCGGGGCTCTCAAGGAAGCGAAGGATGCTGCCGCAGCTGCCGAGGCCGCCAAGAAGGAGCTGGAGACAAAGATGGCGCAGCTGGAGGCCGATCTTAAGGCGAGCGGCGAGGAGCTTGCCGCGCTCAAGCGTGAGCGCGAGAAGGACGCCGCCGCTCATGGCGAGCTGCAAGGCCGTCTCGCTGAGAGGAGCAAAGAGCTCAGCGCCGCCAAGGACTCCAATGCGGATCTTGAGTTGAAGCTGGCCACTTTGACTCAGACGCTGGACGGCGCCAGGGAGCGGGAGGTGGCCTTGTCGAAGAAGGTCAAGGCCGACGAGGCGCTGCTGGCGAATGCTACCGCCGCCCATAACTCTTTCAGGGAGAATGTGGAGCACTGGACGGAGGTTCTCGTGGATGCCGCCGCAGCCATCGACAGTGAGCTGGCGCAGCTAGGGATGGAAGATCTCGGGTACTCCTCCGATGAGCACCTCCAACCCAGCGCCAAGCTCAGCTTGTTCTTCAAAGGCGTGGCGATGGCCCTCCAGCAACTCCGGGAGAAGATCCCAAAGCAGCTGGCTGACGAGTCGCGCAAGATCTACGCGGGGGCTCTCCAGAAGATGCTGGTGAAGGTGGCCTTCCGCAACCCATGCCTCAACCTCACCAACGTCCTCAGGTCCTTGCCGCCGGACGGCGATCTGGAAGCGCTCAAGGCCCTTGTCATACCCATTGTGGACAAGGTGAGCGGGATCAAGAGGGTTGAAGGCGATCGCGTAGATTAGGCCGCCCGTTTTCCCTTTTTCTTGCCGCTGCTGGTCATGTTATGAGACAAACTGTTAGAGCTGCGACAAGCTATCTTGTAATATGACTCTATTTTGGGGTGGCAATTGCTATGTTATTTCCTTTACTTGATTCCTTCCTTTGTATGTTTTTGCCCTACGCTTTTAGGGAACTTGTCGGCGCAGGCACCTTAGCCGCGAGCGCTGAGTGCGGAACATCAGCAGCCTGCTGGCGGTGCCGCTGCCGACAAGAAACCTTGTCGCAACTAGTTGCAGCTCACTTAAGTTGTTGAGCGGACTCGAAACAAAGTAAGGGCGCAACTAGCTACGAGTTGGTTCCTCCGCGCACAGGTTTTCCATACAAAGCACGGTCGTTCGAGGAAGATAACTTAAAAATTAAAACTAATTGATCAAACTTTGGCAACTTAGCTTTTCTGTCGTTTGCTTCCCGGTAAGGCGAAATTTCCTTGAACGACGCCTGGTACACACCATTATCTTCTCCTTTCCCCCCGGCAAACTTGTGTGCGAGGGAACTTTCCTTCTTTTGAAAAAAAAGAAAGTAGAGAAAATAAAGATATGGAGCCTTACGGCTCGTTATTGCTTACCGGGGGTAGGTGCTGCACAAAGTGTCATATAACGCATGCAAAGAAAAGTAGAAAGCATGAAAGTGACAAGATGTGCGAAGCACATGAGCTTTACTTATGCACGGGGTCTGCGCCCGGCTTTGTACAAAGGATTACATGCAACATCGGCAAGACTTGTACAAAAGGTGGTTGCCGGAACAAGTTCCGGCAACCGCGCCTTACGGGTAAAACTTACGAAGATGCTCAATGTTCCAGGAGTTTCTCACCGGAATGCCATCTTCGGTCTCAAGGCGGACAGCGCCAGGCCTAGTGACTCATTTCACCCGGTAAGGGCCTTCCCACTTCGGCGTTAACTTGTTGGGATTCTTGGCGGACTGAACGCGCCGAAGAACAAGGTCGCCTTCCTCGAGACTTCTGGCATTAACTTTGCGGCTATGGTAGCGACGCAAAGCTTGCTGGTATCGAGCAGCTCGTACGGCAGCCTGAAGACGGTCCTCCTCAAGGAGCAGCGCATCATCTTGTCGCAGCTGCTCTTGCTCAAGCTCATCATAAGCGAGCACTCGAGGTGATCCGTATACGAGTTCCGTGGGGAGAACTGCCTCTGCTCCATAGACTAGAGCAAAAGGCGTCTGGCCGGTGGCTCGATTTGGCGTCATCCTGACCGACCAAAGAACCACCGGCAGCTCCTCAATCCAGTTCTTCCCGCACTTGCGCAGCCTGTCGAAAGTCCTGGTCTTGAGCCCGCGCAGCACTTCAGCATTTGCCCTCTCCGCTTGACCGTTGCTTCTCGGATGAGCAACAGAAGCGAAGCAGACCTTGGCGCCAAGATCTTGGACGTACTGCATGAAGGTGCGGCTCGTGAATTGTGTGCCATTGTCGGTGATGATCCGGTTAGGGATCCCGAAGCAGCAAACAATCGACCTGAAGAACTTGACTGTTGACTGTGCTGTCACCTTCCTCACTGCTTCCACTTTCAGCCACTTTGTGAACTTGTTGATTGCAACGTACAAGTACTCAAAGCCCCCGACAGCTCGGGGAAAGGGGCCGAGGATGTCAAGCCCCCAGACCAAAAATGGCCAGGATAAAGGGATCGTCTAGAGAGCTTGAGCTGGCTAGTGTATCTGCTTGGAATGGAACTGGCACGCTTCACACTTGGTTACTTGTGCAGTTGCATCCTGGAGGGCTGTCAGCCAAAAGAAACCTTGCCAGAACGCTTTGCCGGCAAGTGCTCTTGCGCCAATGTGGTGACCACATATGCCTCCATGTATCTCTGCCAACAGCTTTTGTCCGTCTTCCCGGTGAATACACTTCAATTTCACACTGTTGAGTCTTCTTCTGTACAGTGTGTTGTCAACAAACTGGTACATACTTGACTGCCGGGCTACTCTTTCCGCTTCTTCTTGCTCTTCGGGAAGTTCTCCTGTCTAAAGGAAACGGACAATCTGTTGTGCCCATGCTGGAGCTTGCGGCTCGACAACAAGGACTAAAGGCATATCTGCTGCTGCGGGAACATCCGCTTCTACGGCGAGAACCTGCGGCTCAGCCGGAGCTTGACGTTCTCCGGCAAGCTTGCCAGAGCAAAACTTGTCGGGAGCGTCTGCTTCAACGGAACAATCCTTAAGGCTTGCCGGAGCAGACTGCTCCTCAGCACCCTTGGTGTTGATCTTGGGGACCTTCTTGGCGGTGGCTTCAGGGAGCTTTGCCGGAAAATAGTCGCCAGAAATCAACTTCCTCTTGTTGCTCTGTCCAGTTGATGGCGTTACAGACGGTTGAGTCAGCTTGAGCACAAAGATCCCTGGTTCCACAGGTAACTTAAGTGCGGCGCACTTTGACAGGCCATCGGCAATGTCGTTCTGAGCTCTTGGAACATGTTCCATTTGTAGGCCGTCAAAATACTCTTCTAGCTTTCTCACTTCATCAACGTAAGCTTCCATCAACGGACTCTGATAATTCTTGTTCACTTGGCGAACAACAAGCTGTGAGTCACCCCTGACAATGAGCTTCTTGATCCCAAGGTCTGCTGCGATCCAGAAACCAGCAAGCAAACCTTCATACTCTGCGGTATTGTTTGTTGCTTGCTCCTTGGGAAAGTGCATCTGGGCTACGTACTTGAGGTGCTCTCCGGTGGGTGCGACAAGTAGCACACCCGCACCGGCGCCTTGCAGCGAGAAGGCACCATCAAAGTACATCAGTCACTCTTTGCTTGCTTCCTTGACGGGGATGCTTGTCTCCGGAATTTCTTCATCTTGCGTTGGCGTCCATTCTGCTATGAACTCTGCCAACGCTCTGCTTTGGATAGTTGAAGTGCTCTCAAACTTCAGGCCAAAGCTTGATAGTTCCAGTGCCCACTCGACAATCCTGCCTGTTGCTTCTGGATTTTGCAGTATCCTCTTCAGCGGAAAACGAGTGACGACTGTGATCTCATGTGCCTGAAAGTAATGGCGCAGCTTTCTCGAGGCCATGAGAAGGCCGAAAAGCAATTTCTGCACACCAGAGTACCTTGACCTAGCCCCCTGCAGAAGGGAACTGACAAAGTAAACTGGGTGCTGCACCATTCTTTTCTGCATCTTCTCTCGCGTCTGCGCAGATCCATCCTTGTCGGGACCAGAGCTTGCTGGTGAAGTCTCGTGCTTGTCGCTGGATGCATCTGCCGTGGTTGCTGGCTCATCGTCCGCCTCCCTCTCCGCTACTAACGCAACACTGACCACTTGATTGGTTGATGCTATATATAGCAGCAACTTCTCTTGTGGCTTAGGTGCAACAAGTGTTGGAGTGGAGGACAGGTATCTCTTTAAGTCCTGCAGCGCTGCCTCCGCTTCCGGAGTCCATTTCATTGGGCCTGCTTTTTCAATATTTTGAAAAATGGCAGGGCGCGCTCAGCAGACCTAGAGATAAACCTGCTGAGAGCAGCTACGCAACCGGCAAGTCTTCATACATCCTTGACGCGCTTCGGTGCTTCAATCTGCTCAATGGGCTTGATCTTGTCGGGATTGGCTTCAATTCCCCGCTGAGACACGAAGAAACCGAGAAGCTTGCCGGAGGGGACTCCAAACACACACTTCTCGGGGTTAAGCTTGAGGTTGATCTTGAGCAGATTTGCAAAGGTTTCGTCTAAATCTTGAATCAGAGTCGCCTTGTCCTTGCTCTTGACCACTATGTCATCCATGTAGGCTTCCACATTTCTGTGCATTTGCGGCTCAAAAGCATGATGGACTACCCTTGCAAATGTTGAACCGGCATTCTTTAAACCGAAAGGCATCCGTACAAAACAGTATGTGCCACATGGTGCGATGAATGCGGTCTTCTCCTCATCCTCTTCTGCCATGAAGATCTGATGGTACCCTGAGTATGCATCAAGAAATGACAGCAAGTCACATCCGGCCGTGGAGTCAACAATCTGGTCGATGCGCGGCAAGGGAAATGGGTCTTTGGGACAAGCTTTATTGACATCGGTAAAGTCGATACAAAGTCTCCATTTCCCGTTTGCTTTGCGCACGACTACAGGATTGGCCAACCACGTAGGATGGAGCACTCCTCTGACAAGGCCTGCTGCCTCCAATTTCTTGATTTCTTCTGCGATGAATTCTTGGCGCTCCACCGCCTGCTTCCTGACTTTCTGCTTGACGGGCCGCGCATGAGGACAGGCAGCAAGATGGTGCTCGATTACTTTCCTGGGAACACCGGGGATGTTAGACGGTTGCCACGCAAACACGTCGACGTTCGCCCGCAGGAAAGCAATGAGCGCGCTTTCCTATTTAGGGTCGAGAGTGGCACTGATGGTGAAGGTACCACCAGTGCCATCCTCCTTGGCGGATACCTTCTTGGTCTCTGGTGGAGCTGCCATTGTCTTCTTACACTTGCCGGTGGAGCTCGATGGTGCATCCTCGACGGTAGCGCAGCACTCCGAAGAGGTGCGCTTGCCGGAGTGGGAATCAGAACTCTTGCCGGACTTGGTCTTCTTCTTCGCCCCGGGAGCTTCAGCGGCAAGTGACTTGCGATCTGTTGCGGCTGCTGCTTCCCGGTAGATCTTGTCGGCGCAGATAAGAGCATCCTTCTTGTCGCCAGGGACAGAGATGACGCTTATCGGGCCTGGCATCTTCAGTATGTTGTATGCATAGTGAGAGGCTGCCATGAATTTGGCGAGTGCTGGACGGCCGAGTATCCCATTGTAAGGCAATGGAAAGTCAGCAACGTCAAAGGTGACCCTCTCAGTCCTGAAGTTTAACTCGCTGCCAAATGTTACCGGCAACGTGATCTTTCCCTTCGGCTTGCCCCTTCCCGGATTGATTCCTTGGAATGTGCCGGTTTCTTCGAGCTCGCTATCAGGGATCTGGAGTTTCTGGAGCACCGCGGAGGAGATCAGGTTCAAGCCGGCCCCGCCGTCGACTAGCATCTTAGTGACCTTGAGGTTGCGGATAGTTGGTGAAACCAACATCGGCAAGCACCCGACCGCAGTTATGCGATCAGGGTGGTCCTCGATATCAAAGATGATAGGCGTGCTGGACCATTTCAGAGGCTTGCGTGACTCGATGGGTGGTTCTGCCGCATTGACTTCTCGCATCCACTGCTTGAGCTGGCGGTGTGAAGTATGCAGAGAAGCACCGCCGTCAACGCACAAGACCTCTGTGGCTTTCTGGAACTCCTGCTCATCGGTCTCGTCATCATCCATATCTTCATCGTCGTCGTCATCTTCATCCTTGTCGCGGCCGCGGGGAGGTCTATCTCCTTGCCGCTGCTTGGCCTTGCCGCGGCGTCGTCCTCGGCCGGGGTGTTTCTTGCCGGCTCCTCCAGCACCTTCCTGGGCCTTCTCCTTGTCGTGCCGCTCGTATTCAGCCTTTTGCTGCTCGACAAGCTGCTCGACCTTCTTGCAGCTCTGGAGGTCATGGCCCTTGGTGCGGTGGATCTTGCAGTACTGCTTGTTGGTGCCGTCCTGCTTGTCGGCGACCGCCACAGCCTGGTAGTTGGTGCCGCCGGAGCTACCAGCTTTGGCTTTCTTGGCGCCACCTTCGTTGCCGGACTGCTCAACGACTAGCACATCTTTGCCTTTTTTCTTCCTGTTGTTCCGCCGCCGGTTTTTCTTTGCCGGGACGGTCCCCTCACTATCTGATCCTGCTGCTTCTGTATTCTCTCCGGGGAGTTTCCCCCCCTCCTCAGCACGCGCACACTTGTCGGCCAGGGCATATAGCTCACTGACGTCTTTGATCTTGCACATCGCCATCTCCTCCCGCATCCTGCGGTTTCGCACGTTCTGATGGAACACGCTGATTACCGCGGCAGGGTGGACATCTGGAATGTTGTGCTGTGCGCGGCTGAATCTCTGAATGTACTTGCGCAGGGGCTCTCCTTCCTTCTGGGCGAGCAGATGAAGGTCGCTCTCTTGGCCAGGAGGCTTGTGGCCGCCTGTAAAGGCGCCAACAAACTGATGGCATAGTTCTGCCCAGGATGATATGGAGTTGTTCGGCAAGTGCATGAGCCAGGATCTGACATTGGGCTTGAGTACCAGCGGGAAGTAGTTGGCAAGGATCTTGTCGTCCCGCCCCCCAGTAGCTTGCACCGCGATGGTGTAGATGCTGAGGAACTCCGACGGATGCGACTTGCCGTCGTACTTCTCTGGTACGTCTGTCTTGAAATTCTTCGTGCTGGGCCACTAGACCTGCCGCAGCTCACGAGTGAACGCAGGGCAACCTACCACGTACGGCAAGCCGCCTGGTTCCCCTGGCGCATGCATGTCGACAGAGGGCCCAGCGCGCTGGTCCGATTGACGCCGTGCTTCTCTTTGGCGCTCGATACGGGTTCGAGCGTCTTCTTGCTGTCGTTCGTGAAGA
Source organism: Triticum dicoccoides (assembly GCF_002162155.2). Taxonomy (NCBI): domain Eukaryota; kingdom Viridiplantae; phylum Streptophyta; class Magnoliopsida; order Poales; family Poaceae; genus Triticum; species Triticum dicoccoides. The sequence goes on from NC_041389.1 coordinate 604,993,983, forward strand.
ACTTGGCGCTGATCGCGACGAGCTCGTGGATCTGACGATGCGGTGGAGTCGCTGTCGAGGTGGATCCGGCGAGTCGGCGATCTTGGCCTTCGGGGTGGAGAGTGCACGGTGGTTGCACCCACACCGGTTTCGTCGCCATCGGCTCGCGCCTGGCGGTCCTGCCGCGGCAGCGATGTACTCAGCTGCCGTGGAGTGTCGCCGTTGGCGAAGCCGATGAGACTCTGAATGGTGGCCCTCCATTCATCGATCTTGTCTGACATTGGAGGGTAATCCAGAAGCAGTTGAGCTCGCGCCAAAGCTTCTGCTGGAGTGGTGGGCGGCAGTGGCGAACGGTGCGAGGAGCAGGATATGCTCGGACTTCTAACTATGTTAGAAGGAGCAGTACCCCGTCCAGGCGACCGTGCCTCGCTCGTGCCAGCATGTTGGCGTGCATGCTGGTCTTGAGCACCCCGAGATCCACCAGCTCGATCTTGGCCCAACGAACGTATAGCTCTGTGAATACCATGACGCGGTTGGTCCTGCGCCTCCTGAGATGGGCGCGGTGCATGTACGGACGCCGAGGTCTGCGCAGCCTTGTCCTTGGACCTGGCTGCATCGTGAGCTCCCTCGTCGATGTCCGTTCTTCCGCCGGCGTCTACCCCACCACCCGTTTTCTCTGGTGGCGGTGGGATCGACGCGGACGGAACATCTGCCGCCGAAGCTTTCTTCTTCGGAGGCATGAAGATCTAGCTCGTGTGATCGCCGGATCAGGTTCACACAACCTCAATGCCCCCTACCTGGCGCGCCAAAGATGTCGGGGAAACGGATCCACGAACACCTATGGGACCGGCGGACCGAGCCCCTTTTGGTTCGGCGGGGGGCGGAGATCGCATGAAGAGCAGATCGAGGCGAAGCACATGAGCCGTTTACCCAGCTTCGGAGCTCTCCGGAGAGATAATACTCCTACTGCTGCATGTCTGAGTGTATTGCGTTCTTGCCCGGGAGCGCTGAGTGCTACAGTACCCACCAGCTGCTAACGAGACCGAGCGGAGTGTTTTTCTGGTTTCCAACCCCTTCCTACGTTGCGCATGGGCCTCCTTTTATATGCTAAAGGGGTCACCGACAGGTGGCAACGTAGACAAGGGTAAAAATGGAAAAGGGATTGTGGTTGGTACAGCTACCTGTACAGTGTATCCTACCTAACCCTGACGGCAGGGGACAAGGGCATTAAATGCCCGTCTACGTCGCTCAAACAGTGCAAACAGGGACCGTCAGGGACGCCACCGTTCACCATGATGGCAGTCTTGTCAGTGCCGCTTGCCACCACGCACCGCTGGCTGCACAGCCTCCTGCCACGCGCGCCTGGAAAGGCCCCAGGACGACACGTTGGTGGATGTGCTGGAGCGCGGGGATACCTGTAGTGCACCTGTATAGCCGCCCAGTTACGTTGTGACGTTTGGTACACCCAAAGCATTCCTACGGTATCCTGGAGTTGCAAAATCTCATGGTCTAAGGAAATGATACTTGACATTAGAAAAGCTTTAGCATATGAACTACACGATCTTTGTGCTAGGCTTAGGATTGGGTCTTATCCATCACATCGTTCTCCTAATGATGTGATCCCGTTATCAATGACATCCAATGTCCATGGTCAGGAAACCGCAACCATCTATTGATCAATGAGCTAGTCAATTAGAGGCTTACTAGGGACATGGTGTTGTCTATGTATCCACACATGTATCTGAGTTTCCTATCAATACAATTATAGCATGGATAATAAACGATTATCATGAACAAGGAAATATAATAATAATAACTAATTTATTATTGCCTCTAGGGCATATTTCCAACAGTCTCCCACTTGCACTAGAGTCAATAATCTAGGTCACATCGCCATGTGATTAACACTGACAGGTCACATCGTCATGTGACCAACATCCAAAGAGTTTACTAGTGTCACTAAACTAGTTCACATCACCATGTGATTAAGACTCAATGAGTTCTGGGGTTTGATCATGTTTTGCTTGTGAGAGAGGTTTTAGTCAACGGGTCTGCAAAATTCAGATCCGTATGTACTTCGCAATTCTCTATGTCATATTGTAAATGCTGCTTCCACGCTCCACTTGGAGCTATTCCAAATGGTTGCTCCACTATACGTATCCGGTTTGCTACTCAAAGTCATTCGGATAGGTGTTAAAGCTTGCATCGACGTAACCCTTTACGCCGAACTCTTTATCACCTCCATAATCGAGAAACATGTCCTTATTTACTCCAAGGACAATTTTGACCGCTGTCCAATGATCCATTCCTGGATCATTCCTGTACCCCTTGACTAACTCATGGCAAGGCACGCTTCCGGTGCGGTACACATCATAGCATACTATAGAGCCTACAACTGAAGCATAGGGGATGACATTCGTCCTTTCTCTCTATTCTGCCGTGGTCGAGCTTTAACACTTAACTTCATACCTTACAACTCAGGCAAGAACTCCTTCTTTGACTGATCCATCTTGAACACCTTCAAGATCATGTCAAGGTATGCTTACTCCAGTCCATGGAAGGATCGCTGGAGCTAGCATACCTTTTAGCATCCTTAGGATCGACAAAACCTTTCTGATTGTATCACATACAACCTTTCCTTACAAAAACTGGTAAGGAAACTTGTTTTGACATCCATCTACCAGATTTCATAAATGCAGCTAATGCTAACATGATTCCGACGGACTTAAGCATCGCTACGGATGAGAAAATCTCATCGTAGTCAACTCCTTGAACTTGTGAAAAAATCTTCGCCACAAGTCGAGCTTCATAGACGGTGACATTATCGTCCATGTCTGTCTTCTTCTTAAAGATCCATTTATCTCAATGGCTTGCCGATCATCGGGCAAGTCCACCAAAGTCCATGCTTTGTTCTGATACATGGATCCTATCTCGGATTTCATGGTTTCTAACCATTTGTCGGAATTTGGGCCCACCATCGCTTCTCCATAGCTCGTAGATTCATTGTTGTCTAGCAACATGACCTTCAAGACAGGACTACTGTACCACTCTGAAGTAGGAAGCATCCTTGTCACCCTACGAGGTACAGTAGTGACTTGATCCGAAACTTCATGATCACTATCATAAGCTTCTACTTCAATTGGTGTAGGCACCATAGGAACAACTTCATGTGCCCTACTACACACTTGTTTAAGTGACGGTTCAATAACCTCATCAAGTCTCCACCATCCTCCCACTCAATTCTCGAGACAAACCTTTCCTCGAGAAAGGACCTGATTCAAGAAACAATCCCTATTGCTTTCGGATCTGAATTAGGAGGTATACCCAACTGTTTTGAGTGTCCTATGAAGATGCATTTTATCCGCTTTGGGTTCGAGCTTATCAACCTGAAACTTTTCACATAAGCGTCGCAGCCCCAAACTTTTAAGAAACGACAACTTAGGTTTCTCCAAACCATAGTTCAAACGGTGTCGTCTCAACGGAATTACGTGGTGCCCTATAAAGTGAGTGCGGTTGTCTCTAATGCCTAACCCATGAACGATAGTGGTAATTCGATAAGAGACATCATGGTACGCACCATATCAAATAGGGTGCAACTATGATGTTCGGACACACCATCACACTATGGTGTTCCAGGCGGTATTAATTGTGAAACAATTTCCACAATGTCTTAATTGTGTGCCAAAGCTCGTAACTCAGATACTCATCTCTATGATCATATCATAGACATTTTATCCTCTTGTCACAATGATCTTCAACTTCACTCTGAAATTACTTGAACCATTCAATAATTCAGACTTGTGTTTCATCAAGTAAATATACTCAACATCTACTCGAATCATCTGTGAAGTAAGAACATAACAATATTCACTGCATGCCTCAGCACTCATTGGACTGCACACATCAAAATGTGTTACTTCCAACAAGTTGCTATCTTGTTCCATCTTACTGAAAACGAGGCTTTTCAGTCATCTTGCCCATGTGGTATGATTTGCATATCTCAAGTGATTCAAAATCAAGTGAGTCCAAACGATCCATCTGCATGGAGTTTCTTCATGCGTATACACCAATAGACATGGTTCGCATGTCTCAAACTTTTCAAAAACGAGTGAGTCCAAAGATCCATCAACATGGAGCTTCTTCATGCGTTTTATACCAATATGACTTACATGGCAGTGCCACAAGTAAGTGGTACTATCATTACTATCTTATATCTTTTGGCATGAAAATGTGTATCACTACGATCGAGATTCAATAAACCATTCCTTTAGGTGCAAGACCATTGAAGGTATTATTCAAATAAATAGAGTAACCATTATTCTCCTTAAATGAATAACCGTATTGCGATAGACATAATCCAATCATGTCTATGCTCAATGCAAACACCAAATGACAATTATTCAGGTGTAATACTAATCTTGATGGTAGAGGGAGAATGCGATGTTTGATCACATCAAACTTGGAAACACTTCCAACACATATCGTCGGCTCACCTTTAGCTAGTCTCCGTTTATTCCGTAGCTTTTATTTCGAGTTACTAACACTTAGCAACCGAACCGGTATCTAATACCCTGGTGCAACTAGGAGTACTAGTAAAGTACACATTAACATAATGTATATCCAATATACTTCTATCGACCTTGCCAACCTTCTTATCTACCAAGTATCTAGGGTAATTCTGCTCCAGTGGCTGTTCCCCTTATTACAGAAGCACTTAGTCTCGGGTTTGGGTTCAACCTTGCGTTTCTTCACTGGAGCAGCAACTGATTTGCCGTTTCATGAAGTGCCCCTTCTTGCCCTTGCCCTTCTTGAAACTAGTGGTTTCACTAACCATCAACAATTGATGCTCCTTCTTGATTTCTACTTTCGTGGTGTCAAACATCGTGAATATCTCAAGGATCATCATATCTATCCATGATTTGTTATAGTTCATCACGATGCTCTAGCAGCTTGGTGGCAATGACTTTGGAGAAACATCACTATCTCATCTGGAAGATCAACTACCACTCGATTCAAGTGATTGTTGCACTCAGACAATCTGAGCACAAGCTCAACGATTGAGCTTTTCTCCCTTAGTTTGCTGGCTAAGAAAATCGTCGGAGGTCTTATACCTCTTGACGTGGGCACGAGCCTGAAATCCCAATTTCAGCCCTCGAAACATCTCATATGTTCCGCGACGTTTTGAAAACGTCTTTGGTGCCTCAACTCTAAACCGTTTAACTGAACTATCACGTATTTATCAAAACGTGTATGTCCGATGTTTGCAACATCCACAGACGACGTTTTGGGGTTCTGGACACTGAGCGGTGCATTAAGGACATAAGCTTTCTACTGATCGCATAATCGCTACTGTCAACTTTCAACTATATTTTCTCTAGGAACATATCTAAAATAGTAGAACTAACGCGCGAGGTATGACATAATTTGCAAAAATCTTTTGACTATGTTCAGGATAATTAAGTTCATCTTATGAACTCCCACTCAGATAGACATCCCTCTAGTCATCCAAGTGATTACATGATCCGAGTCAACTAGGCTGTGTCCGATCATCACGTGAGACGGACTAGTCATCATCGGTGAACATCTTCATGTTGATCGTATCGACCATACGACTCAGGCTCGACCTTTCGGTCTCTTGTGTTCCGAGGCCATGTCTGTACATGCAAGGCTCGTCAAGTTAACCTAAGTGTTTTGCGTGTGTAAATCTGGCTTACACCCGTTGTATGTGAACATAAGAATCTATCACACCCGATCATCACGTGGTGCTTCGAAACGACGAACTTTCGCAACGGTGCACAGTTAGGGGGAACACTTTCTTGAAATTTTAATGAGGGATCATCTTATTTACTACTGTCATTCTAAGCAAATAAGATGCATAAACATGATAAACATCACATGTAATCAAATAGTGACATGATATGGCCAGTATCATTTTGCTCCTTTTGATCTCCATCTTCGGGGCTCCATGATCATCATCGTCACCGGCATGACACCATGATCTCCATCATCATGATCTCCATCATCGTGTCTTCATGAAGTTGTCTCGCCAACTATTACTTCTACTACTATGGCTACCGGTTAGCAATAAAGTTAAGTAATTACATGGCGTTGTTTGATGACATGCCAACTATTAAAGCATACCCTGCAAAAACAAGTTAGACGTCCTCTAATTGTTGTTTGCATGTTTTACGTGGCTGCTATGGGTTTCTAGCAAGAACGTTTCTTACCTACGCAAAACCACAACGTGATATGCCAATTGCTATTTACCCTTCATAAGGACCCTTTTCATCGAATCCATTCCGACTAAAGTGGGAGAGACTGGCACCCGCTAGCCACCTTATGCACCAAATGCTTGTCAGTCGGTGGAACCTGTCTCACGTAAGTGTACGTGTAAGGTCGGTCCGGGCCGCTTCATCCGACAATACCATCGAAACAAGATTGGACTAGTAACGGTAAGCATATTGAACAAAATTAACGCCCACAACTACTTTGTGTTCTACTCGTGCAAAGAATCTACGCAATAGACCTAGCTCATGATGCCACTGTTGGGGAACGTAGCAGAAATTCAAAATTTTCCTATGTGTCACGAAGATCTATCTATGGAGAAACCAGCAACGAGGGGAAGGAGATTGCATCTACATACCCTTGTAGATCGCTAAGCGGAAGCGTTCAAGAGAACGGGGTTGAAGGAGTCGTACTCGTCGTGATCCAAATCACTGGAGATCCTAGTTCCGAACGGACGGCACCTCCGCGTTCAACACACATGCAGCCCGGTGATGTCTCCCATGCCTTGATCCAGCAAGGAGAGAGGGAGAGGTTGAGGAGGACTCCATCCAGCAGCAGCACAACGGCGTGGTGGCGGTGGAGGAGCGTGGCAATCCTGCAGGGCTTCGCCTAGCACCGCGAGAGAGGAGGAGTACTTGGGAGAGGGGGAGGGCTGCGCCAGAACATGGGGTGCGGCTGCCCTCCCACCCCTCCACTATTTATAGGTGGGGGAGAGGGGGCCGGCCCCCCTAGATCTCATCTAGGGTTGGGGGCGGCGGCCAATGGGGGAGGAGTGCCTCCCAAGTCAAGTGTAGGCCCTCCCCCTTAGGGTTTCCCCTCTCCCATGCACATGGGCCTTGGGGGGCTGGTGCCCCTGGCCCATTAAGGCTAGGGAGCCCCCCCTACAGCCCATGCTGCTGTATTGGATGTGGTGGAACAATTTCCGGACCTCCGGAACCTTCTGGAAGCTTCCCGGTACAATACCGGAAAAACCCGAAATTTTCCCGGAACCTGAACAACAACTTTCCATATATAAATCTTTACCTCCGGACCATTCCGGAACTCCTCGTGACGTCCGGAATCTCATCCGGGACTCCGAACAACATTCGGTAACCACATACAAACTTCCTTTATAACCCTAGCGTCATCGAACCTTAAGTGTGTAGACCCTACGAGTTCGGGAACCATGCAGACATGACCTAGACGTTCTCCGGCCAATAACCAACAGTGGGATCTGGATACCCATGTTGGCTCCCACATGTTCCATGATGATCTCATCGGATGAACCACGATGTCAAGGACTCAATCAATCCCGTATACAATTCCCTTTGTCTAGCGGTATTGTACTTGCCCAAGATTCGATCGTGGTATGCCGATACCTTGTTCAATCTCGTTACCGGCAAGTCTCTTTACTCGTTCCGTAACACATCATCCCGTAATCAACCCCTTGGTCACATTGTGCACATTATGATGATGTCCTACCGAGTGGGCCCAGAGATACCTCTCCGTTACACGGAGTGACAAATCCCAGTCTCGATTCGTGCCAACCCAACAGGCACTTTCAGAGATACCTGTAGTGCACCTTTATAGCCACCCAGTTACGTTGTGACGTTTGGTACACCCAAAGCATTCCTACGGTATCCGGGATTTTCACAATCTCATGGTCTAAGGAAATGATACTTGACATTGGAAAAGCTTTAGCATATGAACTACACGATCTTTCTGCTAGGCTTAGGATTGGGTCTTGTCCATCACATCGTTCTCCTAATGATGTGATCCCGTTATCAATGACATCCAATGTCCATGGTCAGGAAACCGTAACCATCTATTGATCAACGAGCTAGTCAATTAGAGGCTTACTAGGGACATGGTGTTGTCTATGTATCCACACATGTATCTGAGTTTCCTATCAACACAATTATAGCATGGATATTAAACGATTATCATGAACAAGGAAATATAATAATAATAACTAATTTATTATTGCCTCTAGGGCATATTTCCAACAGTCTCCCACTTGCACTAGAGTCAATAATCTAGTTCACATCGCCATGTGATTAACACTGACAGGTCACATCGTCATGTGACCAACATCCAAAGAGTTTACTAGTGTCACTAAACTAGTTCACATCACCATGTGATTAAGACTCAATGAGTTCTGGGGTTTGATCATGTTTTGCTTGTGAGAGAGGTTTTAGTCAACGGGTCTGCAAAATTCAGATCCGTATGTACTTCGCAATTCTCTATGTCATATTGTAAATGCTGCTTCCACGCTCCACTTGGAGTTATTCCAAATGGTTGCTCCAGTATACGTATCCACTTGGAGCTATTCCAAATGGCTGCTTCCATGCTTTATTCATTTTTGTGTATTCGCCTTGCAACAACATCTAAAACCAGTGCCGTACTGATCGCTTGCAATATGAAAAGCGCTGAGGTAGAACACATGGGCCCCCAAACATGCAGGGTAGGCCTGCGGCCAAATTCTAGAACCGTGAGCCTATCTCAGTATTATATTTTCAGCCGAACCCCCATAAAAAAAGCTGAACCCCCATAATGCCCGTGCATTGCAGAGGGAGTATATTTCTCGGCAAGGTGAGCCTGTGATATAAAAGATTTGTATATTTCTTTACAAAGGGAGTATCTCTCTGTCAAAATATATATTTATGTGTAACTAGTTACTCTTGTCTTTCTACTTCCTTTCGCTGATATGTGGGGCAGCCAGCAACGGGGTCCACGTGCCATATGCACAAATTAGAGTGCACAACTTCATGGTAGACACACCCCGGTCGTAGCGCCATAGTAATGCCCAATGAGCCGTCAAATCACAACCCCCCTTTCCAGCTTTAGCAGTAAGCTGGACGGACGAAGCGACAATATTGCACTGGGCCTGAATCCCCTTCTCCCTCGTCTGTTTGTTCAGAGAAAACCCCCTCTCGGCGATTGCATAAGGTTTTCTCATGGATAACCAGGTACGAATTCTTCATCCATCCTCTATAAATCCAAGTCCCTTAGTCGCAGGTAATCCTAGGATGTCAGCCGCCGCCGTTGATGCATTTTTCTTCCTACTGAATCTAGTGTGTTTCATTTGCAGTGCCCAAAGTGCGAGTACCCTATAGGTTTCTGCACCCTCGGCGAGACGCCACACTTGTTCCTTCTTATCCTAACACAACATTTTGAAACGCGCACAGTATGTTCCTAGAATCCTCTTTTCTATCCAGGAGGGTGGGGTTTTTTGAACATGTTGTGTTCTCATATTATTTTTCCTGCAGTGTATTATTTGCTCTGCCAGAACACATGTACTCAAGATGCTCAGCCTTGCCATAACTGAATACACTAGTTTAATGGTCACAGTGAAGACAAGCCATGCATATAAGTTCCGAGTTGGGTTCATGAACCAAGAAGATCGCTGCTTTTTTTATGGCCGAACTTGGATAAACTTTCTCAAGTGTTACAGACTGAAAGTTAGCGCACGAATGTTGATGGAAATAGCAGAACCTGGTCTCATCTTCACTGCGATCTTCCACCCCGACGTTGTTCCAATTGTTCATCCATGTTAGTTTTGTATCTGGTTCTTGCTTGTTGCCTCGATTACTTCTTAATCCACCTATTCTGTCTAGCTAATCACAATTTAACTTTAGAAGTAGCAATGAATCTCTCACGAAGATGCTACTTCTAACTAATATTTTCTTATAATTGGTGGCATGTGTAGGTTTTTTCAGAGTTAAGCAGTTTGCTCGTTTGTTACTCTGTAATAACTCGGCTGTTACTGATGGCACTGAAGTTGACTGGATCGACGTCCACAAGTTCCTACACTTTATTGATCGTCTTGAGCTCCTTGTGGGGCGTTTCAATGGTGGAAGGCCACGTGGGATATGTGTGCCACTGTTGCACTCGTTAAACAGGTCTAACAGTGTCAAGAAACTTATGGTACGAGCTGTTTTCTGTTATATATGTTGTTCATAAACTATTGCTTATACACAGTTTTACAACTGTGATCTTCTTGAAACAGGAACTGTCCAGTTCTATTGTTCCTATACAGATGCCTGACCATGGTCGGGTCAGACTTGCGCTTGGTCACAACATGATGTTTATGTCGACCTACTCAATTCCCCTTGGAGGTGAAAAGACACTTATTCATGGGTGGTCTCAAATAATGAAGGCCCGTCCATCTTGTAGAATGGGACAGAAGATTATTGCTACATCTTGAGCTTGCGTTGGTTTTCCTTGAAGAGGAAAGGGTGATGCAGCAATAGTAGCGTAAGTATTTCCCTCAGTTTTTGAGAACCAAGGTATCAATCCAGTAGGAGGCTCCTCACAAGTCCCACGAACCTACACAAACAAACAAAGAACTCGCAACCAACGCAATAAAGGGGTTGTCAATCCCTGCACGGCCACTTGCGAAAGTGAGATCTGATAGAGATAGTGTGATAAGATAAATATATTTTTTGGTATTTTATAATATAGATGCAAAAAGTAAAGATGCAAATAAAAGTAGGTTGGAAGCAAATATGATAAGAGATAGACCCAGGGGCCATAGGTTTCACTAGAGGCTTCTCTCAAGATAGCATAAGTATTACAGTGGGTGACCAAATTACTGTCAAGCAATTGATAGAAAAGCGAATAATTATGAGATTATCTAGGCATGATCATGTATATAGGCATCACGTCCGCAACAAGTAGACCGACTCCTGCCTGCATCTACTACTATTACTCCACACATCGACCGACTCCTGCCTGCATCTAGAGTATTAAGTTCATAAAGAACAGAGTAACGCATTAAGCAAGATGACATGATGTAGAGGGATAAACTCATACAACATGATATAAACCCCATCTTTTTATCCTCGATGGCAACAATACAATACATGTCTTGCAACCCTTTCTGTCACTGGGTAAGAACACCGCAAGATTGAACCCAAAGCTAAGCACTTTTCCCATGGCAAGAAAGATCAATCTAGTACGCCAAACCAAACTGATAATTCGAAGAGACTTGCAAAGATAACTCAATCATACATAAAAGAATTCAGAGAAGATTCAAATATTATTCATAGATAAACTTGATCATAAACCCACAATTCATTGGATCTCGACAAACACACCGCAAAAAGAGATTACATCGAATAGATCTCCATAAGAGAGGGGGAGAACATTGTATTGAGATCCAAAAAGAGAGAAGAAGCCATCTAGCTAATAACTATGGACCCGAAGGTCTGTGGTAAACTACTCACAACTCATCGGAAGGGTTATGGTGTTGATGTAGAAGCCCTCCGTGGTGGATTCCCCCTCCAGCAGAACGCCAGCGACGGCTCCAAGATGGGATCTCGCGGATACAGAAGGTTACGGTGGCGGAAATATTTCTTCGGTTGCTCCCTGGATGTTTTCGGGGTATGTAGGCTTATATAGGAGGAAGAAGTACGTCGGTGGCTGCCCGAGGGGCCCACGAGACAGGGGGCGCTCCCTACAGGGGGGCGCGTCCTACCCTCTCGTGGCCTCCTCGGCTGCTTCTTGACTTGCACTCCAAGTCCTCTGGATAACGTTCGTTCCAAAAATCATGCTCCCGAAGGTTTCATTCCGTTTGGACTCCGTTTGATATTCCTTTTCTTCGAAATACTGAAATAGGCAAAAAAAACAACAATACGGGCTCGGCCTCCGGTTAGTAGGTTAGTCCCAAAAATGATATAAATGTGTAAAATAAAGCCCATGGACATCCAAAACAAGTAATATAATAGCATGGAACAATAAAAAAATTATAGATACGTTGGAGACATATATATTATGTTCATGCTTTTCCATGGCTCTAAACCGAATATCATGTTTATTGACAACGTTGCAAGATGAAGCTGCTTTCAGAAGGTTGTGGATGCACGGGGTGGCGCCTGGGCCTTGTCCTGGGGCTTGGCGGCCTCACCCTTGGTTAACTGTAGGCAAAGTAGCACTGTCCGAGGCGTGCTTTGTACGGTTGAACATGTATAAGTACTCATACTGCTTTCAGCTTTGGTTGTTAAGTGCCCCTGCTGGTTTTAGTTAAGGTTGTTAAGTACTCCTACTGCTTTTACAGTCTGTCGTGTTTCTTCAGTCCTGTCTTCCTCCAGCCGCCAAAACAAACCAGCGCCAGCGGGGCCGCCTGCTTCCGCCTCCCACGGCTGGCTGCGCCTCAGCGCACGCATCACCGCCCCACCGTCTCCTAAATCATTAATGTCGATGTCCTCCGCGCTCTTTGGTGCGCTTGCCGCGGCGCCGCCCTCTCGCATTGTCAACATGGTCAACAAACAACAGGAATCGGCAGAAGTACGTGGAGAGGATGATAGTAGGGGCCCACCACATCAGCGTATGGAAAAATAAAATGCTTCCTCCTAGTGTTTTCCTGACATCTGGGACCCACGACATTGTGAGCGTATGTACTCAATAGACAAGAGAACAGCGCAAGATCGGCTGACACCCGGGACGTAGCTATTCGAGCAGTATTTTTTTTGTTATTGTTGAGACGGAGCAGGGTTTGAACTGGGTTGTGGCCCATCTAGCCCAGGCTTATATTTTATGTTCACCATGTGACCAGCGCAGCTATTTTTTCTTTGTGAAAACGAGCCTAGTTTATTTTTTCTGAAGAATACCCAATCCAGGCCTACTTATTTTTCTACGCCCTGATGGGCTGCAACTCTTTCAAGACGCCTGCAAATCTTGAAAGTAATATGAAATGGGTTGTAAATATAAAAACAGATGAGAAATTGGCAATTACTTTATAATTTCTGATTTTTTTTTCACATTTTCAGATTCCTATTTCACTGGGCATTAACCTAATTTAAATATATCTTCAAAGTACTTTAAATCTGGCTCGACATTTTGGTATTAAAAATAGTTTGGAACCCACAGAAATATGCAAAATCGGCCCTGGCCAACCAAAAAAAACGACTGCAATAAATTGCATAAGTTCCCATGAGCTATATATAAATTATTAAAAAAAGAGGGAGTGGTTTGACTTGTGGGCCTGTTTAGTTGACGCGTATGCAAGATTTTTTAGTTATTATATACGTAAATAAACGATTCTAGCAGATGTAACCATTGGATGTCAATCCAACGACCGTCGTGTTTCTTCAATCTCTGATCTTCTTGCTCCAGCCGCCAAAGCAGCGCCGCGGGACCGCCTGCTCGCGCCTCCTGTGGCCGGCTGTGCTGCCGCGCAGGCCTCAGCGCCCCCTACTACTCCCACCGCTGGCCAGGGCATCTCTCTACTCACCCATACCCCCTGTTATTCTGCGGCAACGGCAGCCTCACACCGCAGCCGAACCGGTGAACCCTCGTACTCCTCTCCGCGTGGGCTTCCACTGTCGCGTCTTCCCCGGCTCCGCGTCGTCCCCTTCCTAGGCCTCGCCGTCGTCCACCGCCGTGGTGCTCTCGGCACAGCATGGTCAATGTGGTCAATGACTGACTTCCATCTGAAGAGTACTATATGTGGAGAGGCTGACAACTGGGTCCACGGCAGCCGCAAGGAAGTGCCTCCTTATTACACGAAAAAATAATTATTCCTCCACCTGACAGCAGGGACCCACCGGACGGGCCACTAGTATTTCGCGAAAAAAACCTTTCACCCTGACTGTTGGGACCCAGCGGACGGGCCACCGTATTTCACAAAAAAAACGTCCCCCCCGCTGTCAGCTCAGACCCACCGGAAGTGCCTCCTTATTATGCACAAAAAATGAATACCCCCTGCTAGCTGGGACCCACCTTGGTGGGAGGCTGACTTGTGAGCCTACTAAGTTGACTGGGACGGAGGCCTTTTTCAACTTTAGTCAGTATATGAACGAATCTAGATCCAGTGACTGTACGATGTCCATCCAACGGCCGTAGTGCTTCTTCAACCTCTGGTCTTCTTGCTCCAGCCGCCCAAAGCAGCACCGGTCGTGCCGCCTGCTCCTGCCGCCCGTGGCTGGCTGTGATGCCGCGGAGGCCTCACCGCCCCCTACTACTCCCACCGCTGGCCAGGCCATCCCTCTACGCACCCACACCCCCTGTTATTCTGCGGCGACGGCAACCTCACACCGCAGCCGAACGAGTGAACCCTCATACTCCTCTACGCGTGGGCATCCACTGCCGCGTCTTCCTCGGCTCCGCGTCGTCCCCTTCCTAGGCCTCGCCATTGTCCATCGCCCTTGTGCTCTCGGCGCGGCGTGGTCAACATGGTCAAGGAACGGCTTCCATCGGACGTGGACTGTACGTGGAGAGGCTGACAGCTGGGTCCACAGCCGCAGCAAGGAAGTGCCTCCTTATTACGCGCAAAATAATTATTCCTCCACTTGACAGCGGGGACCACCAGATGGGCCACCGTATTTCGCAAAAAAAAACGTTTCCCCCTGACTGCTTTGACCCACCAGCTACATCTTCGCACGCAAGGAAGTGCGTCCGAAAAAAAACGATTCACCCCCTAACTGCTGGGACCCACCAGCTACATCTTCGCACGCAAGGAAGTGCGTCCGAAAAAACCGATTCTCCCCCTGACTGTTGGGACCCACCAGCTACATCTTCGCACGCAAGGAAGTGCCTGACAGTCGGGACCCACCTGGTCGAAGCGTACGTAGCGTTGTCATTCTGGTCGCGAACGTGTACGTACATATATACTGGTTGATGTAGAGGCGCACATGTGTCGTAGTAGAGGCACGTACGTGTCGTAGTAGAGGCACACATGTAGCATGTACACGTACGTACAACGGCCAGTGTGCAAGAAAGAAAATACGGCCACGTATGTGTATATATGGGCGGGGTCTCGAACGCCTACTCGCGCATACTTACGGCCAGGGCTCGTGTACATGGCTGGGTCGGAACGGAGAAACATCGTCGTCGTCGTGTTCATGGGGAGGCAACGAAATGCGTCGTGTTCATCGGGAGGCAATGGAACGCATGGGAGCCAACCGGCTGGGTCGGAATGGAATGCGTGGTCGTGTTCATCGGGAGGGCTTGGACGGAACAGACGATGGAAACGAGGCCTGACATACCGCAGAATGGAGGAAACGGCCTTGTGTTCGATTGGCCACATTCAAAATGGGATCATGTTCATCGGGAGGGGTCTGGCGTACCGCAAAACGGAGGAAACAGACCTCCTACGGTCGAAACGGGGGTCCTATTGATCGGGAGGGGTGTGGCGTACCGCAAAACGGACGAAACAGACTTGTGTTGGGGCGCTACGGTCTAAGCGGGGGTCCTGTTGATCGGGAGGGGTGTGGCATATCGCAAAACGGACGAAACCGACTTGTGTTGGAGCGCTACGGTCGAAACGGGGATCCTGTTCATCGGGAGGGGTGTGGCGTACCACAAAACAGACGAAACAGACTTGTGTTGGAGCGCTACGGTCGAAACGGGGGTCCTGTTCATCAGGAGGGGTGTGGCGTACCGCAAAACGGGACTCCACAGGATACTATTCATCTCCACCGTCGACCTCCTCCAGCCTCCACAGGCTACCGTCGACCTCCTCCAGCCTCCACGTGCTCCTGTTCATCTAGCCTCCACCGCGCGCTACTCCACCGGCTACTATTCAACCACCCCTCCACGGGCACCCCTCCACCGTCTACTGTTCATCCAGCCCTCCACACCACGGGGTCCTGTTCATCCAGAGGCAATGCCACCGCTCACTATTCATCCAAACTCCCCCACAACGCTCATTGTTCATCCAATCGATTGGCTTCAGTTAGCAGCAGTAGCGAAGAAATCGCTCGATCGGGTTCAGTGAGCCATCGATCGGGTTCAGTTAGAGCCCAACGCCTCGCTCGGGTTCAGTTAGAGCCAACGCCTCGCACACACACGCGTACATGTATGAGAGAAACGCGCATCGCTCGGCCCCCGACCTCCCACCGTAACCCGGAACTCCCCGAAATTTTGCTTGCCCTCGCTTCTACCACGGTTTTTTTTGTCATGGACGGCCCAAAGAATGTCATGCAGCTGCGTCTCCAGCCCACCCAGGATGAAAAGCCCATTTTCTGTCATGATTTTTTGTCATAGAAGTAGGATCCCACCACATCTATGATGATACTGGGTTTTGTCACAATTATCGTCATAGAAGTGTCATATGTATGACTTTTTTTTGTTCAGCCCAAAATGTCACGGATGTGTATTTTAGTATTAGTACCCTCAACACCTTTGCTCTGGCAAGAAAGAACCTGGCAAGTGTAATCTCCGGTAAGTTCCCTTGGTAGGAGTTTAAAGTAATATTTGAGAGATGCAGATCGAGACATTCGATGTCATTGTCGTTATAAACATTATCCACCTCCGGGCCTATTATTATCTGCAAAAGAAGAGAACGTGTTAGTGCCTACATGTAGTTTTGAACACTACCACACGCCTATAAAATACACCAACATGCCATCTTCGATCTGACATGATTAACATGGGCATTTGATTACAATCTAGAAACATGTAGCCTTCTTCAGAAAAGGTTGGATTGGATGAAAAATTCCCTAAGAAAACTAGTACAAATAAATCCAACGGAGAAATGCTTATGGATTGTAACCATATGAATCAAGCTGGTGTGGGGGTGTATGACCTGAAATCCTCCAAAATTCCTTCAGAAATCGTAGTACATTGTCATGGTAAACTTGGGAAAAGGTGCAAAAAATTGAATTCCCTTATGGTTAACATTTAACAGAAAAGGAACATCACCTTGATATACAACTTCTTCAGGCACGAAAAGCATCTCAGGCAACTGGCAACTTGGTCCAGGTTGGGGCCAACAAATTCTAGTGCCAAGACCTTCACTTTGCCCAGAATCTGGGTGAAGCTTTGCTGGATGACAGACGAACATATCTTCAAAACTAGAAATAATGTTGATATCAAGAAGGAGAGGTATAAGGCGAATGTTGTACCTGAAAGTAGTAGTATTTGACAGACGAGTAGCCCACCACTGCCAATTTCGGCACAGAAATGACATTGATTCTTGTTGGACCTTGTTGATCAACTACAAGTAATCTCTCAAGTGAAGATGTGTCCTCAATGACCATATTGTGGTCCACCTTTTGTGATCTCTTGTTGTAGCACCAGCAACACACATAAATAGTCCTGAGAGTCCTGGAGGTGATGTGGAAGGTACTCGACCAATTCATCGCCTGAAGATGAAGGAACTCGAGTGCCGTACAGCCGCGGCGCAGGCGCTCCATGTCATCCTTTGGGATGCGGATGACGACGAGCTCGAGGTGCTTCGGTCATGGTAGAAAAAGAGCGGGCACGTCATTAAGGGGGGGGGTGGCAGTTCATGAACTTGGCGAGGCGCAGCGTGGGCGCGAAGCGGAGCGCGGACGTTGGCAACGAGCGCATATGCCCATCATTAGAACCGAGCTTCTCAAGCTGATCTATGGCGGGGGATCAGAACCACTCATCAAGCTTGGCTGGTTCCTTGCCATTGGAACGAAACTTGCCCGTGATAAGGCCTCTGATTGGGCCATGGTGACTGCCGAGGATCTAGGAGAACGCATCCAAACTTTTGCGATAGCCATGGCAGAGCTCGTGGGCGTCGAGGAGGTCGACAGGGGTGAGGAGCCATAGGGGGCGCCACCGCCGGGAAAGGGCGGCTGTCCTCGTCCCATATTTGATTGGGAGGAGGGATATGATGACTCTCAACATATCATCGGGGAGGTTGCTGATGATGTTTAGGCCTGCTGGAGTCGCTTGCCGTTCTTTCTCAACCCACCTCCGCTTGTTGGCAGCCTCGTTATCCACCTCATCACCGGCAACGGAAACCTCTATCTCCATATTCACGCTGTCCTCCGGTGCACTTTGAGGACTGAGAGCGGCATCGAGGATTCGAGCGGAGAGAGAGAGAGAGAGAGAGAGAGAGAGAGAGAGAGAGGATTGTGTGTGTGGCGAGGATGGGGGGTGCAGCCGCTTGGGCGCACCATTAATACAGACCAGTGGGAGAGATGCAGGTGGCGGTCAAAGGTTGTCTCGCTTCCTGGTGAGCCTGCGCGGCAGACTTCTGGCATTCATATACCATCATTTCATGGAGCGAGGCGTATGCACCATTAATATGGAGGAGTGGGAGCAAGGTGGGCGGCGGTCAAAGGGCTGGCTCGCCTCCTGATGAGCCTGCGCGGCGGACCACTAGCACACCTACCGTCGTTTCACACAGCTACTAGCACGCCCCGTAAGGTGAGTGCATAGCGAACAACACATGAATTAGATAGTGGTAGTGATTTTAGTTGCAAAAATTAGATAGTGCTAGTGATTTTTAGCTGCATATTTTCACAAATCACAGTGTCTCTTGGCTTAGCACCGAAGTCTGGCTTTAATTTGCATACCATATTCAATCTGAACCATTTGCGTTGAAGAGATGGACAAATGCTGCGTTGAACAGCTCGCACGCTTCCCGGTGAGCCTCTCGGTCAGCCTGCGCACCGGACTGCACTCGCACGCCTCCCGTTCAGTCAAGTAGCTGTCCGCACGGTACCTCCTATAGCCATTAAAACCAAGACACGCGACATCACATAAATGGTTAACAGAACGCACACGATTTGAATTATACAAACATTTGAGATATTAAAGTGGCAGCTATTTGTTTCAAAATGCCTTTGTTGGCTGTTACTCGAGTGCGCCTTCTCTCAAAATGGACACCAAAAACACCACAGCATGTCGGGTGCCATTCCATGATCGCATGCCAAGTTCCATGAATTTCACACCAGTTTTGGATTTACTAGAATTTAAAAATAAAGTATCTCAATGTTTTGCCAGTAATCAACGATGCCCTGGTGTTTGAAATTCATTCACATTTCTTGCATGGGACCTAAGCATGCACCCAAGGACACATATTTGATTTTCCAACCAATTTATATGCACTGGAGCATGTGCATGTATTTCAAATTTGAATTATGCACGTAAATGCATCGAAAACTCAATTAATGCATAAAAATGTCCAAACGAACCCTGAAAAGTCCCAAAAATTGACACAACACTCATGTTGTTTTCTATTGACACTAGAAAATATTTGAAAGCAATAAGAGGCAGCGAATATCGTTTCGTCCCCAAAGGTGAGATGTTCACTACCAAAACCATCAGGCTTGTTGTGAGAAGCTCTGGTTTGTGAGAAGCATATCCCCAAACCTGCCCCAAATGGGACAAAAAATTTACCACAACATGTTGATGCCGCTCCATGATAGCATGCCAAGTTTCATGAATTTTAGGCAACTTTTGGATTTACTAGAATTTAAAAACAAGGAAGCTCAATGTCTGCGACCGAGTGACAGTGGCAGGGTGTTTGACATTCATTCTCATTTCCTGCATGGGACCTAAGCATGCAACCACGGACACAGATTTGAATTTTCAACCAATTTATATGCATTAGAGCATGTGCCTGTAGTTCAAATTTGAATTATGCACATGAATGCATAGAAAACTCAGTTAATGCATAAAAATGTCCAAACGAACCCCGAAAATCCAAAAAATTGACACAACACTTGTGTTGTTCTGTGTTGACACTAGAAATTTTTTGAAAGCAATAAGAGGCAGCGGATATTGTTTTGTCCCAAAAGGTGGGATGTTCCCTACCGAAACCACCAGGCTTGTTGTGAGAAGCTCTGGTTTGTGAGAAGCATAGCTCCAAACCTGGCCCAAATGGGACAAAAAATTTACCACGGCATGTTGATGCCGCTCCATGATAGCATGCCAAGTTTCATGAATTTCAGACGAGTTTTGCATTTACTAGAATTTAAAACCCAGGTATCTCAATGTTTGCGGCCGAGTGACGGTGGCAGGGTGTTTGACATTATTCCCATTTCTTGCATGGGACCTAATTAAGCATGCAACCAAGGACACATATTTGAATTTTCAACCAATTTATATGCATTAGAGCATGTGATTGTAGTTCACATTTGAATTATGCACATGAGTGCATAGAAACTCAGTTAATGTATAAAAATGTCCAAGAGAACCCCCAAAAATCCCAAAAATTGACACAACACTCCTGTTGTTCTATGTTGACACTAGGAAAAAAATTGAAATCGAGAAGAGGCAATGGATATCGTTTCGTCCAGAAAGGTGAAACGTTCCCTACCGAAACCATCGGGCTTGTTGTGAGAAGCTCTGGTTTGTGAGAAGCATATCCCCAAACCTGCCCCAAATGGGACAAAAAATTTACCACGACATGTTGATGCCGCTCCATGAAAGCATGCCAAGTTTCATGAATTTCAGATGAGCATTGGATTTACTAGAATTTAAAAAGCAGGCACCTCAATGTTTGCGGCCGAGTGAAGGTGGCAGGGTGTTTGACATTCATTCCCATTTCTTGCATGGGACCTAATAAGCATGCAACCAAGGACACAAATTTGAATTTTCAACTAATTTATATGCATTAGAGCATGTGCATGTAGTTCAAATTTGAATTATGCACATGAATGCATAGAAAACTCAGTTAATGTATAAAAATGTCCAAGCGAACCCCGAAAAATCCCAAAAATTGACACAACACTCCTGTTGTTCTATGTTGACACTAGGAAAAAAAATTGAAATCGAGAAGAGGCAACGGATATCGTTTCGTCCAGAAAGGTGAAACGTTTCCTACCGAAACCATCATGCTTGTTGTGAGAGAAGCTCTGGTTTGCGAGAAGCTTATACCATAACCTGGCCCACATGGGACAATATTTTATTACCCTAGCATCTTGATGCCGTTCCATGGTAGCATTCCAAGGTTCATGAATTTCAGACGAGTTTTGTATTTACTAGAATTACAAAAGCAAGCACCTCAACATTTGCCGGAGAACCACGGTGCCGTGGTGTTTGAAATTCATCCCCATTTCTTGAATGGGACGTAAGCATCAACCCATGGACACATATATCATTTTACAACCCATTTTGGTGCACCAGAGCATATGCATGTGGTTTAATTCTGAATTCTGCACCTGAAATGCCTAGAAAACCAAGTTACCGTATAAAAATGTCCAAACGAACCCTGAATAATTCCAATTTTTTTGACGACACACTTATAGTTGCATGTTCACTACAGATAGAAGTTCTAGCAATTCAAACACCATCCTTTGCAGCTGTGACCCCATTATGTAATTCAAATCAAGATAAAAAATCAAGTAGATCCCACACAGTTTATTATCACCAACCGTGTGAGATGCAGTACAAAATATCCTGGAGCACCGTCAGTGTATAGTACACCTATGGCTTACGCGAGAAGGTGCGTCAGCTACAGGGAAATTGGAACCAAAATTTTTGACGTTCAAACTCATCACACACGGGTTAAGCTATCTGAATTGTTTGTGATGTTCACATATCGTACACAATTCTGAATAAGGGACTGTGTCTGATGACACTTTGTGCACCAGTATTTTCGCTGAAGCGATTCCAAATTTTCGGCTTCCGCGAAAAATATTTACCTCCCTGCCCCATCCCCCTTACCAAAAGCCACATTTCCCCTGTTTCTGCCTTCCTTTTCAAGTTGAAACCTTCACTCCTTGCTTGCAGCACCGCCTTCTCGCCAGCGACCCTCCTTCACACTGCTCGGCCTCGCCTATCCAGGCAGGTAATCCACACCCGACCCCCATCCTCCTCCTCCTTCCACATCCCACATGCCCCGACCGCCAGCGTGAGCGCGACATCTTCCACCCAAATCATCGACCCCTCCACCAAATAAGTGTCGCCTTAAGCTATGGTGCACTCAGTATAGCCAGGATCTCAAGGAATATTTGGCAGCGGAGAAGCAAATCACGGCCGCACGCGCGGATGAGGTTGCGATGGCTGCCATTCGTGCCAACCCCCAGATCTTGGAGGAGCACCTCACCGTCGAGGGCACCATCAACGCCTCGCACACCGACGCCGTGACGCGGTTGGCTGCTTTAAACAACAGTTCATGGCGTTCTCTCGAGGCCACTATAGGTGCCTTCAACAAACACTACGAGGTGTTTTCTCAGCGTGCACGTGCTTACCTCATCTCAAGAGCTAGCATGTTGGTGCCCGGAGTGGCTCAGGCAACTCACCACTACGACGAGGGCACCCACGATGCGGAGGCATCACCCTCTTCCATGTCCAAGGAGCCAATCGTCATCGATATGTCTGACAATGAGTAGCTTGTCTTATTAGCTCACTATAAGGACCCATGTTCAGTTTGCTAGATACTGCCTTTCCTTAAAAAATTCTAGTGAATTGTGCTATCTACTTTTACCATGCAATCTTCTGCTCTAGTGTATATGTTCTATATGTCATGCAATGTGGTGTTCAGTTAACTATTTGGTTCAATTCTGCAAATGTGATGTTCAATTCTTTAGGGTGCAATTTTCCAAGTTGTCAAGCATGCTTGGTTTGGTTAACTGTCTAATCTTCTATTAGGAGTATGTTATATTGTGCAATGTGGTGCTTATTTAACGTTTGGTTCATTTGTTGTGGTGTTTAGTTAACTGTTTGGTTCAATTCCGCAATGCGATGTTCAATTGCTGTGTGTGCATTCTGTTATTGTATACCATGTGAGAAATAAATTGAATTTGACTATACTAAATACATGAGAAACAAATACAATTGATATATTTCCAAGTTATTAAGCATGCTTGGTTTGGTTAGCTTTCTGATCTTCTATTAGGAGTATG
>NC_041389.1:605017357-605038079 GCF_002162155.2 Triticum dicoccoides
TGTTTAGTTAACTGTTTGGTTCAATTCTGCAATGCGATGTTCAATTGTTGTGTGTGCATTCTGTTATTGTATACCATGTGAGAATTAAATCGAATTTGGATGTACTAAATACATGAGAAACAAATACAATTGCTATATTTCCAAGTTGTTAAGCATGCTTGGTTTGGTTAACTGTCTGATCTTCTATTAGGAGTATGTTATATTGTGCAATGTGGTGCTCAGTTAACGTTTGGTTCATTTGTTGTGGTGTTTAGTTAACTGCTTGGTTCAATTCTGCAATGCGATGTTCAATTGTTGTGGCTGCATTCTGTTATTGTATACCATGTGAGGAATAAATCGAATTTGGCTGCACTTAATACATGAGAAACATATACAAGTGCTATATTTCCTAATTCTTAATCATGCTTGGTTTGGATAAATAAGTTTTCCATGTGGCTTGAATTAATCTGATGAATCTACAATGTGCTTATTTTTCATCAACATATTTTCTATACCACTATATATTGTGCCAATAGCTTCAAATATTAGTCGTTGGATATGCCCATCCAACGGTCAAGAGATGACAAATCCGAGCATTATCATCCATTGGATATAGTTTTTAACTCATAGGATACTGCCACATGGCCTTCTAATTGAAAACCCAACTCTACCATCTCATGTGTTCTAGAAGTATCTATCCACATGCTTATCGATACTCTAATAAAAAGAGGCTAGAACAATCTGGATTCTAGAGAGGTAAGAACCAAGATGGATCTTGTCCAGTACGATTCTAGAAAGGGAAACACATATTCAAATGTATTTTTCCATGATTTATATATATATATTTAAATGACGTGCAAAGCACTTACAATTTACTAGTACTGATAGCATGTGAACCCTTACTTAACTTGATGACTAACTACCTTATATGTGTTGCAGGGAAACAATGGGAAGCACTAAGGTTTACAAGATGGTACTAACTATTATACCTTGCCTTTTTTATTCCTTTGCCCCATTTCCAATATAGAGAAGATATTTATGCACATCCTTGTTTTCAGGCCTTTCCAAAGCAATTCGCTGATGATTACCTCTCAAACCACCTCTATGGTCAGGAGCCGAGGAAAGTTTTTATACAACACCCACGGTTCAATATTGAAGTGTTCCCGAAGAGGACGAAGGATGGACGGTCAATCATCCACAGACACTGGCCTAAAGTTGTAAAGACCTTCAACATGAATGAAGGCTCAATTTCGCCTTCCGCTTCAACAGTTTTCTAGATGAGATGCATCTGTCTATATTAACGTCTATGAAGCTAATTTCGAAAGGTTCTAGATGTTGCATGTGATACTTGGTGCTGGTGCAGTTGTGTAATGGGGTAGCTGAGTGCTGAAGCTATATCATGTTGTACTCTGATGTATTTCAATTATGAAATCATGCTTCCTTAATATTGGAATGAAATATATTATGTGTTTAATATGAATGTCAACTAGATTAATAAATGGATTATTAATAATAGGGTAATTAGCCTGCTAATTGGTTTTTTCTATTGCAAACGGTTATTGAGAAAATACCGTGGGCGATGACCTAAGGCAATGCACACAGTTTCTAGGAATAAACCGTGTTGGATCGATGAACAATCACACACAACATTCTCTTCCAAACTGTTTGCGTTAGGCCACCTTCCGCAAATGTTTACCGCATAAAAACTGTGTGTGATGGACATCCTTTTCCACACAGTTTCTTCTACGCACCATGTGCGATGCATTCAATAACGCAAACGATAAAATTGTTAATATTGTGTGCGATGTCAATGCTATCACAAACGATTTAACTGGGAAAATTGTGTGTGATGTACCTATGAACAGAAACGTTTTCCTTGGAACGACTGTGTGGGATGTATATACGAACGGAAACGTTTAGCAGGGACTGACTGTGTGGGATGTACTTACGCCCAGAAACAATTTTGCTTGTATAATTGTATTTTTTTGAGCACTACTATACATATAACCGTATTTGCTCGCTCGCTGGTCGCACACGACCTCATTTTGTCGAGCGTGTGTGCCAGGAGGGCATATCCCCGACGGTTTCTGGGTCGTGTGGGAAGGACCCCCCTATCACCCACACTCACTTGGCGACGGTTCCAAGTGCCGTCGCGGAAAGGGGTTAAAAACCATTTGTATAGCACCGATGCGTACCATTGTTGGGAATTCAAAAAGTTAATACGACTATCATGCGTGGGTGCAATATTAACAATTTCATTATTAACATAAGGAGCTATAGAAAGTTCATCTCCATAAGCATAATTCATATTGGCATCACGACCACAAGCATAGCAAACATCAATTTCATCAAAAAGGGATATTTCAAACGAATCTAAGGGATCATATCAATCATCATAGCATTCATCCTTCGGCAAGAACGAAGGGAAATTAAACAATGTATGAGTTGAAGAGTTACTCTCATTAGAAGGTGGACACGAGTAGCTAATACGCTCTTCCTCCTTTTGTTCTTGGCTCTCCTCGTCATCTTTTTCATCTAATGAGCTCATAGTGTCATCAATTTCTTCTTCCATAGTTTCCTGCAAAATATTAGTCTCTTCTTGGATAGCGACGACTTTCTCAATAAACTGATTAATATTAGCATTGTATTCATAATTCTCTTTTTTTCTCAAATATGCACGAGTGTGCATATCATATATTAAAGAAGAAAGGCAAAGAAAGCCTCCACCACAAGTTACATGTACACGTCTGTGTGTCTTTTAGTGCACACCCACTCCACTTACAAACAAGTACCTTATTCCTCCCTCATCGCCCACCTATACAAACTACTTTGGAAACTCTCCAACTCCCTCTCGATTAACCCTGCCGTAGCCCACACTTTGGCCTCAGACTTCACCTTCTGGATGAGCCTCTCGATCGATGGGGAATCGCCGTCGAAAACAATGGCATTGTGATGCTTCCAAAGATCCCACATTACAAGTAGCATCATTGTACATAAGTCCATGATGCTCGTATCACTATCCGCGCTTCTGCTGGAAATCCAGTCCCCAAGCGTGTCCTCCTGGCTTGGCTTCCAGTCCGCTCTGCCAAGAGCCTCTCCTACCAGCGCCCAAGTTATTCTGGCGAACACACACGTGAGCAAAATGTGGTTTATCGTTTATTCTTCTTGATCACAAAACGGGCACGTGTCTTGTTGTGGCAAACCCCTCCTTGCTAGCCGGTCCGAGGTCCAACACTGATTTTTAAGGGCCAATCACGTAAAAAAGCGACATTCCAACGGTGCACGAGATTTCCAAGTCAGCTTCGATGTCGACACCACCTCACGTCCCCAAAACCTGCTCGCGTATGCCGATCTCACGGTGAACTGGCGATGCGTCTCCTAGGACCAAGAGACCACGTCCTGCTCCTTAACACGCGGCTCCCAAGCTTCTACCCTCGATCATAGCTCTAGGAACTGCCGCATCGTAGTCTCGTCCATGTCCGACCCGACATCCTGTGCCCAATCTCCACTAGCTGCAACCTGACCCACCATTGCTCCTCGCCTGATTCTTGGTGAAATCCTTTTATACACCGCCGGGGCCAGCTCCTGCACCCTCATGCCATCAAGCCATCTATCTTCCCAGAACAAGGTAGTCCTCCCATCACTAGCCTCGACTCTACTTGCTACCCGGAATAGTTGCATGGACTCCTTAGGCACTTTTATAGTGAATTCGCTCCACGGTCTGTTACTATCCACCCGTTTCAGCCACGGCCACCTCGCTTGCATTTCCACATTCAACCTGTCTAGGTTAGGGATTCCTAGACCTCCTGCCCACTTAGGTGCACACACCGCTTCCCAGGCCACCGCGCAATTGCCTCCATTTGCCTCGGCCCTCTTGCACCGCAGGAATCCCCTGCATACTTTGTTCATGGCTGCAATTGTCTTTATCGGCAGGTCTAGTGCCATCATCGCATGTATTGGCATAGCACACAACACTGACTGCACAAGGGTCAACCTCCCGCTCTTTGGCATTAGCGCGGCCTTCCATTTTGGCAGACGATTTGCCAAGTTGTCCACCAAGTATTGTAGCTGTCCTGCCGTTTGTTTTCTTATGGAAAGAGGCAATCCAAGGTATTTGTAGGACCTTGAAGTATGTTTAGAGGGGGGTGATTAGAATACTTGACCAATTAAAAACTTAACCTTTTCCCAACTTTAGTCTTTGGCAGATTTTAGCTATCTTAGCACAAGTCAAGCAATCTTCACACAATTCAAGCAAGCATGCAAAGAGTATATGAGCAGCAGAAATTAAAGCATGTAACTTGCAAGAATGTAAAGGGAAGGGTTTGGAGATTTGAAACACAATTTGGAGACATGGTGATTTTTGAGCCGTGGTTTCGATAGGTGGTGCTATCGTACATCCACGTTGATGGAGACTTCAACCCACGAAGGGTAAGGTTGCGCGAGTCCACGGAGGGCTCCACCCAAAAGGGCCCACGAAGAAGCAACCTTGTCTATCCCACCATGGCCGTCGCCCACGAAGGACTTGCCTCACTAGCAGTAGATCTTCACGAAGTAGGCGATCTCCTTGCCCTTACAAACTCCTTGGTTCAACTCCATAATCTTGTCGGAGGCTCCCAAGTGACACCTAGCCAATCTAGGAGACACCACTCTCCAAGAAGTAACAAATGGTGTGTTGATGATGAACTCCTTGCTCTTGTGCTTCAAATGATAGTCTCCCCAACACTCAACTCTCTCTCTCACAGGATTTGGATCTGGTGGAAAGAAGATTTGAGTGGAAAGCAACTTGGGGAAGGCTAGAGATCAAGATTCATATGGTAGGAATGGAATATCTTGGCCTCAACACATGAGTAGGTAGTTCTGTCTCAGAAATGGTAAGTTGGAAGTGTAGGTTTGTTCTGATGGCTCTCTCCATGAATGAAGAGGAGGTGGAGGGGTATATATAGCTTCCACACAAAATCTAACCGTTACACACAATTTACCAATCTCGGTGGGACCGAATCAACAAACTCGGTCGGACCGATTCAGTAAACCTAGTGACCGTTAGTGATTTCGGTGGGACCGACATGCAACTCGGTAAGACCGATATGGTTAGGGTTAGGGCATAACGTAATCTTGGTGAGACCGATTACACAAACTCGGTGAGACCGATTTTGGTAATTAGCTAACCAGAGAGTTGATCAGGTAAACTCGGCGGGACCGATTCGCTCTTTTCGGTGAGACCGAAATGTTACGAAAGGGAAACAGAGAGTTTACATTGCAATCTTGGTGGGACCGATCGCTCACTTTGGTTAGACCGAAACATTACGAAGGGAAACAGAGAGATTACAATCCCATCTCGGTGAGACCGAGATCCCTATCGGTGAGACCAATTTGCCTAGGGTTTGTGGCAGTGGCTATGACATCTGAACTCGGTGGCTCCGGATAGAAAGAATCGGTGGGGCCGAGTTTGACTTTAGGTTTAGGTCATATGTGGATATGAGAAAGTAGTTGAGGGTTTTTGGAGCATATCACTAAGCACTTGAAGCAAGAAACTCATCAAGCAACACCTCATTCCTCCTTGATAGTATTGGCTTTTCCTATAGACTCAATGTGATCTTGGATCACTAAAATATAAAATGTAGAGTCTTGAGCTTTTGAGCTCGAGCCAATCCTTTTATCCTTAGTATTTTGAGGGATCCACTTTCCTCATCCATACCATGCCATTCATTGAGCTTTCCTGGAATATTTATCTTGGAATAGTATTAGCTCAATGAGCTATATGTTGTTAGGAATTACCAAAACCACCTAGGGATAGTTGCACTTTCAGTATTTGATAGGGAACGAGGCCACCGGACATCCCAACTCCTGGTTCACCCAAGCCATCGTATGCTCATAACATCTAATAGGCAGCGCCGCCGACTTGGTCATGTTGATTCATAGGCTTGAAGCTTCCCCAAACATGGTAAAGATTGCTCTGCATGCTACCAAGTCCACTTGCTTCGGCTTCAAGAAAAGGACCACATCATCCATGTATATCGACATTCTATACCTCATGCCCACCGCTGCCAGGGGTTCCATCACTCGTCGTAGCACAACAACCTCAAACATGCGTTGTAGTGGTTCCATCGTGAGAATGAACAACATTGGTGACAATGAGTCCCCTTGCCGCATTCCTTTGCAGTTGTATATGGTTTCTCCTGGCTCTCCATTGACCATCACCTTTGTAGTCGACGTGGCAAGAATCCCACAAATCCAAGCTCTTCACTTGTGACCAAAACCGAACTGCTGTAAGACCTCCAACAAGAAAGGCCATTGGACCGAATTGAATGCCTTCAAAATATCTAACTTAAGTAGAATAGCCGGGCTCCTCAAAGCGTGTAGCCGCCTTGCCATTCCTTGCACTAGCATGAAATTGTCGTGAAGGGATCTTCCTTTAACGAACGCACTTTGATGATTCCCCATGAGGTTTGGGAGCTCCATAGCCAACCTGGTTGAGAGTCCTTTTCAAAGATTTTTATGGCCCCATGCACAAGGTTTATGGGTCGAAAGTCGCCCACATCCAACGCTCCCTCCTTCTTCGGCAGTGGAGACACTAACGATCTGTTGATTGCAACCATGCCTCTCATGTCCTCCCGATACATACAATCCATAGCACCCATGAATTCCACTTTAATGATGTTCCAGCACGTGGCATAGAACCTTCCTGTAAAACCATCCGACCCTGGCGCCTTGTCCATCAGCATCGCCTTAATCACTCTCTCCACTTCCTCAGGTGTGAATGGTTCCTCAAGATGTGTCAGATCCAGTTGTGGTAGGTTGAGCCCTTCTAAGTTTATCGCATGCTGTCGTGGCTCACACCAACTGAAAGCTCGACCATAATACGCATCAACCGCTAAGGCCACCTCATCCTGGCCTGAGTAAATTTGCCCATTGTACCTGATAGCTCGCAACACGTTCTTCCGTTGCATGTGACTAGCCTGCTGGTGATACAGCCTTGTGTTACCATCTCCCTCACGCAGCTGCAGCAGCCGAGATTGCTGCCTTGCTATCGAGTGCTCCAGCGAGCACAACCCTAACAGTTTGTGCTTCAAGCATTTCCGCAGCTCCCTTTCCGCATGAGACAACGCTCGTGACTCCATTGCAACATCCAGCCGCATGATCACCTCCAAAGCAATGGCAATCTGCAACTTCACGTTCCCAATCCACCGGTCACTCCACTTCTGCAAAGCCTTTGTCGTTTCCCTAAGCTGGCAATCCAGCGTGAGGTAGTCATTTGATGCCGGAGGGGTAGAATCCCACACTGCCTGCACAGTCTCCATGAATCCTGCCGCCTTAACCCAGAAGGCTTCGAAACGGAAGCGTTTGTGTGTTTTTATTTCTACATTCATGTCCAACATCAAAGGACAATGATCTGATATCGTTGTGCCCAGGGCAGACAGGAAACATGTCAGAAACGCCTCATCCCACTCGTTCGAAATTAACACATGATCAATCTTCTCCAGAGTAGCGTGCTGCTGTTCGTTTGACCATGTGTACCAGCGACCATTCAAGTACATCTCCTTCAACTTGAGCCTATTCAATTTGGCTCGAAATCTGCCCAACATCCTCCGGTTGATCAAGTCGTTGTTCTTGTCTTCTTGCCTTGCAATGAGATTAAAGTCTCCAGCTACTAGCCAGGGTCCTGCGTGCAGCTCTCTAATATCCACAAGCTCTTGGAGAAACTCCACTTTATCCCTGTCCTCTGGAGGTCCGTAGACACACGTTAGCCACCACTCCGCGGCACCCGGAGCCTTCACAATTGCCGTGAGTGAGTTAGTCTGGTAGTGTGGGTTTGAGAGCATGACTATCATCTCGTCCCAAGCCACTAAAATCCCACCATGCGTCCCAACCGCAGGGACATAGAAAAACTTGGTAAGTTTATTGCCAAGACAATGTTGTACAACCGTTGCATATATTTGTTGCAGCTTGGTCTCCTGAAGGCAAACAATGCCCCGATTTGCCTCCATCACCACATGCCGCACTACATCTCTACATGCCGAGGCATTTAGCACACGCACATTCCACACAATTAGCCTTAGGGGTTGCACATTCATTATCACGTCCTACCCAATCCACTAGCATCCGCCCCTAGGCCATGGCGGCGACCACCTGGGGCGTGTCCAGCAACGATGTCAGCGGTGACTCCCACTCGAAGAGAGCCAACACGGCTACGATGTGAGCTTACAAGAGTGGCCGGTTGAACAGGTCGATGTACATCCTGAGAGCCTCCTCGGAGATGATCTCTCCCTCATGAGCCAAACATAGCCTACGGATGAGCACCTGTTGCTGCTTGCTGGCCCCGTGCTTTGAGATCCTCTTGCTCCTCGTCGGCGTGACATCCAGCATCCTCTTCTTCCTTGGTCTGCGGGTTTGAACCCCGTGCGTGCACGTCTCCCGCCGTGCCAAGATTGGCTCAATTAATCTGCGCATGCTATCACAGAGCTGCGCTACATCCACCAGAGCCGGCTCTATAGGCCTCGGCGTGCATGGAGTAGCGCTCGCTGTAGATAGCTCGTCACGCCCCGATAGGCTCAGGCCAACTCCACCGCGCGACCCTATCCTATCTGCCCCCGTCCATTTGGGGTAAAAGAGACAAAAGAGGCGGCCCAACGCGCGGCCTCAAACGGACAAATGTCTGGATTCCGTCCGTTTTCGACCCATCCCTGGCCCAAACTTGCGCTTGGTTTGGGGTGAAACGGACAGCGCACGGACAGACGGGACACGCGCGCTTGTCCTCCCCTGGCCCGCCTGTCGGTGGGAGAAACCAAAACCCCCCCACGTCCATTTGGCGCCATTTTCCCCAAACCCTCCCACGTCCCTCCCGCCGCCCACTCTCTCTCCCCTCCATGGCCAACGCCCCGCCGAGTTCCGGCGGCCTGGCCGTCGACCCGCCCGCAAAGGTGAAGAAGAAGGCGCCAAGGAAGCCACAGTCGGAGTGCATGCCGGAGGAGATCGCCAAGTTGGACGCGGAATCGGCGAAGAGGAGGGAACGAAGAGCGGTCGTCAAGGTCAATGCCGCCGCGGCCAAGTTCGCCGCCCAGCGCGAGGAGCTGGAGGCCGCACGACGCAAGGCCGCTGCCGACGAGAAGGAGGACCTCATCAACAAAGCGCACGCCATCCTCATGCTTGGCATGGGCCGTCCTGTCGGGTTCCCTGCAGCGGCCATCGGCCCGGCGAGCACAGGCTCGTCGGTCGCCCGGCCTACGCACTGCCAGTCGCCGATGTCGTGCACCGCGCCCATGTCACCCTGCTTCCCTCCGCCAAGGCACGACGGCTAAACCCGTTTCTCGGGGTCGCCGGACGTGTTTGCGCCGTCCACACCGCGCCCCGCGGCCGTCATCGACCTCAACGTCACGCGTGGGTCCAGCAGCGGCGGGCGGCCGTCCGTCGAGATGCTAAGAAAGTAGGCACGGGCACCATTCACGGGCACCATGCCGGCCCCCGCGTCTTGTTTGACGAAATGCCAACCCCAACGCCAGCGGTCGACGACCCCTTCTACAACCGCTACATGGAGGACGTGATCTTAGATGGTGGGCATGGTCGTGCCTACGACCCCGATGAGACCCAAAGTCAGGATGGCCGCGCCGAGTACGTCCCCGATGAAGGTGGGCACGACCGTGCTGACTATGACCATGGTGACACGTGGCATGAAGACGATGACATCTATGTCGAAGGTGATGATGAAGAAGAAGAAAGCAATGACGTTGATATTAGTGGTGCGACATTGTTCATCGACGAGCTCACCCAAAGAGCGGCACAATGACAAGCCATTCACTCTTATGCATTGTTGGACGCTCATCAACATGTGCCCTAAGTTCAAGGACCAATACCGTGAACTACAAAGGAAGAGAGGACTAAAGACGGCCAAGTTCGCCGGAGGTGGAGATGGCGAGGCGTTGAAGAGGCCGAGGGGCAAGACCAACTCCAAGGTGAACGACATACGTGATGCCTCATCCATGGCCTTGCATGAGACTTTGCATGGCATGATGTCTCAAAAGGATGTGAGGGATGAGAAGAAGCGGCAAAGCAAGGACGAGCAAATGAAGCAATACCTAGACCTTCAAAGACAGAAGCTTGAGATGGAGGAGGCGGCCAAGAGGAGGAAGATCGACATGGAGGAGGCGGCCCGGCAAAGGCAGCTCGACATGGAGGAGGCGTCCCGACAAAGGCAGCTCGACATGGAGGAGGCGGCCCGGCAAAGGCAGCTCGACATCGAGGCCGACAACGTCAAGGCCAGGCAGAAGCATCTCGACATCGAGGCCACCAATGCCGCCACCAAAGCGAAGGAGGTGGCCCTTGCGATCATGAGCGTGGACTTGTCGAAGATGAGCGACAAGACGAGGGCCTGGTTCGAGGCCAGGCAGAAGGAGATGCTCGACGCCGAAGGCCTGAACTAGGTCGTCCGATTGGCGTGGCCGTTCTTTTTGAGGCTGGCATGGGTGCCGCCCGTCCGGCCGCTAGTAGTGTGCCCGCGAGAAAACATTCATTTTGGAGGCCGGCTGTGTTGCCGGCGAGGACAACTATTCATTTTGGAGGCTGGCTGTGTTGCCGGCCGCTGGCTAATGCCGACGATGGACATGTAGGCCGCTGGCTCTGTTGCCGGCGTGATGAACCGGGGCCGCCGCTGGCGTGAACTAGGGCTTGGCTTTGAAATGTTGCTTTTAGTTTTTTAAGTATACATGGACAGGATGGGGCAAATGGATGCGGCCGCGCGCTGGGGGCACGGCCACCGCATCCCAGGACACGCCCGGACACGACCCCAAATTCCTACCCAAACGGACAGAAACCGGACAAAACGGACGTTCATTTGAGGTCGCGCGGTGGAGTTGGCCTCACCTGAAACATGTCCCAAGCCTCCACCTGCCCCACATGCTGGTTCGGTTCATCCTCATGCGAGGGTAGCTCAAGGGCCGTACATCCTTGCATGCATGGAAGCGCCGATTCCACGCCAACCACGTGCCCTTCCTTGCCTGGCTGCATGTGTCCGGCCCCGTCGAAGGATGCATGAGAATCGATAGAATCTGTTGTCTCCATCTGCCTACAGGAGTCCCTGTCCAACGAGCATTCCCGCGTCTTTTTGGAACGCACAACGGACTGGGCCAGCTCCGGCCCCGGCCCCACGGACAGTTCCACCGAGCCGACCAGGCAAATCCCTCCGGTCTCCACTGCCTGAACTGAATCAACGGGCTCCACTCCTCGTGCTACCTGCTCACTTGGCCCACGTCATCGGGATAATATAACAGATGGTGGTGATCCCCACGCGCGACCCCTCTTCCCATCTCCCGAGTCGCAAGACGACACCGATGGGGCCGCTCCAGAACCATCCACCCGGTTGGCCGCCGTGCCCCGAGCCGTTGGCATCGAAGATTCCACGGTCAAGGCCCTGTACAGCTCTGCTGCAGGCACCACCTGCCGCATCCGAGCGTCATGCTCACTTTTCGGGCCCGCAACGCCTTTATTTTGAACATGCCCATGTGCCAGCGCTGGGGCTGATGCCGCCGACGAGCATCCCGCCGACGGCGGCGAGGCAGCCGCACCACGACCGATTCTCCGCTCACCCTCTGCTCCGCCTTAGACCACGGTGATCTCTCCTATCCAAACTCCCATCGCCACCCGACGACGGTGCCGGCAGATTAGGTGGCGGCGACAACTCTGGATCATCGTCCTCGTCCATCACCGGCTCGGCCAACTTGACAATACGAATGTTGTACCACAGCGCAGCCGTCCTCACTGCCCGTGGAAAGACCCTGCCCCGCCGCTGACGGGGCTCCTCCACAAAAAATCGCCTCTGCTCCGGGATGCGCTCCAGCCGGTCAGTTCGCAGCCAAACTTTGTAGCTCGACATTTTATACCTCTGCGCCGTGCTGCCCACCACTCCAACCACGAGCCCCAGGCCATGGAGGGCCGCATTGGTCGTCCTCCTCGTCCAAGCGTGCGCCGACACCCCCACCAGCGCTACCGGCACAAGGAAGGACAACACCGCTCCGGTAGCCTGCGCTTGTCGTAGCCATGGACGCAACGACAACGAGAAACCAGTTGCCGTAGACGGTGACAAACCGCCCTGCCGCACCATCCTGTCGCACGTGCTCTTCTCCCTGCATAGCACCAAGAAGTCCTCCACGTAGAACGCTCGAATCGACATGTCCATCGGCCCAATGCGAAACTTTGCATGCAAGGCCGCCGCCGCCGTCGCCAGATCGACCTCCAGCCTGGTGCCAGTAATCGTCACCACCACTGCCTTGGACAGCTTCGCCTCCATCTGCCAGAGATCCTCGGCTTGCTCCATGTAACAACTACCCACTTCCTCCGTGACAGGCTGCTGCACTACGACAGCCGGCCTTGCCACATCCACCGGC
This sequence comes from Triticum dicoccoides, assembly GCF_002162155.2. Classification (NCBI taxonomy): domain Eukaryota; kingdom Viridiplantae; phylum Streptophyta; class Magnoliopsida; order Poales; family Poaceae; genus Triticum; species Triticum dicoccoides. Next base: position 605,029,711 of record NC_041389.1, read on the forward strand.
TCGAATGGTACCGAGAACGCCGGGCCAGCCGAACTCCCAGCAGCACCATCCCGGACCACCTGGCTCCACGGGCGCTCCACCCTGCGTGCGCCCAGGGGCGGCGGCCCCAGCGGGGGCGGCGGCAGCACCATCAGATCTGGAGACGGCACAGGTTCCACCTGCCGGAGGAGAGAAGCAGCAGGGGCGTTGATGGCACCGGGCACCAGTCGCTGGCGCAACATGCGCACCGGCCGCGGGCGCACTGGGGCCTCCACCGGTGACGCGCTCCTCCGCTCCTCACAGTCCCTGGCAATGTGCCCGAAACCTCCACATTGCACGCACAGGGTCTCGTTGGTGCAATCCCTCGAAATGTGCCGGTCATCTCCACAATTGTAGTAGCAGCCTTGCAGAGCAGCGGGTATGCGAGTCCGCGGGGGCCTCGAGGTGGGAAGCGTCGGCGAGAGCCGCCTCCTGGTGGACGGACACGGGGGCAAGACGGGGCTGCGCGTCCGGCGACCCACCTTGGTCTGCCATGCCCGCACCGCCGGCCTGGACGGACCGCCAGCAGCGTCGCCCTGGATGATGGGACCGAACGCCGTGCCGAGCACCTCGGGGACGGCAATGGCAGATCTGAGGGTCGGCCTTGGCGGGGACGACACCGCCTTGGAGGATGAGGAGGACGCCGTCGAAAGGGAAACCTGCGAGGCCATGGGACGGGGCGCCGGCTCTGGAGTAGAGCCCGGCGAGAGGAAGGAGTTGGTGTTGCCGGCGCCGGAGTGGCCACTGGCGCTCAGAGAGGGGAAGGGAGGCGCTCAAGGTAGAGGGAAAATGTATTCATAATTCTCATAGCAATATTTAAGTAAAGTATAATTTTCAAATCTGTAAATAGCATCATCATAATTTTCATACTTTTCAAATAAAGATTCAATTTCATAAGCACCCTTGAAAGCAACGAATTCTTCTATTTTTTCCACATCATAGTAATCATATATACCATTAGCATGAGAAGCTAAGGTTTCATTATTATTATATTTGCATGAAAAGGAAGGTGTGGAGCCTTCATTCTAGAGCAACAAGTATAATCCTATCTCAAACATAGATCCCGAGCATACCAATGCAACATATGAATTTGATCCCATAAGAGTTTCTCTTTTTGAGTCAAGCGATAATCCCTAAAGTATTCACGTTGATCCAACGTGTCTCCTGTTATCGAGTTGAATGGGGTTTTCTCAGGATTATCAAAGTAGTGTTTAATATTTTTCACATAACAAGCATCGAGGGTTTTAGGAGGTTCCCCATCTTCATGAGTAGCAAGTACACCTAATTGTTTTGGTTTCGTGTTCCATATCCATTGGTAAAGATAAAGAACAGCTTAGAACAGAAAATAAAATCTACTTCGTAATAAAGCAAACAAGCACACACGAGAATATTCACCCCACGCTATTGCTCTCCGGCAACGGCGTCAGAAAAGTGTCTTGATAACCCACAAGTATAGGTGATCAGTTGTAGCTTTTCTTGATAAATAAGAGTGTCAAACCCAACGAGGAGCTAAAGGTAGAATTTATATTCCCTTCAAGTTCTATCGACCACCGATACAACTCTACGCATGCTTAACGTTCGCTTTACATAGAACAAGTATGAAACTAGAAGTATTTTGTAGGTGTAAAGGGATATGTTTGCAAGATAGTAAAGAACGTGAAAATAAAAGTTAGGTGTTGTTTAGATAGAGAAACAATTAATTTAGTTTAACGAGTGTGGAAAAGTGGTGGAATGATGTGCGAAATTGTCCATAAGCAATTGACTAAGTTACTAGACCGATGGCAAGTTTTGATGTGGGAGAGGCCACTGCTAGCATGTCATCCCTTACATGGAATTCTATGCACTTATGATTGGAACTATTAGCAAGCATCTGCAACTACTAATGTTCATTAAGGTAAAACCCAACCATAGCATTAAAATATATATTGGCCCCCCTTCAATCCCGTATGAATCAATTTCTATGGAAGGCTAAAGCTGATGTCACCCTTGCCCTCCAATGCATAGTCCTATCAACATACAACTAACCCTATTATGTGATCCACATGCGCGCTCATATGGTGGGCACCAAAGGACAACAACAAAACCACAAGCAAATTAAACCAATCATATCAATTCACCAATTACCCAATAGGACAACAAAAATCTACTCAGACATCATAGGATGGCAATACATCATTAGATAATAATATGAAGCATAAAACACCATGTTCAAGTAGAGAGTATAGCGGGTTGCGAGAGAGTGAACCGTTGTAGATAGATGGGGGAAGGTGATGGAGGTGTTGGTGAATATGACGGAGTTGTAGGAGTAGATCGCTGTCACACGATGACTGCCCCAGCGGCGTTCCGGCGCCACCGGCAGAGAGGGGGAGAGAGAGCCCCCCTCCTCCTTCTTCCTTGGCCCCCCTAGTGGGAGGAGGGTTTCCCCTCTGGTCCTTGGCCTCCATGGCAGCGGAGGGGCGGGAGCCCCTCTGAGACTGGATCTCTATCTGTTTCCTTCTGTTTCTATGTTCTCAGATTCAGGCCTTTCACCTTTTTTAAATTCCGGAGATCTGTAACTCTGATTGGGCTGAAATTTTAACATGATTTTTATCCGGATATTATTTTCTTGCGGCCGAAGAAGGGCACCAACCGCTTTACGGGGTGTCCACAAGCCTCCTGGCCGCGCCCTGGGTAGGGGGGCACGCCCCTAGGGCTTGTGGGCCCCTCAGGCATCATTTCACGTTGATTCCAATTCCCCATAATCACATATATACCAAAATAAATCTCCGTAAATTTTTATCGCGTTTGGACTTCGTTTGGTATGGATATTCAACGAAACAAAAAACATGCAACAAACAGGAACTGGCACTGGGCACTGGATCAATATCTTAGTCCCAAAAATAGTATAAAAAGTTTCAAAAGTATATGAAAGTTGTAAAATATTGGCATGAAACAATAAAAAATTATAGATACGATGGATACGTACTAGGTCTCCCCCTTTATTCATTGTTTCCTGCGTGAGGAATCGCGGTCGGACAATAACACTAGGTGTCCTACCCTTAAAAGCTTGTGTAGTTCATTATTTCCGAACTCATTGGTTTTGGGCGCCCTACAAATCCAGATCAACATCATGCACAGATCTTTGGGATGCTCTTTGCACGACCCATTAACACATACTAGCAAAAGAGCCCATGCATTGGAACAGAGAAAAAATTACTACACTTCCTTAACCCAATAATCATGACTCAATAACCCAATAGATCCACGTCCTTTATTTCAACACAAGACGGTGCCACTTATTTTCCTTCCCACCGTCACTGATTATGGCCTCAATGCTCACATAATCACAATGTGTTTAAATGTTGTCAATCCTAAGGCGTCTCTCTCGGCATAAGACGAGAAACCTGTCTTTTCTATGAGGTTTTGACGAGGCTTGCATGCTTGGTTATAGATGGTTTCTTTCGTCTCCAATCCTAGTTTTGCTGAGGTGTTCATTTCAAATCCGAATTGACACCGATATGAAAGAAAGACGAATCGTGCATTATTTATTAAGATTGGCCTAGATAGCATTTTTTAATTTAACAGGTAAAATAAAATCATATTCAGATTCTAATATTTTTTAATCAAATTTCATATATAGAGTTAGGATTTAAAAGATATGGATATTTCGTAAAAATATTTGATATGTAGTGTTGATTGATTAACCCAAATATCAGGTGGTTCCTGCAAAATTGAAAATCTGACTTAAAATTGGCATGCGGGTTGATTACCAGAAACTTAAGGTGGTTTTACGTAAAAATAAAAATCTAACTTAAAACTGGAATGCATGTTGATTATAAAAAACATCAGGAGGTTTTCTATAAAATTGCATGAGATATAGATTTTATTTTCGGTGCAGCCAGGTTGCCAAACCTGGAGTATCTCTCGAACGCAATCGAGTGTGCTCCACGCACCTTCTTAAAACGGGGTAGTAAGATCATTTTGACATAAAATAGTATTCAAGTCAACCCTATTTATGGGCAACAAAGAAACAATAAATTGTTCGTCTAGTTTCTCGGTTGCTTTTGATTTTTGCACCAACGGCGCAACGGTTCGTCATATTTTGCATATGTGGTTCGGTAAAAAATATATCCGATAGTTCACCTAGCTTTCTTAGACGCAATTGGTCTTTGCGTCAAGGGTGCAACAGCTGAGGGTCATCTAGTTCTTGGAGGAACACTCGTGTATGACTAGACTAGCCAGTACGATGTATATGCTTCGCCCTCGGGGTAGGCTACTGGCAGCTAAGTACCGGTAATGATATTGAGTGAAATATGTTCGCACAAAATTTGTAATTCAGGGCATAGTCCATTATAAAGTTGTGAATGGTGTAGTTTAAGGTTTTAGGCAGAAGTTCAACTTAAAAGAAAACAGCCTGTGCTGATACAATAGTGTTTTTTTTAGCATCAATAGTGTGTTAATTAAGTAGTAAAATTAGGCAAATCTCTAAATGGACATTTGAGATCTGGTGGAGTTGTTAGAAATAACGGGCTTGGCCCAGGTACATTATTTTAAAATTCCTAAACCTAATCTTAAAAGCTTATGAATAAATGGCAAGTGGATGTGTTATCTTTAGTCCCACCTTGAAAATGGAGGAGGTGTGAGACCAACTTAAATAATGAAGTCTTTCCACTCCACTTAGTGATGGTTATGAGGAATTTGGAAGTTATCTTGTCCAGCGAAGGTGAAATTTTTTATTTGGCGGACGCTGCATGGTACTTTTCCATGTCGTGTCACGCTTGCTAATAGACACATGAAAGTTTCACCTTTATGCCCTTGTTGTGCTTCTGGTTTAGAAGACACAAATCATATGTTGTTTCAGTGCTAGAAGGCAAAAGAGGTCTGGAGAAGGCTTGGATTAGACGAGATCATTGCTCAAGCTTGTGAAGTTGATCGTGCTGGAGAGGCGGTCCTCGGGTTTTTGTTGCTCATGCCTGACCAAGATTTATCTATTATGGGGTTGCAGAATACTCGGGAGATGATTGCCATTACGTCTTGGTATTTATGGTGGGAAAGACATAAATTAGTGCACAAGGAGAGAATTCAAGATGCAAAACAGATTTCAATGGGGGTACAAGCTCTTACGGCTAATTATGTTGTTGCTTCCAGTCCAAGGGCTTCTATGAAAAGAGGGGGTTGGATTCGTCCCCTGGTGGGTTTTGTGAAACTTAATGTTGATGCTTCTTTTAATCATGATCTTCTTAAAGGTACGGAGGGGGCTGTCCAGAGGAACGACAAAAGGAACTTTATTGCAGGGGGTACTTGGAAAATTGATCATTGCATCGATGCTCTAACAGCAGAAGCTTGGGCTCTCAGATTCGGTCTTTCACTAGCGCAACGTGCGGGTTGCAATCGTCTAGTTATTAATTCTGATAATTTGGAGGTTATTGAAACGATGAATAATGGCGGACGGTCAGCAGGAGCGGCGGCGGCAACCTTTGATGATTGCTATTTTTGGCGTGTGATTTTCCTACCTCTAGGTTTGAACATTGTAATAGGGAAGCCAATAGGTTGCGCACGAGCTTGATAGGTTGGCTAGATTTTCTTCTACCATTGATTGGTGAGGAACCTATGTTTGAGATTATACCATTCCTCACAAACGATGTATCTGTTATTTCGGTTGAATAAAGTCTATTTTTTTTCAAAAATAAAATAAAATAGTGATGGTTATGAGGAGAGAAAGAAAACGCCACGCGCGTGCATTCGTCTCGCCTGGCACGACACGGGCCAGGGCGAAGGGCACACGCGTGCGACATGTGCACCATCAACTGATCCAGTAGTGGAATTCAAAAAAAAAAAACTGATCCAGTAGTGTACGTATTATGACTACGGTTGCATGTGCGATATTGTTGTACTGTAAATCTTTTCTTTTCATCTAAGATGGAATTGCCTAATATAACATGGGTTCTGCTGGAATACAAAGTCATCAGCTTTGGCTTGCTGGCCACCGTAAGAATCGATCCAGGTTGCTTGGTACATGAGCGTCTCTCGGCGTTACTAGCGCGACTGGCTGGAAGGTTGCTAGGTAGCTAGGTTGCTTGTACGTGTGCACTCTCGATAACTTACTCGACGGCTGCGACGTCAAAGTCACTGACCAAGGGCCAACAAGGGGTGGTGAGGTCCCGTGGACGTGAAGGGTGGGGTGGACGACGACGGGGGAGGAGGCCACCGAGGCGAGTAGGTACAGCCGTCGGCATATGCACAGCCGCACAAACGCGATTTTATGAAATTAATTCCTTGTTGACGTCGAGATTTCGGTGCTGGCGAGGCTCACCCGAGTTGCAGGTGGGGGGTCCATTTTTTGGACAGGAGGAAAAGAAAGGAATTTCTTTAAGGAAAGTCGTCACGGTCGAGTAAAAATGAGAGGGTTGGGCTGCGTTTGGGACTTAACTCGTGAGTTTAGGGTTTGAGGATTTGGTTAGGTGTGGTTAACTACATAAAACAAAGGGTTAAAGGTTTAGTTGGATTGACTGAAAACGCTGTAAGAAAGTCCCTACATGTTAGCCTCAGATGTACGAACTTTGACTGACACAGCAGACAAACACAAAAATAGAAAATAGACCACATAAATTATTTCCAGTAATATCAAGATTGTGATTCTGGCCATACAATGGTAGCCAGAATAATTCATATATACTCCGTTAAGACTCGAATAATAGTGTAACGAAAACATCATGATTGTATGACCCCATGAATAGTACAGTGAGGACACGTACTGGATCCATCATTACCCACCGCTATCCACATTGTGTATGACCGTATGTAACATATAATACAAACTAAGACATGTGAAAAGATATGTTATGCAAAATGAGAGTGAACCAGATTTACTGGCCGAATCTGGCCGGGCATCTGCTGGCCAAATTTACTCCACACTGATCAATTGGCATCAATTCCACATTCTCTGTTTCTCTCTCGTATAGTCATTTTCCGATCTTCTGCAGCATTGATCTGATTCTGACCCGAATTAGCATAAACGGTTCTCTCTCCACAACCCGTAAATGCAAGAAGAGAGGACGTACAAATCAATCATTTTCTATTGTCCAACCCAATTTGAAATCGGAGCACATGCCAAACAGGGTGCACAACGGCAGGCCCTTAGTGCCAAACGCTGCAGTTTGGCTATACGATGTGAGTTTGATGTAACAAAATTTCAGATTCTTTTTTTTTTTGAATTTACTGTTCATGAGGGTGTAGCCGTGTAGGGACAAGTGGGAGCTACCACACCTTTCTCTAACCAGAGGGATCCATGGTGTTGAAATGCATGTGATGCCGCCAAGAAGGGAACCAACAGGAGGTGCGTATCTCCAATTCTAGCTGAGAGGAAGTCGATCTTTGGACATTGGGGGACCAAGGATGGATGTTTGCATGATTAATGGGTAGGATTATGAGAGCTGATCATGAGGAAAGCGCTGAGAAATAAAAGTCCGGCTTCAAACCTGGCTGGCCTGTAGCTATTCAGAATTATTGGTCGGCGGGGAAGGTGACTCCAAAATAATAGCTGATGCTAATGGCAGGACGGGAGGCAAGGGTACGGTTGTTTTTGATTTTTGCACCAACGGCGCAACGGTTTGTCATATTTTACATATGTGGTTTGGTAAAAAAAAATTCTGATAGTTCACCTAGCTTTCTTAGATGCAATTGGTCTTTGCGCCAAGGGTGCAACACCTGAGGGTCATATAGTTCTTGGAAGAACACTCGTGTATGGCCCCCAGCGGTTGAACGTCACAGTGTATGCGACTTGGGTGTTCTTTAGTAAGCTGAGACTAGCGAGTACGATGTATATGCTCAGCCCGCGGGGTAGGCTACTGGCAGCTAAGTACTAGTTATGATAGTGAGAGAATTATGTTCGCACAAAATTTGCAATTCAGGTCATAGTCCATTATAAAATTGTGAATGGTGTAGCTTAAGGTTTTAGGCAGAAGTTCAACTTAACAAAAAACAGCCTCTGCTGATACAGTAGTATGTTATTTTATTTTTTTGAGAATTTAGTACGTTAATTAAGTAGTAAAATTAGGCAAGTCTCTAAATGGACATTTGAGATATGGTGGAGTTGTTAGAAATTATGGGCTTGGCCCATGTACATTATTTTAAAATTCCAAATCTAATCTTAAAAGCTTATGAATAAATGGCAAGTGGATGTGTTATCTTTAGTCCCACCTTGAAAATTGAGGAGGTGTGAGACCAACTTAAATAATGTAGTCTTCCCACTCCACTTAGTGATGGTTATGAGAAGAGAAAGAAAACGCCACGCGCGTGCATTTGTCTCGCCTGGCCGTCGGCATATGCACAGCCGCACAAGCGCGATTTTATGTAATTAATTCCTTGTCGAC
>NC_041389.1:605038533-605041295 GCF_002162155.2 Triticum dicoccoides
AGCTGCGTTTGGGACTTAACTCGTGAGTTAAGGGTTTGAGGATTTGGCTAGGTGTGCTTAACTGCATAAAACGAAGAGTTAAAGGTTTAATTGGATTGACTGAAAATGCTGCAAGAAAGTCCCTACATGTTAGCCTCAGATATGCGAACTTTGACCGACACAGCAGACAAACACAAAAATAGAAAGTAGACCACAGAAATTATTTCCAATAATATCAAGATTGTGATTCTGGCCATACAATGGTAGCCAGAATAATTCATATATACTCCGTTAAGTCTCGAGTAATAGTGCAACGAAAACATCATGATTGTATGGCCCCATGAATAGTACAGTGAGGACACGTACTGGGTCCATCATTACTCACTGCTATCCACATTGTGTATGACCGTATGTAAAATATAATACAAACTGAGATATGTGAAAAGATGTGTTATGCAAAATGAGAGTGACCCAGATTTACTGGCCGAATCTAGCCTGGCATCCGCTGGCCAAATTTACTCCACACTGATCAATTGGCATCAATGCCGCATTCTTTGTTTATCTCTAGTATAGTCATTTTCCGATCTTCTGCAACATCGATCTGATTCTGACCTGAATTAGCATAAACAGTTCTCTCTCTACAACCCATAAATGCAAGAAGAGAGTGATGTACAAATCAATCATTTTCTATTGTCCAATCCAATTTGAAATCGGAGCACATGCCAAACAGGGTGCACAACGGCAGACCCTTAGTGCCAAACGCTGCAGTTTGGCTATACGATGTGAGTTTCATGTAACAAAATTTCAGATTCTTTATTTTGTTTTTTATTGTTTTCTAATTTACTGTTCATGAGGGTGTAGCCATGTAGGGACAAGCGGGAGCTACCACACCTTTCTCTAACCAGAGGGATCCATGGTGTTGAAATGCCTGTGATGCCGCCAAGAAGGGAACCAACAGGAGGTGTGTATCTCCAATTTTAGCTGAGAGGAAGTCGATCTTTGGACATTGGGGGACCAAGGATGGATGTTTGCAGGATTAATGGGTAGGATTATGAGAGCTCATCATGAGGAAAGCGCTGAGAAAGAAAAATGAGGCTTCAAACCTGGCTGGCCTGTAGCTATTCCAGAATTATTGGTCGGCAGGGAAGGTGACTCCAAAATAATAGCTGATGCTAATGGCTGGACGGGAGGCAAGGGTATGGGCGAGCCAGAAACAAAAACAAGTGCTGGGATGTCGGAATAGTCATGCAAGCGAAATTGAGACTAGTGGCATGGAATTTCCGGGGCTTGGGGAATGGCCAGGCAATTCGTGGGCTTCTGGATGTGCAGAAGTAAGACCCCGATGGCTATTTCTTTTAGCAACAAAGATGGTGAGAAGTAAGATTGAATGGTTGTGGTGGAAGCTTGGTCCACATATGGAAGTGAAGGATTGTTGTGGGAAAGGAGGGGGCCTTGCAATGATATGGAAGAGAGAGATAAATGTCAAGCTTTTAGATTTTGTGTCGAGGTACCACCTTCATACAGAAATAACAGAAGAGGATGGATTTGTATGAAGGTTTACGGGTATATATGGTGAGGAAGTTAAAAGATGGAAGTTATTGCATACACTAAAGGCAAGGGGATCAAAACCATGGTTGTGAGTGGGAGATTTCAGCAAAAATTTACACCCATGGGAAAAGGAGGGAGTGTTGAAATCACAGTCATGCATGCATCATTTCAAGGCGGCGCTAGATTTTTATTTTACTCAATTAGTCTTACTATGTAATGAATTTGAATGGAAATAACTTTTGTGGGTGAATGAACTTGGTGGTTCCAAACCGACAACAGAAAGACATGCGATCCATCATTGTTTTGGTGTGTTGGGATGTCTGGAAAAGCTTGTCATGGAGATCTGCCGGCCTACTTAGGGTAAATTTAGACAAAAAAAGATTGCGTCGGTGGGCTCGTAGAACTTCACCGTATAAGTCCTTAGATCTAGTTTGCGGTAGATTGTGGAGGTGTGTGTGTGCGCGCGTCGTGCCCTAATCACCTTGGGCTTTCTGGCCCTCCCTTCTCTTATAATATAAGATATCCATGTTTATGCGTATTCTAGAGAAAATGTATAAGCAGTTATCTCTCTCGTCCCGTACATGCAAGAAAAGAGTGACGTGCAAATCGTTCATTTTTTATTGTCCAACCAATTTGGAATCGAAGCACAAGCCAAACAGGGTGCACAACGGCAGGCTCTAGTGTCTAGTGCCAAAGGCTGTAGTTTGGCTATGCGATGTGGGTGCCCTGAGTAGTACGATTATTTGCAAATGTTAGGGCATGTACAACGCAGGCACTAAGTGCAGGGCGCTAGGGATAAAATCATGGTTGTTTTCGCGGTTTGGCACGGTGCCTGATCCTTTTCTTGGCATCCATGCTCAATGAAGAGCCCGACGCTTCAAAATCGCATACAAATCCAGCTCTTGGCGACCCAGGCGACACAATCGCAGTATACTGGTGTGTATTATTGGGACATGTAAATTAAAAAATAATTTTCTTGTTCGATCTCGACGCAAACAACACCGGCTTAAATACTACTAGTACATGGGAGGTGAAACCATGTTGCCATCCACTTTGGCTCCCAGCAACAACCATCAGGCCCCGTCAAGAACCGGAGGCGAAACTTCTGACGATGGTGGCCCATGCATGGCCATCAGTTTCCAACCACAAGCTTCTGCGCCAATTGATATGGCACCTATTCCACAAAAAAAAGGCTGCGTGCCAATTTTGCATGACATTTCATCTTTACTCTGTTA
>NC_041389.1:605041435-605084406 GCF_002162155.2 Triticum dicoccoides
ATTGTACTTCCGCTTGACTTGACTTCTCATCTTTGTTCAAAACTTCAAATCGTTCTCCTCGTTAAGAGTAAAGATGGTAGATTGTTCCCTCACAGAAGGGTGTTAATATATGCTCAAAAGAAAGATGGGTGTTAATCTCATTGATTTAAAATGGTTGTTTAAGGCTAAGAGGAAGTGAGGAACGCCATGGAGGATTGAGCGTTTCGGTTTAGTTATGAAGACGATTCACCTTCTTTCGTCCCTGGAGGTAACTCAGCGATGGAACCGTTGTAAACATCTTCTCGCCTTTTTAGAGCCATCTAAGGCCTTAAACAAGTACCTCGTGCATGTCATCTATGCCTTGGGGCTGCTCTTTGAGATCATGGATTTGTTGTCTCCACTACCTGACCTTCCATTTCAAGTTAAAAAAGTTTGAGTACCTTCAATCTCCTCGGAGCGCTCATTGGCCATGTTTCCAAGCGCAAGATAACCCAAGGGGTTATGTTTTTTTTTTCACCAATGGGAGCTTTCCCTTCACCGCTCCCATGGGGTGGTCCACAGGGTTCATAAAGCACACCTTTGGTGTTATTCTGTTCGTCATAGCTACTCATGCATTATATCTTTCATCTTCTTCCCTCACCCTACACTCCACTCACTTGGATGTGGACTGGGAACCGGCAGCGTGGGACTATGGAACTGATATGGTTCCGGTCCTTATTGAGGATCTCCACATCTTAGATGGTCATCTTCTGGTGTTACTATATGACAACATTGGTGCTAATGTGTTATGCACCCATAGTTATCGCGTATGTTTGGGTATTCATTTAAATTATCCAAACTGTATATGGTTGAGGTTTTTGTAGTGAGTAATCATACATGTAGTACCATTCAAGGATAGCGCGCTATATAACCATGCATACATCACAAGTATATGCCACAAAGTTTCAAATTGCATTACCAAGTATAATCAAGTCGTTCCATTCATAACTGGAGATATGCTCTTAAAGAGGATTTTATTCTGCTTAAGTTCAAGATCAGAGACAAACATGATGTTTGTTTGCAGGAGTGGTTCTCACTTCTTAAGTAAACTAAATGATGCCCCGCGTGTTGCTGCGGAAACCTTGGTAAAACATATGCATAAATAGAGGCTTGAAAAATTTAAAGTTTTTTGTCCACATGAGTTGTTAATTATTCACTTCAAAAAGAAACTTGTGTGGGCATAGACTGGACCATCTGGACTCGGGCACAAGACTGTCATCTTCGAAAAGTTTCCCATCCGCACAAAAATAAGTGAAACAAAGTAACATGCATGGTTGCTGAGGTGTCATGGTTGCATGAATAGATTAGTGCGCATATTATAACTTATGACCACATGCATGACTTGATGATGTGGCATAATTGCATGGAAAAAATAGATAGTAGGTTACAACTATTTAAGAATGGAGGATTTCTAATTATGGACATGATTCGAGAGCGGCATTGGGTGATCTTCTTTTCCTAAGAGTTTAGGGTTTGTGTAGCTTTCCTTCTTTTTGCTCCACTCATTGTAACAGTTGTTCTGCGGTCCAATGCTTAAAGAAAAGGTTTCAAATTGCGTACATATCACATCATATAAGTTCATATACAGAGTATGTAGCTAGCTCGGAAGAACAACAATATATATATAACAACATAATCATACATTTCAAATGTATGCCAAAGTGGCTGAGCTTATTAACTACTCCCTCCGCACCGAAATACTTGTAGTTGGGGAACTTGTACTAGCTTCCCCCGCTACAAGTATTTCGGTACAGAGGTAATACATAATATTGGACCCCAATAGCCAGCGAACATTCGCTGGGAAAGATGAAATTTGCGAACAATTTTGATGGCAGTTTGTGTTGGTCAGAGCATGGAACCTCCGGTGCAGTTCTGTTTTTCACCAGAAAAATGTCGTGCTTGCAAACTAGAATTGCCATCTTTGTGGTCCTCATGACAACTAAAGTTGTCATCAAAACGTTCACAATTGTCATCCCTCCCAGCGAACATTTGCTGATTATGACTACTGTAAATATTATGGCGTAGGCGTAGTACATGACGACACATCAAAGAAGATCGAGGGAGCTCCAGAAGATCACCCAGTCAGCTGCTGCAGGTTCCTGACGATGAGAGGGAGCCCGTACCTGGGCAATAGGGTGACGAAATTGCTGGGCTTGTGCACGTAACTGGGGGACAGGGAGAAGGAGAAACTCCTGAGGATGGTGGCTATCACGATCTGCACCTCGACCATGGCGAAGTTCTGCCCGGCACAGACCCTCGGCCCATATGAGAAGGCCAGCAGCGCGCGTGAAAGCTTGGTGTCCCTCGAGACGCCACTCTGGAACCTCATTGGGTTAAACTCGTCAGCGTCGGGTCCCCAGACCTCTTTGTCCCGGTGCAACATCAGCAGCGGGATTGATATCATCGTTCCTTTCGGCACCTTCGTGTTGGCGAGGATGGTGTCCGAGATGGTCTTCCTCTGCAGGAAAGTTAGGGGGCCATAGAGCCTCAGCGTCTCCAGGAGTACCATGTTAAGCTGCAAGTCACCACGGCAGGCACTTATTAGATGTATGCACAGTGTACTGCATGCAATAAGATTTTTTGTGTCGATCTATACCAGCTTGAGTTTGCCAAGGGTGTCAACCGGGGGAAGCTGGTGAGCAGGATATTCCCGTGCGACCTCCTCCCTGACCATGTCCTGCCAGCGTGGGTAGCTGGCGAGCAGGAACATCGCCCAAGTTATGACGCTGGCGCTGGTTTCGTACCCCGCCGCGAATAGAGTCCTGCACTCGCCGATCATCTCCCGGGTGCTCAGAGTCTCGCCGCTGCTTCTACATGCCTGCAGCTGCAGCATCTGCCCGAGCAGGTCATCTTCGTAGACGCTGCTGGCAAGTCGTGCCTTTAGGATGTGCGAGATCTTGCTTGTCACGAGCTTATCGAGCTGCCACGTCCGACGGTTGCGACGTGTCGGCAGGTACCTAGAAATAACCAATATTAATTTTAATCGATTCATTCATTCTGGCCAGTCTTTCGAGTTTCTACCTGAATCCAGGTAACGGGAGATCTGCGAACGCATATGCGGCAATCTCCATCTGCTCCCTTCCGGCGACGAACACCTCCCGGGCCTCCTCGTGGTCCTTGCCCAACATCACTCGTGCAATGACACCCATGGCTATCTCGTCGGAGTCGTGCCTCATGTCTATCTCGGCTTGCTGCCGCCCTTGCAGTTGGGCACACCACCGTTCCATCGCCTGCTGTGTGCACTCCCACGCTATTGTTGACATGGACTGAAAACAAACATTCAAACATACGTAATGTTCTCTTCAGATTAACTAAAAATTGATATGGAAAATTTTAGTAAGTAGTAACCTTGATCGTCTCCTGGTTGAAAGCCGGGTGGACGAATTTGCGGCGTCGCTTCCAGTCATCTCCGTTTGCAAATATGACCCCGTTCCCTAGAATTGAGTCCAGGCTCGGATTCAAGTATTCTTTTTGGAACACGTCTGTCCTGTCGGTGAACATTTGCTTCACAAGCTCCATGTCAGTACAACAAAGGGCTGGTGTCGGCCCCAACCAGTACAGGAATGTTTTACCTGATTAATTGCACGCACATACATGGGATTATATTTTATATTACATGCCATAACGACCGATTAGGTAGGTGGTTACAGGCATTCAAATAGTTAATTACCATACTGGGAGGCCCATTTCCGGAAGAAGGGTTGCACGGTGGCGATGCAGTCATGAGAGCTGGTGTCCAGAGCCTTGGCTCTCCCGGCAACCAGCATCGTTTGGCACTCCGGCAGAGACCCAACCAGAAACCTGTAAGGTGGACCTCGGATGCCCTGCCGCCCGAACCACCTGGCCACAACATACGGCCTCCAAAGCAGATACCATAGCACTCTCGTGGTCACCAGCAGTATGAGGACGGCAGCCAGGGCTTGCCCCATGTTAGGCTCCATGACTCTCCTTTTGGTACTATATATGTGCTTAATTAACTTCTGATTGTTCTCCTGTTGCTGATGTATCTAGGTATTTATATAGCACTGGTCCTAGCCAGATAGTACGCCCCATTTGCCTAGCTTCTTTTTATAGTTAGAGTTTTGTTTTCCGAAAAGAGGGGAATACCCTTGGCTATGCACACAGCCATAAACTCTTAAAAAGTTAGATAGATAGAGACCCAGGCCAGGTATAAGCTTGCATTGCATTATAAATACACGGAAACCCACAAGGCAAGTTTGTGTGGCAGGAAAGAGAATCAATTCTCTCTCAGTGTTGCAAGTTACAGCCAGAAATCGATTCCATGGCCAATAACAGCAGTGCTGATAAGCAGCGAGCGCAGGAGCTAGTTTGTGTCACGGGGGCAGGGGGCTTCATTGGGTCATGGGTGGTGAAGGAGCTCCTCCACCGTGGCTATCGTGTCAGGGGAACCGCTAGAGACCCAGGTACGTCTAAGCACATGCATCTTGCATATATACCTCCTAGTTACCTTTTCTAATCCATCACTTGCTTCAATGGCATCGTGCACCAATCATGTGAAGCGGACCGCAAGAACGTTCATTTGCATACCTTGGAGGGAGCCGATGAGAGATTATCCTTGTGCCGCGCCGACGTCCTGGACTACGACAGCCTCCGTGCCGCCTTCGACGGCTGCCATGGCGTCTTCCATGTCGCCTCTCCAGTGTCCAACGATGTTGTCAGTTCACTTGCTACACTTTTGCAGCATATATACTTAATTACCATCTGCGGTATATACTTAATTACCATCTGCGGTGCAAGGAAGAAATGCTTGCTTCCTAATTAATGCTAGCTGCCTGTTCTCGGCCGCGGGGCTCTATGTAGGAACTCATACCGGTCGCCGTGGAGGGGACCAGAAACGTGGTGAACGCGGCGGCGGACATGGGCGTCCGCCGCCTTGTTTTCACGTCTTCGTACGGCGCAGTGCACATGAACCCCAACAGAAGCCCCGACACCATCCTGGATGAGACATGCTGGAGCGACTATGAGTTCTGCAAACAGACAGGCGTATGATATTTCCGAAGCGACTTAACATTCATTGCAATAATATTTAAGCACAAAAAACTAAATTAAAGTGAAAAAAACAGCCATGTAAAAGAACAATGTTTGGAACTCAATCACAAATCGTAATAATGATGAGCAATCAGCTGGGATAGGTTCTTACTGGCCACCCCCGATTTTTTTGATTTTGAAAAACACCAAAATGGATGGATTTTGGCGAAAGTCAAGCATTTTTAACCGAGTCCCAAATGGAAAACTTGACGTTTTCGAAATTGTCTGAAAAGAACATACTAGTATAGTATCTAAATGCAAGTGAGACCAAAAGGCCCTTATAGTGTCTTAGAAACTTGCTATGCATATCTTTCCGCAGGTGCAGTGTTTGTTCCCAATTCAATAGTTTATTTTTGCACAATGTTACCAATTAATTTGTGGCACCCGGAGGTCAAGACTTTTTTTAACAAAAAACTAAACTAAAATACAGGTGGTCGGGTCAAACCCAAGACCTCCCAAACCGATAGGAAAAGGTCAATTCATCAAGGATATAAGGAGCTCAAAGGCAATGACCTGAAGCAGATTTCCAAACATAATACGCATGTATAAAACAAACAGTGTGTGTCGTCTTAGGAATCTAGTAATTTCATTGTGCAGAACTACTATTGTTGTGCCAAGATGATGGCAGAGATGGCAGCAACGGAGGAGGCAAGCAGGAGGCAGCTGCAGCTGGCGGTTGTGGTGCCGCCAATGACCATCGGTCCCATGCTGCAGCGGTCTTTAAATGCCAGCAACTACCATGTCGCAAGGTACCTAATGGGTACTAAGAAGGCCTACCCCAACGCTGTCGCCATCTACACAGATGTCCGCGACGTTGTACATGCCCATCTCCTCGTCTATGAGCACCACCACGCCCACAGCCGCTACCTCTGCTTCGGCATGGCGCTACACCGCAGTTGCCTCCTCCAGTTGATCCGGGGTCTTTTTCCACACTATCCTATCACTTCCAAGTATGCTAGTTTACTCTGAATGAAATATCAACCTTCTGCATATGCGTGTCCATATCTATATCTATACCTGTACCGACTACCGATTTCTACCTCTACAGGTGCGAAGAGGACGACAAGCTCATGGCAAGCCCGTACAAATTCTCCAACCAAAGACTCGAGGACTTGGGCTTAGAATTCACTGACATGAGGAGAACTCTATATGAAACTGTAATATGCCTGCAACAGAAGGGTCATGTGCGTATCATCGTGCCATATCAGCGTTCGAGCTTATAGATCAGAATGTAGTGCGACCAAGTTCCACATACCCGGAAGAAAAAAAATAAGGTCCTTCAAAAAAGTAATAGTGTGGACTTGTAAGGTAGAAAAAGAATCAGATATCAGATATCGGATATGCTAATTTTTTGCATTAGAATGGATATATCATGATGAAATTATGAAAAGTTTGCCTGCAGCGCAAGATGTTATGAAAATTGAAGACATGATACTAAAAGTACGCATGAATTCAAGCAAGGGGTTACAAAAGGTTGAAAACCAATTAGCAACAATAAGTCAAACAGAAAATAACAAGTCACCTTGTAAATGTTTCTCATCATATCCACCAACCTTCCCAACAAGAACCTCCCCAATGAAGGGCCTGAACATCAATAACCTACAGGAAACCTCTCCAAGATGGGGAAAACAAAGGGAATCTAAGCATGATTTGTAGAATGTATAAAACCTCAGATTACGAGGTCATAAACTCTGTACTAACAGTAACGTCAGAAGAAAGCGCATCCACGGTACAAGTTTTATATACTATTTACAGTGAGTCATTCAACACAAGTAGCACAGCAGCTAGGAAAAGGCAAGACTACGCACTTGAGGCAGAGAAATAATCAGCATTAACCTGCAGCAAGGCAAACTGGATCTTGACACCAAATAGTCGGTTAAATAAGTGAAAATTGAGGGCAATTACTGATATTCAAAACTGTAGTTGTTTAACACTGAGATTAGACAGTTAAGTGTCTAAGTGACAAACTTACTGTATCAATCCCAAAAGTTTTAGTTCTATGTACCCACATCAATCAAATACTAGGTACTACTAAGAAAGGCTCCGGGGTTACATGCAACAATGAGAAACTGCACAGGAAAGAACTTAAACATACTGGAACTTCAGGTATCCAACTCAATTGCACAAACTAAAGGGCATGGCAAAGCGATGCAGTCACCCTTTTAGGCGTTGATATTGTACAGAGCTTACAGAGCATATACTAAACAACATATAGAATTAGTTAGTAGTACTCCCTCCAGGATGGCAACAATTAAAGCACAAATTACTTTATACGTCAAGCAGCCCTCTCCTGGAAAGATGAATCCGCCTTCGACAGCAAGGATGTCATAGACGGACACGCAGAGACCGAGATTAGCAACCACCTGCAGTGCAAGTCCAAACACAGACTGAGAAATACAATTAAGAACCATCGAATGGAACAGAATTCCGGTACTGTGAGCCAAATCTTGCCATGCATTGATGATAACATGACAAAGTCCACACTACCTTATCCAGGAAGAGCCTCTCGAGTTCAGCCTTGATGGCGTCAGCGAGAGGGCGAGTCAGCAAGTGTGGAGGCATCGGCAGGTTGTGCTTGATCTGGCTCAGAAGTCAGAACAAACATCATTCACGTCCAGTACTGGAGTCAGGAAAATATTAAACCCTGGTCAAACTGCAAGCAGAAATGTCTAACCATATGATGTAGGAGTACATAACAAGCCATCAATGCATAATTTAAAAATTGAGAGCCACAAGCCCTGGATATTTGAAACAGATACAATCTCCAAAGCTGACAACCACATATCCACAATGCTTTCCAAGTAGAACAGGTAAATAACCAAGTCAATGTTCATACAGATAAACCGAACTGAGTGTATAGATGAGAACATCTTAAGTTAGATTTAACAAAATGAAATCACTAAAATTATTTGTTTATTTTTGTGATACCTGGTCAGAAAGAAACAATTTGGGGCAGGGCAGTTAGTACTTCGTACTTAAGTAATACTTTGAATCATAAACCCTACACACACACACACACACACACACACCGGACCAATTTTTTTGTCAACATTAAAAAACGTTGGCACTTGTGACACTCCAAAAATACCCCATAACATTCCAAAAAATACCACATGCGAAAAACATATTCCCTCCGTCCGGAAATACTTGTCATCAAAATGGATAAAAAGAGGTGTATCTAGAACTAATAAAGCTCAGTTGCTCAATAAATCTAGAATTTAACATCAATGCTTAACAATCTAATAAAAGAAATAAAACATGAAAAAGCTACAAATCATCTATAGTGACAATCAGACAATGCACACACCAATTTATATTCCTTCAATAATAAATCAATTCCAGTTCCACCAACACATTACACATACTCACATATACACTCCACCCCATTATAATTTCAGTTCAACATTTAAATCATCTATGCATTGTGACAATCAAACGATGCATACACCAATTAAACAAAGACATAAGTAATTACCAGCGTAAGGAAGGGTGGCCGCGGCGGCAGTAGGCAGCAGCAGGCTACACACAGCCGGCGGCGGCAGAAGCACGGGGGGAGGAGTCCGTCGATGCCTCGTCGGTTGCTCTGCTCGTCACCGCCGCAGGGGAAGGCCGCGCTGGCGGGGGCCAGCAGGGCGCAGGGCGCACGGCGCAACACAGAAGAAGTGCAGCACGGCCAGGCTCAACGGAGCACGGCCACCGGGACGTGAGGACCGGGAAGGCCGGGAACGTGGGGACGGCCCCGGCAGCCTGCGGCGGACTGCAGACCACTCGGCGGCGGCGTGCGTGCGTGCGTCCAGCCTGCGTGTGTTAGGTTTTTTCTTATTTTGAGGGAAGCGTTAGGTCTCGTGTCGTTTGGGCTCGGATACGTTGCGCGCGTTAGGCTAGACCCTGGGCCCATCTTTATCTTTACCTAATTTTTACCTAATAATAAAGAGAATTGGTTTTTTGCCCGTACGTCGTGCGCACGATTTTTCATAAAAGCCCCTCGATTTATATGAAATTAATCCGCAGACCCTGTTTTAGTGGGTCTCTATATAACGTTTCACTTTTACAAAAATAACCTTGAAAAACCAGCCCGAACCAGACCGCTCCGTCTCCCGTAGCTCCATCCTGCCCGAGCTTCTCTCGCCCCCGCAAGCCGCCTCGTCGGCAACCCCACACCTCCGCCGCGCCCTGCCGCCGGCCGCTCCGCCGCCCCGCCCCTCTCCTCCTTCCTCTCGATCTCCTCTCACCTCTGTGTCTCTTTCTCACTGAACAGGGACCTCCAGAAGGGCCATGGCGCCACCAGCCCTCAATCTCGCCGGATCCGGCCGCCTCCATGCCAAATCCGCCAGAAATGGATCCATCACGTCCAGATCCACCCAGATCCGATCGGGCCCTGCCATCCTCGCCACTGGAGCACGACGGTCGGCAGGAGCGGCATGGCGTCGGGTATCTATGAGAGAAGAGAGAGATGAGCAGGAGAGGAAAAGGGAGGACAAGAGGAGGCCAGAGGAAGAGAGAAGGGAGCGGTGACGGCGTACGGCCGCCCCGACCACACGGTCGCGGCTCGGCCTTCGCGGCCTCCATGCGGAGCTTCGCGACTACGACCAACCGGAGGTGGAGTCCTGCTCCGCAAGGTCATCGGCCCCTACCTCAGCGCTAACGGCAGGTGCGTCAACGTCGACCACAGAGCCAGCTTCCCCTCCGGTATTGAATCGTCGAGCGCTTCCCCGCCAGGGAGGATGGCATAACTGCCCTGCATCTGGTGAGTTTGCCATGACAGACCCACTTCTTGATACCTCTTCTTGAATTGCTTTCGGCGGCTGATCGATTTCTTCTTGAGCCGTAATTCAATTCTGTCCAAATTTGATCTCCTGAAAATAACCATGGTTCTTTGCAGATCCCCATACGTGTACCTCCCCTTCATGTTCATCTACCTGGAGCCGGGACGGCGGATCCCGTTCGTTTGGGCGCTCGAGGACGGGTACTACCCCAAGGACGAAAGCTGGCGCCTGTTATGGTTCAGGGGGTCCGCGTTCTGCCTGAGAGACGACCTGGCGTTCCTCGGGTTCCCTCGAATGCGTGCAGCTCTCTCGCTCTCTCATGTCTGATGCACGCACGCTGTGCTACTGCTCTCTGGTGACTTGCTACGCACACACTGCAACAGGTAGAGCTGCCTCTCATCTCCTTTTGTACTGTTGGTCATGGCGTGGTGCTGCTCCTCTCCCTCTCCCAGATCAGTAACTGCATTATTCCCAAATAAATGTGTGCTTCTATTCAGATTCTGCCCACAACATGTTTGATGTTATGCATATGAGGAGTTGAACTTCATTTTTTTTCAGGTTCTTCTTTGGTGTATCAGGCCAGGCGTAATTTGTTTTCAAAGATGAGCTTGTTGTACAGTCTAATTCATCTGGGAAAATTAACTTATGGAGAGTCGTTCATGATGTTTCTTGCATTTTTTTGTCTAAGAAAATGGATGCTTAAATTTCGGATATAAACATTGAGTAGGTGCTGAAATGTTTTGCTAATAATAGTTTCCAACTTGCTTTTAGCAGAACTACAGAACTATAAAAATACATCAAAATTATTATAGCTCAATCAATTTGCATATTTTAATTGTGTGTACTCAATGGATTCGGTGTCCAGAACATGGACTTAAGATCAAGTTGGATTATGTGCTGATGTTCTTTGATAGAATAATTGTTCTTCTCCTTTAACATGATGCACGATGACTTACTTTTTTAGATGCTCACATACACACACAAACGACATCCAATAGGCGTTTGGAACACCCGACAGATTGAAAGCACAGAAGCAAATATTTCCAATACGAGGCCACGATGCCCGACAAAGATGTAGCCAATATGCGCCCAATCCTTATTTCTTGATGTTGGAACAAGTAAGAGCATGTTCATGTTTACTTATTATGTTTTTTGAGAAATTTATGGGATTTACAAGCTAAAATTATTGACTGCTTCAAAAGATGTTTTAACCAAAACTGTTTGCACAATATATCCCTGGTTCTGCATTCGTGGAATTGCTAAAAAAAATGAACAAATTCAATGATAGTCTTGTTCCTATTAATATTCCGTCCAAGGTGCCAGTTTGTTTCTTCCCTTGCTGATCTCCTAATGTTGAACTGTACATGTACTTATCTTTAAAGTTCTATTGTCTTTCTGAACTAATTAGATTTTTTGAGCATTACTGAACTAATTAGATTTTTTAGCACTACTGAACTATTTAGATGCCATCTTAAATTACCTTCCCTTTGACACTATTGTACACATTCCTGAAACACTGCACAGTGGTTCAGTTGTGTACATGTCTACAACAATACTAGCAGGTCTAAATTCGTGTTGCTAAGGGCATCTCCAGCCGCGCCCCCAGGAAGGCCTCCCCAGGCGTTTTTTCGCGCCGGCGCCGAAAAAACGGCACAGTCGCGCCCCCAGGAGCCCGATTTTCGCCGGCTTGGGCCGAAAACAGCGCCGGCGGACCCAGCCCGAACCCGGCGCGCTGGGGGGCGCCCGTGTTGGGGAACGTAGCAGAAATTCAAAATTTTCCTACGTGTCACCAAGATCTATCTATGGAGAAACTAGCAACGAGGGAAAGAAGAGTGCATCTACATACCCTTGTAGATCGCTAAGCGGAAGCGTTCAAGAGAACGGGGTTGAAGGAGTCGTACTCGTCGTGATCCAAATCACCAGAGATCCTAGTGCCGAACAGACGGCACCTCCGCGTTCAACACACGTATAGCCCGGTGACGTCTCCCATGCCTTGATCCAGCAAGGAGAAAGGGAGAGGTTGGGGAAGACTCCATCCAGCAGCAGCACGACGGTGTGGTGGTGATGGAGGAGCGTGGCAATCCTGCAGGGCTTCGCCAAGCACCGCGGGAGAGGAGGAGGACTTGGGAGAGGGGGAGGGCTGCGCCAGGGGCAAGGGTGCAGCTCCCATGCGCCTCCCCACTATATATAGGGGTGGAGGGGGATTATTTCTTGCCCTCCAAGTCCATTGGGGCGTTGACAAAGGTGGGAGGAAAGAAATCCCATCCTTTCCTTTCCCCACCGATTGTTATCCCCCCTTTTTAGGGATCTTGATCTTATCCCTTCAGGATATGATCTTATTCCATCTAAGGGGGGATCTTGGTGCGCCTTGACCAGGGGTGTGGGGGCTTGCCCCCACTACCCACGTTCATGTGGGTCCCCCCATGCAGGTGG
The DNA here is from genome assembly GCF_002162155.2 of Triticum dicoccoides. Classification (NCBI taxonomy): domain Eukaryota; kingdom Viridiplantae; phylum Streptophyta; class Magnoliopsida; order Poales; family Poaceae; genus Triticum; species Triticum dicoccoides. The sequence goes on from NC_041389.1 coordinate 605,053,702, forward strand.
GCCCCACTCCGGAACCTTCTAGAACCTTTCCGGTACAATACCGAAAAATCCCGAACATTTTTCGGTGGCCAAAATAGGACTTCCCATATATAAATCTTTACCTCCGGACCATTCCGGAACTCCTCGTGACGTCCGGGATCTCATCCGGGACACCGAACAACATTCGGTAACCACATATATCTATTCCCTATAACCCTAGCGTCATCGAACCTTAAGTGTGTAGACCCTACGGGTTCGGGAACCATGCAGACATGACCGAGATGTTCTCCGGCCAATAACCAACAGCGGGATGTGGATACCCATGTTGGCTCCCACATGTTCCACGATGATCTCATCGGATGAACCACGATGTCAAGGACTCAATCGATCCCATATACAATTCCCTTTGTCTAACGATACTGTACTTGCCCGAGATTCGATCGTCGGTATACCGATACCTTGTTCAATCTCGTTACCGGCAAGTCTCTTTACTCGTTCCATAACACATCATCCCGTGATCAACCCCTTGGTCACATTGTGCACATTATGATGATGTCCTACCGAGTGGGCCCAGAGATACCTCTCCATTTACACAGAGTGACAAATCCCAGTATCGATTCGTGCCAACCCAACAGACACTTTCGGAGATACCTGTAGTGCACCTTTATAGCCACCCAGTTACGTTATGACATTTGGTACACCCAAAGCATTCCTACGGTATCCGGGAGTTGCACAACCTCATGGTCTAAGGAAAAGATACTTGACATTAGAAAAGCTTTAGCATACGAACTACACAATCTTTGTGCTAGGCTTAGGATTGGGTCTTGTCCATCACATCATTCTCCAAATGATGTCATCCCGTTATCAACAACATCCAATGTCCATGGTCAGGAAACCGTAACCATCTGTTGACCAACGAGCTAGTCAACTAGAGGCTTACTAGGGACATGGTGTTGTCTATGTATCCACTCATGTATCTGAGTTTCCTATCAATACAATTATAGCATGGATAATAAACGATTATCATGAACAAGGAAATATAATAATAACCAATTTATTATTGCCTCTAGGGCATATTTCCAACAGTCTCCCACTTGCACTAGAGTCAATAATCTAGTTCACATCGCTATGTGATCAACACTCATAGGTCACATCTCCATGTCACCAACATCCAAGAGTTTACTAGTGTCACTAAACTAGTTCACATCATCATGTGATTAAGACTCAATGAGTTCTGGGGTTTGATCATGTTTTGCTTGTGAGAGAGGTTTTAGTCAACGGGTCTGCAACATTCAGATCCGTATGTACTTCGCAAATCTCTATGTCATATTGTAAATACTGCTTCCACGCTCCACTAGGAGCTATTCCAAATGGTTGCTCCACTATACGTATCCGGTTTGCTACTCAGAGTCACTCGAATAGGTGTTAAAGCTTGCATCGACGTAACCCTTTACGCCGAACTCCTTATCACCTCCATAATCGAGAAACATGTCCTTATTTACTCCAAGGACAATTTTGACCGCTGTCCAATGATCCATTCCTGGATCACTCTTGTACCCCCTTGCCAGACTCATGGCAAGGCACACTTCCAGTGCTATGCACAGCATAGCATACTACAGAGCCTATGTCTGAAGCATAGGGGACGACCTTCGTCCTTTCTCTCTCTTCTGCCGTGGTCAAGCTTTAACTCTTAACTTCATACCTTACAACTTAGGCAAGAACTCCTTCTTTGTCTGATCCATCTTGAACACCTTTAAGATCATGTCAAGGTATGTGCTCATTTGAAAGTACCATTTAGCGTTTTTTATCTATCTTCATAGATCTTGATGCTCAATGTTCAAGCGGCTTAATTCAGGTTTTCTATTGAAAAACACTTTTCAAATAACCCCATATGCTTTCCAGAAATTCTACATCATTTTCTATCAACAATATGTCATTCACATATACTTATCAGAAATTCTATAGTGCTCCCACTCACTTCTTTGGAAATACAAGTTTCTCACAAACTTTGTATAAACCCAAAATCTTTGATCATCTCATTGAAGCGTACATTCCAACTCCGAGATGCTTACTCCAGTCCTTAGAAGGATTGCTGGAGCTTTGCATACTTGTTAGCATCTTTCAGGATTGACAAAACCTTCTGGTTGTATCACATACAACCTTTCCTCAAGTATAACGTCGAGGAAACACTGTTTTGACATCCTATCTGCAAGATTTCATCAATCATGCAGTAATTGATAATCCAATTCCAACAGACTCTTAGCATCGCTACGAGTGAGAAAGCCTCACCGTAGTTAACTCCTTGAACTTGTCGGAAAACATCTTTAAAGACAAGTCGAGCTTTCTTAATGGTGATACTTACCATCATTGTCTGTCTTCCTTTTAAAATCCATCTTTACCCAACGTACTTACAACCATCAAGTATTTCTTCCAAAGTCATGGATCCTCTCTCGGATGTTATGGCCTTGAGCCATTCGTCGGAATCCGGGCCCACCATCGCTTCTTCATAGCTCGTAGGTTCATTGTTGTCTAGCAACATGACCTTTAAGACAGATTACTGTACCACTCAGAAGTAGTACGCATCCTTGTCACCCTACGAGGTACGGTAGTGACTTGATCCAAAACTTCATGATCATTATCATAAGCTTCTACTTCAATTGGTGTAGGCGCCGCATGAACAACTTCCTGTGCCCTGCTACACACTTGTTGAAGTGACGGTTCAATAACCTCATGAAGTCTCCACCATCCTCCCACTCAATTCTTTCGAGATAAACTTTTCTCGGGAAATGACCTAATTCTAGAACAATCCTTTTTGCTTCCGGAACTGAGACTGGAGGTATACCGAACTGTTTTGGGTGTCCTATGAAGAAGCATTTTATCCGCTTTGGGTTCGAGCTTATCAACCTGAAACTTTTTCACATAAGCGTCGCAGCCCCAAACTTTTAAGAAACGACAATTTAGGTTTCTCCAAACCATAGTTCAAACGGTGTCGTCTCAACGGAATTACGTGGTGCCCTATTAAAGTGAGTGTGGTTGTCTCTAATGCCTAACCCATGAACGATAGTGGTAATTCGATAAGAGACATCATGGTATGCATCATATCCAATAGGGTGCAACTATGATGTTTGGACACACCATCACACTATGGTGTTTCAGGCGGTATTTATTGTGAAACAATTTCTACAATGTCTTAATTGCGTGCCAAAGCTCGTAACTCAGATACTCATCTCTATGATCATTCTAAAATTACTTGAACCATTCAATAATTCAGACTTGTGTTTCATCAAGTAAATACACTTAGTATCTACTCAAATCATCCGTGAAGTAAGAACATAACGATATTCACTGCATGCCTCAGCACTCATTGGACTGCACACATCAAAATGTGTTATTTCCAACAAGTTGCTATCTTGTTCCATCTTACTGAAACCGAGGCTTTTCAGTCATTTTGCCCATGTGGTATGATTTGCATATCTCAAGTGATTCAAAATCAAGTGAGTCCAAACAATCCATCTGCATGGAGTTTCTTCACGCGACGAGATGGTCCGGCAGCGCCGGGCCCTGGAGGAGATCGCCGCCCGCAAGCATGGGCGTGAGGACGAGCACGACGTCGTGGTCCTCGACAGCGACGACGACGACGACGATGCCGCTCCCGGACCATCCAACCCGCCGCGCCAACCGGGAGAGGGATGCAGCAGGGACAGCGGAGGCGGAGGCGGGGGCGGCGACGACGACGACGACGATGACGACGACGGCGGTGACTACACGCGGTTCTACAGCCTCCTCGGCATGTAGAACCGCGTGGGCGGGCGGCGAGGCGGGCGGCGAGGGAGACGGCGGGGGTAGCCCGCGATAGTTTTTTTTCTTTTTTTGTAAAATATGTTTAAGTTTGAACGAACTCGCCAATGTTTGCGTTAAATTTGGGTCGTTTTTGCGCCGTATTTGATTTTTTTGACTAACCGTGGGCGCCGCGACTGGGGGGCATCACGCCCCCAGTGCGCGGTTTAGCGCCGGTGCGCCCCCAGGGGGCGATTTTTTGCCCCTCCCGGGGGGCCAACGGCTGGAGATGCCCTAAGGTGCAGACTGGCCTCACTTCGAGGAAAAAAGATGGAGTTAGAGTGCCATTTTTTCCTGCCAATTTCATTTTCAGCAACCTTCAAAGATGCCTCTTCATTTGTTAGGAAATACCTTTTGTGAATTATGAGATTGGTCTTTCAACATGGCATAGAAGGTGTACTTTTCGAGTACTTTCAATATTATTTTGCTACTTGCAAAATTGTCCGAGTGGTAATTTTTTTGTCAAATTTCTAAGGATATATTGTTTTTTTAGATCAACAGGGAAAGGCTCCCCTGCTCCATTTGCATCAGAAGCCTGAACAAACATCCCCGGCTTCCTCTGAAGAGTGACATATTGTTTTGATGTGGCTGCTAAAGAGTATACCAAGTTATCAATAGGCTGCATCAATGGCTCGCAATGGAGTAAGCTGTGGCGACTGCTACTGGTGTAGCAAGGCACTTGCTAGCTAGGTGTAGCTGACACAATACGTTTAATTTTCACTTCGAAATTCAGAGGAAGTCAACGTTTGTTTTATAGTTCAAACCAATCACTGGTTCAAAAGATCTATTCCAAAATGATATTGTCTCTTGATACGAGGTTACCAAAATATATTCTTGATCATGGCCAAGGATAAATTTAATTCCGAGTTAAAAACTTTAGAATAACTTTGTTTATAGATTTTCTAGCTAAGGGTTGCTTTTGTTTAGCTGGAACTCAAATCATGATCAGATGTACCTAAAATGATGATTTCGGCTCCGTGCTAGCTATTTCTGATTTTGAAGCTATCCCTGCACATTACATTATACAAGTTGGAAAACTGTGCAGAGTGGAAGTTGGTACTAAAGCGGACTGCTCTTTTTGATCTGCACACAAATTTCGGTTATAATATGTGCCACTCATTTTGTTACCAAAAGTTGGGATGATTTTTTACCACTTTGTTTTAATTCGGTAATTAGCACCCTCGCCTAATATTCTTTTAGGATCCTTCCCATCTCGACAAATTTATCACACCACAATTTATGCATAAGGATAAAATACTCTATGGCAGTATGTCAAACGCATTTTAGTATGTTCCCATTGGTTCTGTAGTGATTTTTAGCACAAAAATGGGACCCACTATCATTGTAGGTTTGATGAATTACAACCCGGTACTAGGAGAGGATTGCAAAAGTTGTGTGCTAGAGTGTAATGCACAATCTGTAAAGATTTTTTTTAGGAGGGGCTTAATTGAAAAAACTGAAGTCTTTTGCCCCCCTCAGGAAACTATGTTTAGTGTTTGGTCCCTCCAGGCATTCCTGCGCCTCTGATGTAATGACCAAGCTCACCACCTTGGGGTTGATCACATTCGTTGGACGATGTGACCATTATCAACAATGGTGGTGAGCAGAAGTGGAAATACAGACTAACGTACAAGGATTTGTTTCTCCCATTGCAACGCACGGTCCTTTTCCTAGTATTGTAATAAAGAAATATACGAATTTCGAATAAAAGTATGATAATTAGAAAAAGTTGGCGGCTTAAACAAATGTCCATAAAATTGAAAAGTAGTTTTTGAATTCACAAAAAGCTAGAGAATGACAAAAAGCTTCACAAAATTCCAAAAAAAAATGTCCGCCAATTCAAAAACTGTTCATAAAATTGAAAAAAGTTCACTAGTTTGCAAAATGTTCGTGGATGTGTGAACAAATGTTGAAACTTGTCAACATTTTTATAGGTTGATTACCACATGGGCCATGTGTTAACTTCTCAACATTTCTTCAAATTGTGAACGTCTTTAAAAAACACTAACATTTTTTTAAAACATGAACAAATTTGAAACATGGAATTTTTTTGAAATCCCAAAAATTTCTTGAAACCGAAAATATTTTTAGAATTTGCGAACAATATTTAAAACATGAAAAACAATTGAATTCCAAACAATTTTTTAAAATGTGGACCTTTTTAAAACGTGATTTTTTTAAAAACAGTGACATTTTCTAAAATTCCATTTTTTTTGAAAATATGAACATTTTTTGAATTCCCTTAAGATTTTTTGAATATGTGAACAAAATTTCTAAATGGAAACAATTTTTGGAATTCCGAACAAAATTTGAAAATATGAACATTTTTTGAATTCCCTTAAGATTTTTTGAACATGTGAACAAATTTTCTGGATGGAAACAATTTTTGGAATTCTGAACAAAATTTTAAAAACATGAACACCTTTTGAAATTCCTGGAACATTATTTGAAAACGTCATTTTTTCAATATGTGAATAAAGAAGTCCGAACACTGAAGAGAAAGCAATCCTCGGTTGTTAACTCTCCTCAATCTCAATTTGATACGTACCTAAAATATTAGTGATGCTTTGCAAAACAATAATACAAGATCGGCCTCGAAAGTACCTTTCTACACCTGAGCTCATATGCTCCTGCTATAAACAGTAAAATAAATAAAATAGAAAAAAAATTCAAAAAATTCTGAATTTTTTTTGTGGCTTGCTTTAAGAAATGTTTGTTGTGCATGCAAAATTTTATCACGAAATCACATTGGTGGAGGTCGTGGCAAAAAAAAATCAGAGCTCCAAAATGCGTTTGAAAGTAACATTTTCAGAGTATGATTTTGTTCTTTTTACCATGCCTTCCACCAATGTCATTTCATAACGAAATTTTGCAAGCACAACAAACATTTCTTAAACTATGCCACACAAAAAATTTAGAATTTTTTGAAATGTTTTTCTATTTTATTTATTTTACTGTTCATAGCAGGAGCATATGAGCTCAGGTGTAGAAACTCCACGTCCGATCGGCCTTTGCTACATTTCTCCTCAAAGTAACGCTATAGGACGCGGAGGAATTGATCCCGGGCACCAGTGATCCTGGATGAACAGTAAAATCCGAAAAAATAGTAAAAAAATTCAAAAAAATCTGAATTTTTTTGTCAAGAAACTTTGATGTTTTTTCTACATGCGTGCCAATTTTCGTGATGAAATGACATTTGTGGAGGTGTCAGCAAAAAAACAAAATCATGCTCCAAAAAAACTGTTTTTGGAAGCATTTTGGAGCATCGATTTTGTTTTTTTTGCTGAGACCTGCATGAATGTCATTTTGTCATGAAAATTTGTACGCATGTGAAAAATATGTCAATGTTTGTTGCCAAAAAAATTCAGATTTTTTTGAACTTTTTAAATATTTTTTTCGTTTGTACTGTAGCAAAGGGTGCCTGTGAGCTCGAGCTCACAATAGCACTTTCGTATAAAAACATATCAACATCTGTGTTGTCTTGTTTGCCCCACGGACAGTGAACTAACTAGCTAGGGCACCATGGAGGAGGCGAGCTGCCCAAGTAAGAAGGGGAAGAAAATTCTATGGGAGATGGTCTAAGAGTGTCCTGCCTGACGCCCCTCCTTTGATTTTGACACCCCACACTTTGCACACATCTCAAAGCAGAATTAAATCCCTAACCACTTTGTTACGTATTTGGAAATGATTTTTTTAACATAGTACATACGCAAGCGCTCATATACACGCGCATACACTCACCCCTATGAACGCACACACGCACATCCTACCCCTATGAGCATCTCCGAAAGACTAAACCGGCATATCATCTTGAAATTTATGAAGTAGCCGTAGGCACCTCGTCGTCGACGGAAACGTCTCCTCCCACTAAATGCGCATCGCCGGAAATCCTGAAATAAATCCAGGAATAAATGCAAGCACCAGGACTTGAACCCTGGTGGGCTGGAGATACCACAGTCCCTCTAACCATCCAACCACATGTTGGTTCGCTATTTGGAAATGATACAACAACATCTATACGCGATGAAATCAATCACGCATGTACTTTCCATCTAACATAACATAGAGATCATCTCGCAGGTCATTGTGTCTCGCCGTTGCGCCAAACATGGAGGCGCCGATGCCGCCGCCGCCACCTCTCCCATGGCGACCTATCCCTCTGCGGGTGATGATGATGTGTTTGACTAGGAAAAAACTAGACCACCCACTTGAGGGAAAGAAATAATCAGCATTATCTGACAACAAGGCAATTGGATCTTGACACCAAAATAGTCAATTAAATAAGGAGCGTCATCCAATTCTTTGATACGAGTTGTCCGTATCATTCCTCTTGCAACAAGCACTAGTAGAAAACAGGGCATCAGTCTCGGTTTCAGAGGGCCTTTAGTCCCGATTCTGCAATCGGGACAAAACGATCGGGACTAAAGGCCCCCACTTTTCGTCCCGGTTGGCTTACGAATCGGGACTAAAGGAGCTCTATGTGGCCGCTGCGGGGCGTCAAGGCAGGAGGGCCTTGAGTCACGATTCGTGATGTTGGGGAACGCGGTAATTTCAAAAAAATCCCTACGATCACCAAGATCTATCACTAGGTGATGCATAGCAACAAGAGGGGAGAGTGTTGTCTACGTACCCTCGTAGACCGAAAACTGAAGCGTTATGACAACGCGGTTGATGTAGTCGTACGTCGACCGATCCTAGCACCGAAGGTACGGCACCTCCGCGATCTGCACACGTTCAGCTCGGTGACGTCCCACGAACTCTAGATCCAGCTGAGGTCGAGGGAGAGTTTCGTCAGCACGACGGCGTGGTGACAGTGATGATGAAGTTACCGGGGTAGGGCTTCGCTTAAGCACTACGACGATATGACCGAGGTGGAACTCTATGGAGGGGGGCACCGCACACGGCTAAACGATCAACTTGATCAACTTATTTGTCTATGGGGTGCCCCCTGGCCACATATATAAAGGAGGGGGGAGAGAGGAGGCCGGCCAGGTTGGGCACGCCATGGGGGTCCTACTTGGAATCCTAGTCCAAGTAGGATTCACCCCCCCCTTAACCTTTCTTCCACCGGAGGGAAAGGGAAGGGAGAGAGAGGAAGAAGGAAAGAGGGGGGCGGCCCCCTTCCCTAGTCCAATTCGGTTTAGGCAAGGGGAGGGCGCGCCCCTCCCTTGTGGCCTCTCTCCTCTCCTCCAATAAGACCCAATAGGCCCATTACTTCTCTCAGGGGGTTCCGGTAACCTCCCGGTACTCCGAAAAATGCCCGAACCTCCCCGGGGGTTCCCGTAACCTTCCGGTACTCCGGAATAATGCCCGGACCACTCGGAACCATTCCGAGGTCCAAATGCAACCTTCCAATATATGAATATTTATGTCTCGACCATTTCGAGACTCCTCGTCACGTCCATGATCTCATCCAGGACTCCGAACAAACTTCAGTCATCAAATCACATAACTCATGATACAAATCATCATCGAACGTTAAGCGTGCAGACCCTATGGGTTTGAGAACTATGTATACATGACCGAGACATATCTCTGGTCAGTAACCAATAGCGGAACCTGGATGCTCATATTGGCTCCTACATATTCTACGAAGATCTTTATCGGTTAAACTGCATAACAACATACGTTGTTCCTTTTGTCATCGGTATGTTACTTGCCCGAGATTCGATCATCGGTATCATCATACCTAGTTCAATCTCGTTACCGGCAAGTCTCTTTACTCGTTCTGTAATACTTCATCCTGCAACTAACTCATTAGTCACAATGCTTGCAAGGCTTATAGTGATGAGCATTACCGAGAGGGCCTAGAGATACCTCTCCAAAACATGGAGTGACAAATCATAATCTCGATCTATGCCAACCCAACAAACACCTTCGGAGACACCTGTAGAGCATCTTTATAATCACCCATTTACGTTGTGATGTTTGATAGCACACAAGGTGTTCCTCTGGTATTCGGGAGTTGTATAATCTCATAGTCTGAGGAACATGTATAAGTCATGAAGAAAGCAGTAGCAATGAAACTGTAACGATCATAATGCTAAGCTAACGGATGGGTCTTGTCCATCACATCGTTCTCCTAATTATGTGATCCCGTTCATCAAATGACAACACATGTCTATGGTTAGGAAACATAACCATCTTTGAATAACGAGCTAGTCAAGTAGAGGCATACTAGACACACTATGTTTTGTCTACGTATTCACACATGTACTAAGTTTCCGGTTAATAAATTCTAGCATGAATAATAAATATTTATCATGAAATAAGGAAATAAATAATAACTTTATTATTGCCTCTAGGGCATATTTCCTTCGGTATCCCACTTGCACTAGAGTTAATAATCTAGTTCACATCACCATGTGATTTAACATCAATAGTTCACATCTATATGTGATTAACACCCATAGTTCACATCGCCTTGTGACCAACAACCAAAGGGTTTACTAGAGTCAATAATCTAGTTCACATCGCTATGTGATTAATACCCAAAGAGTACTAAGGTGTGATCTTGTTTTGCTCGTGAGAGTAGTTTAGTCAACGGGTCTGACACATTCAGAGCCGTATGCATTTTGCAAATATTCTATGTCTACAATGCTCTGCATAGAGCTACTTTAGCTAATTGCTCCCACTTTCAATATGTATCCAGATTGAGACCTAGAGTCATCTGGATTGGTGTAAAAGCTTGCATCAAGGTAACTCTTTACGACAAACTCTTTATCACCCCCATAACCGGGAAACATTTCCTTAGTCCTTTTAAGGTATTTCAGGATGTACTTGACCGCTGTCCAGTGCTCCACTCCGGGATTACTTTGGTACCTCCCTGCTATGCTTATAGCAAGACATACATCAGGTTTGGTACACAACATTGCATACATGATAGAACCTATGGCTGAAGCATAGGGAATGACTTTCACTTTCTCTCTATCTTCTGAAGTGGCCGGGCTTTGAGTCTGACTCAACTTCACACCTTGTAACACACGCAAGAACCCTTTCTTTGACTGATCCATTTTGAACTTCTTCAAAACTTTATCAAGGTATGTGCTTTGTGAAAGTCCAATTAAGCGTCTCGATCTATCTCGATAGATCTTGATGCCCAATATGTAAACAGCTTCTCCAAGGTCTTTCATAGAAAAACTCTTATTCAGGTATACCTTTATGCTATCCAGAAATTTTATATCATTTCCAATCAACAATATGTCATCCACATATAAGATCAGAAATGCTATAGAGCTCCCACTCACTTTCTTGTAAATACAGGCTCTCCAAAAGTCTGTATAAAACCATATGCTTTGATCACACTATCAAAGCGTTTATTCCAACTCCGAGATGTTTGCACCAGTCCATAAATGGATCGCCAGAGCTTGCACACTTTGTTAGCACCCTTTGGATCGACAAAACCTTCTGGTTGCATCATATACAACTCTTCTTCCAGAAATCCATTCAGGAATGTAGTTTTGACATCCATTTGCCAAATTTCATAATCATAAAATGCAGCAATAGCTAACATGATTCGGACAGACTTAAGCATCGCTACGGGTGAGAAAGTCTCATCATAGTCAACTCCTTGAACTTGTCAAAAACCTTTCGCAACAAGTCGAGCTTTGTAAACAATAATATTATCGTCCGCGTCGGTCTTATTTTTAAAGATTCATTTATTTTCTATGGCTTGCCGATCATCGGGCAAGTCCACCAAAGTTCACACTTTGTTCTCATACATGGATTCCATCTCAGATTTCATGGCCTCAAGCCATTTCACGGAATCTGGGCTCATCATCGCTTCCTCATAGTTCATAGGTTCATCATGGTCTAGTAACATGACTTCCAGAATAGGATTACCGTACCACTCTAGTGCGGATCTTACTCTGGAAGACCTACGAGGTTCAGTAGTAACTTGATCTGAAGTTTCATGATCATCATCATTAACTTCCTCACTAATTGGTGTAGGAATCACTGGAACTGATTTCTGTGATGAACTACTTTCCAATAAGGGAGAATGTACAATTACCTCATCAAGCTCTACTTTCCTCCCACTCACTTCTTTCGAGAGAAACTCCTTCTCTAGAAAGGATACATTCTTAGCAAAAAAGATTTTGCCTTCGAATCTGTGATAGAAGGTGTACCCAACAGTTTCCTTTGGGTATCCTATGAAGACACACTTCTCCGATTTGGGTTCGAGCTTATCAGGTTGAAGCTTTTTCACATAAGCATCGCAGCCCCAAACTTTAAGAAACGACAACTTTGGTTTCTTGCCAAACCACAGTTCATAAGGCATCATCTCAAAGGATTTTGATGGTGCCCTATTTAAAGTGAATGCAACCGTCTCTAAAGCATAACCCCAAAACGATAGCGGTAAATTAGTCAGAGACATCACAGATCGCACCATATCTAATAAAGTACGGTTATGACGTTCGGACACACCACTTCGCTATGGTGTTCTAGGTTGCTTTAATTCTGAAACAGTACTCAAGAAGGGCTACCAAATATAATAGGACAAAAGCTATCTTGTGGGGAACTGAGAACAAGAAAATCAGCATGATATTTAGTTTTCTCACATAAGACTTCAACATCTCTAACAATTCCCACTGGTGAAATAGTATCTCTATTGGCAAGTTTAATTGTGACATCAATTTCTTCTAACTCAGCAGGTGCAATTTTTCATGCTTAATTTCTTTATATAATTTATAAGGTATAACACTAGCACTAGCACCCATATCACATAAGCCATGATAACAATGATATCCTATTTTAATAGAAATAACAACCACGCCTACCACAGGTCTATGTTTATCGCTATCACAGGGTTTAGCAATTCTAGCAGTTTCACCAGCGAATTGAATAACATGCCCATCAATATTATCTGACAAGAGATCTTTAACAATAGCAATATTGGGTTCTACTTTGACTTGCTGAGGGGGTGTATAAGTCCTAGTATTGCTTTTACGAACAACAGTTGAAGCTTTGGCATGATCCTTCATTCTAACAGGGAAAGGAGGTTTCTCAACATAAGAAGTAGGAACAATAGGATCATTATACGTGACAATCTTTTCTTCAACTTTAATAGGTGCAGCTACTTTTACTTCTGTGGGAGGATGATATTTAAACCACTTCTCCTTGGGGAGATCAACATAAGTAGCAAAAGATTCACAGAAAGAAGCTACTATCTCAGAGTCAAGTCCATATTTAGTGCTAAACTTACGGAAAACATCGGTATCCATAAAAGATTTAACACAATCAAACTTGGGTGTCATACCTGACTCGTTACCTTCGTCGAGGTCCCAATCTTCAGAGTTGCGTTTAATTCTATCCAATAGATCCCATCCAAATTCAATAGGTTTCATCATAAAAGAGCCAGCACAAGAAGTATCGAGCATGGTGCGATTATTATCAGAAAGCCGAGCATAAAAATTCTGGAGAATTGTCAATTTTGAGAGCTCATGATTGGGGCATGAATATAACAGCCTCCCCCAAGCTTGAGCGATGCTTTCTCCTTCACGAGGCCAAAAATTATATATATAATTGCGATCACGATGAACGAGATGCATAGGATAATACTTTTTATGAAATTCCAATTTCACTCTTTTATAGTTCCATGATCTCGTATCATCACATAGCCTATACCATGTCAATGCGTATTCCTCCAAAGATGAAGGGAAAGCCTTCTTCTTAACAACATCATCGGGTATACCTGCAAGCTTAAATAGTCCACAAACATCATTCACAAAGCGTAGATGTTCGTCAGGATGCTTTGTTCCATCTCCTGCGTAAGTGTTAGCTAGAAGTTTTTCCATCATACCCGAAGGAATTCCAAAAGGAGTTTCATTTTCAATAGATTCAGTAGGTTCAGTGGGTTGAGGAGCAACTCTTGGCTCAACTGGACGGGGTGAAGATACCCCGAACAAGCCCCTCAAACAATTACTTTCCATAGTAACAAGTGACAGAAAATTTCAGCACACTAAATAAATTTTTCCTTACCAAATTCCACCTACCAAAGGCGCTTCACTCCCCGGCAACGGCGCCAGAAAAGAGCCTTGATGACCCACACATATAGGGGATCTATCGTAGTCCTTTCGATAAGTAAGAGTGTCGAACCCAACGAGGAGCGGAAGGAAATGATAAGCAGTTTTCAGCAAGGTATTCTCTGCAAGTACTGAAATAAGTGGTAACAGATAGTTTTGTGATAAGATAAATTGTAACGAGCAACAAGTAACAAAAGTAAATAAAGTGCAGCAAGGTGGCCCAATCCTTTTTGTAGCAAAGGACAAGCCTGGACAAACTCTTGTAATAGGAAAAGCGTTCCCGAGGACACATGGGAATATCGTCAAGCTAGTTTTCATCACGCTCATATGATTCGCGTTTTGTACTTTCATAATTTGATATGTGTGTGGACCGGTGCTTGGGTACTGCCCTTACTTGGACAAGTATCCCACTTATGATTAACCTCTATTGCAAGCATCCGCAACTACAACAAAAGTATTAAGGTAAACCTAACCATAGCATGAAACATGTGAATCCAAATCAGCCCCTTACGAAGCAACACATAAACTAGGGTTTAAGCTTCTGTCACTCTAGCAACCCATCATCTACTTATTACTTCCCAATGCCTTCCTCTAGGACCAATAATGGTGAAGTGTTATGTTGTCGACGTTCACATAACACCACTAGAGGCTAGAGAACATACATCTCATCAAAATATCGAACGAATACCAAATTCACATGACTACTAATAGCAAGACTTCTCCCTTGTCCTCAGGAACAAACGTAACTACTCACAAAGCATATTCATGTTCATAATCAGAGGGGTAATAATGTGCATATAGGATCTGAACATATGATCTTCCACCAAATAAACTAACTAGCATCAACTACAAAGAGTAATCAACACTACTAGCAAACTACTAGCACCAATCCCGTACTTGGAGACAAGAATTGGATACAAGAGATGAACTAGGGTTTGGAGATGAGATGGTGCTGGTGAAGATGTTGATGGAGATTGCCCTCTCCCGATGAGAGGAGCGTTGGTGATGACAATGGTGATGATTTCCCCCTCCCGGAGGGAAGTGTCCCCGGCAGAAAAGCTCCGCGAGAGCCCTAGATTGGTTCCGCCAAGGTTCCGCCTCGTGGCGGCGGAGTCTCATCCCGAAAGGTTCTCTTTGATTTTTTTTCTCATCGAAAGACTTCATATAGGAGAAGATGGGCGTCGGAGAGCCACCAGGGGGCCCACGAGGTAGGGGGGCACGCCCAGGGGGGGGGGTCGCCTCCACCCTCGTGAGCAGGGTGTGGGCCCCCTGGCCTTCATCTTTGGCGACGATTTTTCTTTATTTATTCTAAGGTATTCCGTGGAGTTTCAGCACTTTTGGAGTTGCGCAGAATAGTCCTTCAATATTTGCTCCTTTTCCAGCCCAGAATTCCAGCTGCCGGCATTCTCCCTCTCCATGTAAACCTTGTAAAATAACAGAGAATAGCCATAAGTATCGTGACATAACGTGAAATAACAGCCCATAATGCAATAGATATTATCATAAAAGCATGATGCAAAGTGGACGTATCAACTCCCCCAAGCTTAGACCTCGCTTGTCCTCAAGCGAAAAGCCGATAACAATAGATATGTCCCCATGTTTAGAGGTAGAGGCGTCAATAAAAAAATACAGACATGAAAGCATCATGATTATTTCATAACAGCAACATAAATAGATTTTGTCATATGATTACTCATGTTCAAGTAGTGATCTATTCACAAAGCCAAATCATGAATTAGAAACATTATTGGGCACTAACAATTATAATCTCAGTCATTGAAGAAATTGCAATTTATCATAACATCGGAAAGAGTCTATGTCAGAGCTTAAAAGCAAGTCCACATACTCAACTATCATTTAGTCCATCATAATTGCTAGCACTCACGCGATATTTGTGGTTACAGAGTTTTAATCAGACACAGAGAAAGATAGGGGCTTATAGTTTTGGCCCACAACCTTTTACCTCAAGGGTAATGTCAACAATAACAATTCATGCTCCCCCACATCCAATTAGATATGTATATCATACTCTTTCCAACATGCTGAGCTTGCCAAAGGATAAAATGAAAAAGGAATGGTGAGGATCACCGAGACTCTTGTAAGGTAGAGTATAATAATAAAAGATAGGGCCTTCGCAGAGGGAAGCACATGTTGTCATGCGCATTTAGGGTTGATGCACAAAATCTTAATGCAAAAGAACGTCACTTTATATTGCCCCTTGTATGTGAACCTTTATTATGCAGTCCGTCACTTTTATTGCGTCCACAACAAGTTCGTACAAAGCTTATTTCTCTACATTAATAAATCATCCATATTTAAAGAGCAAGTTTTATTGCTTGCACCGATGACAACTTACTTGAAGGATCTTACTCAATCCGTAGGTAGATATGATGGACTCTCATGGCAAAACTGGTTTAAGGGTGTTTGGAAGCACAAGTAGTATTTCTACTTGGTGCTAAGAATTTGGCTAGCATGAGGGGGAAAGGCAAGCTCAACACGGTAGAGGATCCATGACAACATACTTTATCTCGAATGTAAGAAAACATAACTCATTATGCTGACTTCCTTGTCCAACCTCAACTCTTTAGCGTGTCATATTTTAATGAGTGCTCCCAACCATAAAAGATGTAAATGATAATATATCTATATGTGAAACCTCTCTTTCCTTATTACTTCCTATTAATTGCAACGATGACCAAAGCTATATTTGCCAACAACTTTTAATCATCATACTCTTTCTATGTGAAGTCATTACTTTCAATAAGATCAATATGAGCTCCTTGATTCTTTTTATTCTTTTTCTTCTACTTCCCCAAGATCATGGCAAAACAATCAAGCCCTTGACTCGACACTAATCTTTATTATATAGCTCACGGACTCGATTACAAAGAAGGATCATAAAGCAAAACTCAAAACTAGATCATGCCATGACTTTATTCTACTAAATCAAGATACTACTAATAGGATCGAACTAAGAAAAACTGTAAAGATAGGAGTTGTGATGGTGATACGATACCAGGGCACCTCCCCCAAGCTTGGCAGTCACCAAGGGGAGTTCCCATACCCATGTGGTTATTTCTCCTTCTTGGTTGTAGGTGTAATATTCTTGGCGATGATTCCCCTCAGAATACGGTTCTCCTCCTCGAGCTTATTGACTTGCTGCTTGAGGTCCATTATTTGCTTGCGAAGCTTTCCTGTAACGGCTAAAGCTCCTTGCACCCAAGGATGTTGCATAGCTGCGGGAGAACAAGAGTCACTCCTCCTCATATTTTCCTAGGAAAGAAATTTAACATTGGAAGGGATAACCGAGTTTGGAATAGCTGAGCTCTGTAGTTCCCTCATTGTACATCCAGCTCGGAGGCGAGAGGTGACTTCTTGATCTTCCATGGCATCTACTCTCATCAGGTCAGCCTCCATATCTTCCTCCGTTGCTGGCCCAAAGTGGTCAGCTTCGCTGTTTACTGTTGGTTCCGGTGCCGGGTTAGATACCCGGCTTTCTCCGACTGACTCTTGAGAAGACATCTTGCTTTGATCTGCAGCAGCAACAGCTCAAAACGAAAACAGAAGATATTTGCGTGATACGGTGGTCAAAACCTTTGGGAGTATATATAATGAATTTTTACCGACCAAAATACGTATCGTGCAAGGAAACGGAGTCCGGAGGGCACACGAGGTGCTCACGAGGTAGGGGGGCGCGCCCAGGGGGGTAGGGCGCGCCCTCCACCCTCGTGGAGGCCTCGTGTCCTCCCCGGACTGCTACTTATTTTTCTATTTTTCTAAATATTCCAAAACGGAGAAATATTACCTTAAAAATTGTTTTGGAGTCACTTTACTTACCGTACCACTTACCTATTCCTTTTCGGCGTCTGGAACATTCTGGTAAGTGTCCTTTATGTACTCCTTCGGATTTGTGCCTGCGAAGTTGTTGATTTTTATGGCACCGGAACGATAGACCTCCTCGATAACGTAGGGACCTTCCCATTTAGAGAGAAGTTTTCCTGCAAAAAATCTTAAACGAGAGTTGTATAGCAATACATAATCACCTACATTAAACTCACGCTTTTGTATCCTTTTGTCATGCCATCTTTTAACTTTTTCTTTAAACAACTTGGCATTTTCATATGCTTGGGCTCTCCATTCATCAAGTGAGCTAATATCAAATAACATCTTCTCATCGGCAAGTTCGAAATCATAGTTGAGCTCTTTAATAGCCCAATATGCCTTATGTTCTAGTTCGAGAGGTAAGTGACAAGCTTTTCCATAGACCATTTTGTACGGAGACATACCCATAGGATTTTTATATGCAGTTCTATAGGCCCATAATGCATCATCAAGTTTCTTGGACCAATTCTTTCTAGACCTATTAACAGTCTTTTGCAAAATTAATTTGAGCTCCCTATTGCTCAATTCTACTTGACCACTAGACTGAGGATGATAAGGAGGTGCAATCCTATGATTAACGTCATATTTAGCAAGCATCTTACGGAAAGCACCATGAATAAAGTGTGAACCACCACCAGTCATTAAGTATCTAGGGACTCCAAACCTCGAAAAAATAACTTCCTTAAGCATTTTAATAGAAGTGTTGTGATCAGCACTACTAGTTGGAATAGCTTCTACCCACTTAGTAACGTAATCAACAGCAACTAGAATATGAGTGTAACCATTAGAGACAGGAAAAGGTCCCATATAATCAAAGCCCCAAACATCAAATGGCTCAATAACAAGTGAATAATTCATAGGCATTTCTTGACGTCTACTGATATTACCAATTCTTTGACATTCATCGCAATACAAAACAAACTTACGGGCATCCTTGAAGAGAGTAGGCCAATAAAAACCGGATTGCAATACCTTATGTGCAGTTCTATCTCCAGCGTGATGTTGTCCCTAAGCTTCGGAGTGACACTTGCGTAGGATCTGTTCCTGTTCATGATCAGGTACACAATGTCTAATGACACCATCTATTCCTTCTTTATAAAGATGTGGATCATCCCAAAAGTAATGTCGCAAGTCGTAGAAAAACTTTTTCTTTTGCTGGTATGTGAAGCTAGGCGGTATAAATTTAGCAACAATATAATTAGCATAATCAGCATACCATGGAGTGCTACGAGAAGTACTTATGACATTAATTTGCTCATCGAGAAAGCTATCATTAATAGGTAGTGGGTCATCAAGAACATTCTCTAGCCTAGACAAGTTGTCTGCAACGGGGTTCTCAGCTCCCTTTCTATCAACAATATGCAAATCAAATTCTTGAAGCAGGAGAACCCATCTAATAAGTCTAGGTTTTGCATCCTTCTTTTCCATAAGATACTTAATAGCAGCATGATCAGTGTGAATAGTAACTTTGGAATCAACAATATAAGGTCTAAACTTATCACAAGCAAACAATACTGCTAAAAATTCCTTTTCGGTAGTAGCATAATTTCTTTGAGCACTATCTAGAGTCTTACTAGCATAATGGACAACATTGAATTTCTTATCAACTCTCTGCCCTAGAACAGCACCTACAGCATAATCACTAGCATCACACATAATTTCAAAGGGTAAATTCCAATCAGGTGGCTGAACAATAGGTGCAGAGACTAGTGCTTTCTTAAGTATTTCAAATGCTTCTACACAATCATCATCAAAGACAAACGGTACATCTTTTTGTAATAGATTAGTCAGAGGCCGAGATATTTTTGAGAAGTCCTTAATGAACCTCCTATAAAATCCGGCGTGACCAAGGAAACTTCTTATACCTTTGATGTCCTTTGGACATGGCATCTTTTCAATAGCATCAACCTTGGCTTTATCAACTTCAATACCTCTTTCAGAAACTTTGTGCCCCAAGACAATACCTTCATTAACCATAAAGTGACACTTTTCCCAATTCAAGACAAGATTAGTTTCTTCACATCTCTGCAAAACTCGATCAAGATTGCTTAAGCAATCATCAAAAGAGGAACCATAGACGGAAAAGTCGTCCATGAAAACCTCACAAATTTTTCGCAAAAGTCAGAGAATATAGCCATCATGCATCTTTGAAAGGTAGCAGGTGCATTACATAAACCAAAAGGCATACGTCTATAAGCAAAAGTACCAAAATGGCATGTAAAAGTAGTCTTTGATTGATCTTTAGCTGAGATAGGTATTTGAGAGAAACCAGAATAACCATCTAGAAAGCAATAATGTGTATGTTTGCATAGTCTTTCTAGCATTTGATCAATAAAAGGTAAGGGGTAATGATCTTTCTTAGTAGCCTTATTTAATTTGCGCAAATCAATTACCATCCTATAACTTGTGATAATTCTTTGAGGGATCAATTCATATTTATCATTAGGGACAACAGTAATACCTCCCTTCTTAGGGACACAATGGACAGGACTTACCCATTGACTATCAGCAAGGGGATAAATTATACCTGCCTCTAGAATCTTGAGTATTTCTTTTCTTACCACTTCTTTCATTTTAGGATTCAAACATCGCTGAGGATCACGAACTGGTTTGGCATCAGCTTCCAAATTTATTTTATGTTGACATAGAGTGGGACTAATGCCCTTAAGATCATCCAGAGTATATCCAATAGCAGCATGGTGCTTCTTCAGAGTTTTCAATAATCTTTCCTCTTCATGCTCTGAAAGGTTAGCGCTAATAATAACAGGATATATTTTCTTTTCATCAAGATAAGCATATTTAAGATTATCTGGCAATGGTTTAAGCTCAAACACGGGATCACCCTTGGGTGGAGGAGGATCCCCTAGGATTTCAACAGGCAAATTGTGTTGCAGAATAGGTTCCTGTTTAAAGAATACTTCATCTATTTCCCTTCTTTCATTCATAAACATATCATTTTCATGATCTAGCAAATACTGTTCTAAAGGATCACTAGGAGGTACAACAATAGAGGCAAGACCAATAATTTCATCCTTACTAGGCAATTCTTCCTCACGATGTTGTTTACTAAATTTAGAGAAATTAAACTCATGAACCATATTATCCAAGCCAATAGTAACAACATTCTTTTTGCAGTCTATCTTAGCATTAACAGTACTCAAGAAGGGTCTACCAAATATAATAGGACAAAAGCTATCTTGCGGGGAACTGAGAACAAGAAAATCAGCAGGATATTTAGTTTTCCCACACAAGACTTCAACATCTCTAACAATTCCCACTGGTGAAATAGTATCTCTATTGGTGAGTTTAATTGTGACATCAATTTCTTCTAACTCAACAGGTGCAATTTCATGCTTAATTTCTTTATATAATTCATAAGGTATAACACTAGCACTAGCACCCATATCACATAAGCCATGATAACAATGATCTCCTATTTTAACAGAAATAACAGGCACGCCTATCACAGGTCTATGTTTATCTCTATCACATGGTTTAGCAATTCTAGCAGTTTCACCAGTGAATTGAATAACATGCCCATCAATATTATCTGACAAGAGATCTTTCACAATAGCAATATTGGGTTCTACTTTGACTTTCTCAAGGGGTGTATAAGTCCTAGTATTGCTTTTATGAACAACAGTTGAAGCTTTGGCATGATCCTTCATTCTAACAGGGAAAGGAGGTTTCTCAACATAAGAAGTAGGAACAATAGGATCATTATACGTGACAATCTTTTCTTCAACTTTAATAGGTGCAGCTACTTTTACTTCTATGGAAGGATGATATTTAAACCACTTCTCCTTGGGGAGATCAACATAAGTAGCTAAAGATTCACAGGAAGAAACTACTATCTCAGAGTCAAGTCCATATTTAGTGCTAAACTTACGGAAAACATCGGTATCCATAAAAGATTTAACACAATCAAACTTGGGTGTCATACCTGACTCATTACCTTCGTCGAGGTCCCAATCTTCAGAGTTGCGTTTATTTCTATCCAATAGATTCCATCCAAATTCAATAGGTTTCATCATAAAAGAGCCAGCACAAGAAGTATCGAGCATGGTGCGATTATTATCAGAAAGCCGAGCATAAAAATTCTGGAGAATTGTCAATTTTGAGAGCTCATGATTGGGGCATGAATATAACAGCCTCCCCCAAGCTTGAGCGATGCTTTCTCCTTCGCGAGGCCAAAAATTATATATATAATTGCGATCACGATGAACAAGATGCATAGGGTAATACTTTTGATGAAATTCCAATTTCACTCTTTTATAGTTCCATGATCTCGTATCATCACATAGCCTATACCATGTCAATGCGTCTCCCTCCAAAGATAAAGGGAAAGCCTTCTTCTTAACAACATCATCGGGTATACCTGCAAGCTTAAATAGTCCACAAACATCATCCACAAAGCGTAGATGTTCGTCAGGATGCTTTGTTCCATCTCCTGCGAAAGTGTTAGCTAGTAGTTTTTCCATCATACCCGAAGGAATTCCAAAAGGAGTTTCATTTTCAATAGATTCAGTAGGTTCAGTGGGTTGAGGAGCAACTCTTGGCTCAACTGGACGGGGTGAAGATACCCCGAACAAGCCCCTCAAACAATTACTTTCCATAGTAACAAGTGACAGAAAATTTCAGCACACTAAATAAAATTTTCCTTACCAAATTCCACCTACCAAAGGCGCTTCACTCCCCGGCAACGGCGCCAGAAAAGAGTCTTGATGACCCACACGTATAGGGGATCTATTGTAGTCCTTTCGATAAGTAAGAGTGTCGAACCCAACGAGGAGCAGAAGGAAATGATAAGCAGTTTTCAGCAAGGTATTCTCTGCAAGTACTAAAATAAGTGGTAACAGATAGTTCTGTGATAAGATAAATTGTAACGAGCAACAAGTAACAAAAGTAAATAAAGTGCAGCAAGGTGGCCCAATCCTTTTTGTAGCAAAGGACAAGCCTGGACAAACTCTTATAATAGGAAAAGCGCTCCCGAGGACACATGGGAATATCGTCAAGCTAGTTTTCATCACGCTCATATGATTCGCGTTCGGTACTTTGATAATTTGATATGTGGGTGGACCGGTGCTTGGGTACTGTCCTTACTTGGACAAGCATCCAACTTATGATTAACCTCTATTGCAAGCATCCGCAACTACAACAAAAGTATTAAGGTAAACCTAACCATAGCATGAAACATGTGGATCCAAATCAGCCCCTTACGAAGCAACGCATAAACTAGGGTTTAAGCTTCTATCACTCTAGCAACCCATCATCTACTTATTACTTCCCAATGCCTTCCTCTAGGCCCAATAATGGTGAAGTGTTATGTAGTCGACGTTCACATAACACCACTAGAGGCTAGAGAACATACATCTCATCAAAATATCGAACGAATACCAAATTCACATGACTACTAATAGCAAGACTTCTCCCTTGTCCTCAGGAACAAACGTAACTACTCACAAAGCATATTCATGTTCATAATCAGAGGGGTAATAATGTGCATATAGGATCTGAACATATGATCTTCCACCAAATAAACCAACTAGCATCAAATACAAAGAGCAATCAACACTACTAGCAAACTACTAGCACCAATCCCGGACTTGGAGACAAGAATTGGATACAAGAGATGAACTAGGGTTTGGAGATGAGATGGTGCTGGTGAAGATGTTGATGGAGATTGCCCTCTCCCGATGAGAGGAGCGTTGGTGATGACGATGGTGATGATTTCCCCCTCCCGGAGGGAAGTGTCCCCGACAGAAAAGCTCCGCCAGAGCCCTAGATTGGTTTCGCCAAGGTTCCGCCTCGTGGCGGCGGAGTCTCGTCCCGAAAGGTTCTCTTTGATTTTTTTCTCATCGAAAGACTTCATATAGGAGAAGATGGGCGTCGGAGAGCCACCAGGGGGCCCATGAGGTAGGGGGGCACGCCCAGGGGGGGCGCCCCCCACCCTCGTGAGCAGGATGTGGGCCCCCTGGCTTTCATCTTTTGCGATGATTTTTCTTTATTTATTCTAAGGTATTCCGTGGAGTTTCAGCACTTTTGGAGTTGCGCAGAATAGTCCTTCAATATTTGCTCCTTTTCCAGCCCATAATTCCAGCTGTCGGCATTCTCCCTCTTCGTGTAAACCTTGTAAAATAAGAGAGAATAGTCATAAGTATCGTGACATAACGTGAAATAACATCCCATAATGCAATAGATATTATCATAAAAGTATGATGCAAAATACCCACCACGAGCATCAATACTCATTGGACCACATACATCGGTATGTATTATTTCCAAGTCAGTAGCTCGTTCCATTGTTCCGGAGAACGGAGTTTTGGTCATCTTGCCCATAAAGCACGGTTCGCAAGCATCAAGTGATTCATAATCAAGTGATTCCAAAAGTCCATCAGCATGGAGTTTCTTCATGCGCTTTACACCGACATGACTCAAACAGTAGTGCCACAAATAAGTTGCACTATTATTATTAAACTTCAATCTTTTGGCTTCAACACTATGAATATGTGTATCACTACTATCGAGATTCAACAAAAATAGACCACTCAGCAGGGGTGCATGACCATAAAAGATATTACTCATATAAATAGAATAACTATTATTCTCTGATTTAAATGAATAACAGTCTCGCATTAAATAAGATCCAGATATAATGTTCATGCTCAATGCTAGCACCAAATAACAATTATTCAGGTCTAAAACTAATCCCGATGGTAGATGTAGAGATAGCGTGCCGAACGCGATCACATCGACTTTGGAACCATTTCCTACGCTTATCGTCACCTCATCCTTAGCCAATCTTCGCTTAATCCGTAGCCCCTATTTCAAGTTGCAAATATGAGCAACAGAACCCGTATTATATACCCAGGCGCTACTGCGAGCATTAGTTAAGTACACATCAATAACATGTATATCAAATATACCTTTCACTTTGCCATCCTTTCACATAAAGACATTACTAAATAACTTGCCCCGCATCGAAAGTTCTGATACGTTCAGATTTTTTCTAATGTGTGAAAAATGAGGCGAAAATAAACCAGTGAGAGGGGGTGGTTGGAGGGGAACGAAAAAAAATCAGTCAAAATAAAACCGGACGAAAGTGGTGGGACGGAAAAGAAAACCTGAACGCAATTCTACCAACTGCTCCATTAGGAGTAGAGATAGGTTTTCCACCAACGATGGTACTGATGGCGGTAGGAATGGTCAAAAGCATCTCCTTGTCAGTGCGGTTGACATGGCGAAGCGGTGGGCCCCATATGTAAGCACATGGCTGAAGTAGATGACAACTCATGGAGGTGACGCAGAGTGGCATTTACCTAATTTTATTAGTAAGCGTTAGTGATAGATACCGAATATGAAAATTTGAGTGGCAGGAGTCAAATATGCAACTTAGGCAGTGGTTTTGACCGACTTTTCCCTTAATATTAGGTAGGGCACTCCTTTCTGAGAGATAGAAACATGTAATTAGAATGTTTTAAGGTAGTCAGCCTAGAAATGAAGATGTGCTAGCCTAGTCAGCACAGTTGGGGCGCCTCACTGATGTGTGGGTGCAAGATGCCCCTAGTTTCATATCAAGCCATTTGGCTGCATTTTGTAACTCAATGATCAGTTAATAAAGTTCTCCCTTTCGTTCCAAAAGAAAACAAATATAGTACTCCCTTCAATTTATATTAATTGACATACACTTAATATAACTTTATACTAAAGTCATATAAATATGTGTCAACTAATTTAGATTGGGGGGAATAAGAAAATAAACTTCGTGCACAACGGCAAGGACAAAACGGTGTGGCAAAGTGCGATTTACTTTGTACTGATGGATCTAAAGCAGGACCGCAAAAATCTTTCCTCCAAAAAGTAATGATGAACCCAGTATAATTCTCTCATACGCATTTGCGTTATCGCTGTATACTACTGTATTTGTGACGGCCATAGTCGACAATCATATGTTTTTAGTGTACATTTCTTTGAAGAACATGCACGAGGACTGCAGTGTCTTTGTACAAGTACTATTATTTTGGACATGCCAGAGTCTAAAGGTGTACTGGCTACCATCATATATGGCCAGAATCACGTTGTTGACATGTCGATTGTTCATGGCTTGGCGGCTTGCCATACGGTTGCTTGTTGATAACACGTGTTTCTCACATCTGTGTTTGGTCCTTTTTCTTGTCTGGCTTCGCTTGTTTGGCTGATTGGCTCTAAGACGATCGTTAGGTATCTCTCGCTCGCAGGCTAGTACCAAGAAGCAACAATACAAAGACGAGAGAAACAAGGCTTGCTACAGTGGACGTCGCAAACCATCAAAAAGCAACCGTGTGGCAAGCTGCCAAGCCATGAGCAATCGACATATCAAGATCGTGATGATTCTGACCATACAATGGTAGCCAGTACAACTTTAGACTGGAAAGTTTAAAATAATAGTACTGGTACGAAGACATTGTAATCCCCGTGTGTGTTCTTCACGAAAACATTGTGTAATAAAAACATATGATTGTTGATTTTGGCACCACAAATAGTACAGCCATAATGCAATTGTGTACTAGAGAAGTACAATGGGTCCATCGTTACTTTTTGGAGGAAAGCCTTTACGTACTTGCTTAAGATCCATCAGTAGAAGGGAAAACATGCTTTGCCATGCAATTTTGTGGTTGTGCATAAAGTTTACTACTGGTTGGGGCCCATCATTTTTTTGACCAAATACAGTAGGGTGTCGGTCACTGCAGGCTGCTTGAGAGAAAGGTGTGTGTGCGTAGGGAAATGTCAGGTGCCACCGGCTCTTAGGTGATACTGTGATACGTGCACCTGAGAGCCGTTGGATCCCCAGACTCGACGGCTCCTGGGAGCTCTCCAATGTTTTGTAAAAAAACAACCGAGAATCTTAAAATTGTACGCAGGTACAATAGCTATTTATATGTTGTTGGATCTAAGATCCAACGGCCCAGGAGCCCGTACCACGGTATCACCTACGGCCTGCTAGCACCTAATATTCCCCTGTGTGTGTTTCTTCATCTTAAAGAAAAAAAGAAAAAAAAACTCACCTTCAACTCATAATTAAAAAAAAACTTCCTCATAGCAGCCAACCAGCTTAAGGGGACATCTCAGAATGTGTGGATTCTAGTACTATAATTGGGAATACTCCCTCCTTTCCGGTTTATAAGGCTTATCTCAAAATTTTAGTTTTTCCATTTTATAAGGTTCAATTTGGTTGTTTCCCATCATATTTTCAAATTCCAAGGTGCATTAAATCATTGCATGGAAGTATTAAGAGAAAACTGACCAATGCATGTACTTTATGCATGCATGCATTACAATTAATGCGTTGATAAACATAATTTTTCGAGAAAAATAAGAGCATTAATTAGGTGCTTTTGCAAACTACAAAAAGTATTCCACCACTCACCATCTACCTTGGTTGGTGAGATTTTTGAATTAAGCCTTATAAACCGAAAAGGAGGGAGTACCATTTATAAGCATTGTTATAGGTATTGTAATCAAGCGGCTCATGTGCTAGCTCATTTCAGTACAGTAATAAGACTTTACTTAACTGGTTCGACGGGCCTCCTAACTTTATTGTCAGTAAGCTCGTAGACAACGACATAAACATTATTTGAGTTTTAATAAAGCTAGTCAAGTTGGCGTTCTCTCTCTAAAAAACAAGCTTAAGGGGACATCTTAAAAAGAAAAGAAAAACTTACTTTCATTTTAAAAAGAGAAAAAAAGGTTTTCTCAAAAAGAGAAGAAAAAAACCTCACTTTCATCTTAAAAGAAACGTTTTCATCGCTGCCAGCCAGCATGTGCTATGTGGCATGGCTGGCTGCTCGCCCCTTCTTTCGGCCATATAATAGGTTTAATTTTCTTGCGTACATGAAAGAAAAGATAATATACAAAACGAGAGTGTATGAAAGAGACTCTTGTCCGGCGTCGTGGTACTACACATGGTTGGGAGCACCACGTCCTCATGCTTAGAGCATCTCTAGCAGACCCTGCAAAATCTCGATCCGTAAAACGCGTTCGCAGTTCGTGGAAAAACGGCTTTACGGGCCGGCGCGGACGGCCGCAGAGGCAGACCCCATAAAACGGACCCGTATAAAAGGATATTCGCAGAATATGCTTTTTACCGGTCGGCTTTGCGGGGTCTGGTCTGGCGCCGCTCCAACCAGCCCGCAAATTCTAAATTTGCACCTCAATTTGACATAACATAATGCATTTCTTTGCTTTTTCAACAACATTGGATACATAGGACATCACCAAATCTTTACAAGAATAGCAAGAGAAAAAAAACAAGAACCATAATTATGCATTTTAGAATATTTCCAACTTTCATAACTGCTCCCACTCATTGGACCAATATCTTCTCCATGCATTCATTGTTGATATGTGGATTCTTGATTTTGCATTCTTCATCTTTGGTTCTAAAGAAGTAGACGTTGCTTCCCTTCTAGTTGCACATGCAGCCGCTTCATTGCCTTTGATTCTATTAAGGAGTGCACGAATCGTCGATTAAGTTTTTTCTATCAATAAATCAATTTATTCGCCTTCCCAAAACAAAAATGAGCATCCATCTTCCTACACACATGATGATGTTCAAAATGAGCGATCACAATTGAACCAAAGAACACCGTGCCAAAGCCAAATGAAAACAGCACGTACCCCGTCATTTTCGCATTTGAAGAACACCCATCCGGGGTGCTTCGGCGTGCCCGAAGTTAGGCGCAGCACTGTCCGCGTGCAATCGTCGCACTGTATGAGCGGCATCGGCGAGCCACAGATCCTCTGCGCGAGCGCCGAGCCCGGCGGACGGCCGACCGAATCCATGCCCGCAAACCGGCGGCGGCGGCGACAGGATGAACCCGTACCTGCATGCGGCGATGGGACTTTGCCGGGGCTGTGTGAGGTGCTCCCTAACCATTTCATCGGTTGGCGCAGCCACCGGCGGCCGGAAAAACCAAATCCAGCCGCCCGCGACGAAGGGCCGCAGATCTGCAACTTTCCGGCCCGCCGACGCAGGATTGGAGCCGGCCGCGTTTGCAGGATCTGTTCGGGCGGGATTTTCCGCGCCGACCAGTATTTTGGCGGTTATTTTGCTGGTCGGTGCTTTTTACGGGGTCCGCTAGAGATGCTCTTAGCCATGCTCCGTTCGAGCTGCTCGTACAGTGGGAGGACACTGTCTATAACCCATGAACAGTATTACGAAAGCATCAAGATTGTCGAATCTGCCCATGAGTAGTACAATGATTGTCGAATCTGTATACAGTGGATGGCTGCTGGCTATCTACTACTTTGGCCGGGTATTGCTGCATCTAACAAATGATACACGTACGAGAGTATATGTTGATCAGATATCAATTTTCCCAGTGACGGACCAAGGAATTAAAGTTAGTCGGGCGAAAAGGTCTAAGAAAAATAGGTGCAATGCAAATCTATTCAACCAAAGTCATGACATTCAACTATCAAAAACTTAAAAGAAGCAGAAAAGGTTTTAAAAAACACTAACATTGACTCTTGTTGCTTAAAATACCCACTTGATGTCATAATATGATTCCACAATTTCAAACCGGGTCTGGTAAATTATGAATGTATTAGTAAAACAATTAAGCAAAAAAAGGGCTCCCTCCCGTAGAGGTAGTCAAATTGGATCAGTGATCGATTTCTAGGTTTCGTCATAAACCTAATTGGTTACTTCCAATTACGTAAATCAATAGTTCAAACCTCTCGGATTTGTTATAGAAAAATCACATGGTTCGTCCTATTTCAAACTACCAACAAGCATAACCACCCAGCGATCCATATTTACGAACCCTGGAAGCTGAACAGGCCAAGTAAAGTCCAACTTCCATCATCTAACGATCAACCTAAACAGATCACCAAGGCTGAAAACCTACTAGAAACTACATAAAGCCGGTAGACTTTGAACAAGGAAAAGGCAAACCAAACTGATCTCTCGAAGGACATAATCTGCAAAGAGCAAGCTTCTCTAGGCGGTAGAGGAAGAAGTCTATTTAGCCACTGATCCTTAACACTACATAACACCAAATCCACAAAGCTTTGAACACCTCACTTGCTATCTGCTCTATGAGTTTTGCCCCAGCGTCAACACCTTTCGATTTTCTTCCTTTATCTACAAAATAGCCCAGCAAGAAATCCAGCGGCAAATTAGCGTGATGAGAAATATGGGATCATTGATCAACTTTCTCTCAAAAACAATATCATCTCTGCATCTTCATGTAGTCCAGAACCCAGGGGATGGCAGAAACACCCACAAGTACAGCTATTTAATATCTATACCAAAACTTCTAATCCATCTACCAAAACAGTCATTAAGATTGACTTTAGTTTTCTTAAATCAAAAGCACATTTAGAATGACTCCAAACCAATCTAGCTAATTACTGGAAGAACAGACGATCAATGGTTTTGTCCCGTCCACAAAACACACAAAAATTATCGCCTTTCCATCCCCTCCCGGGCATATTATCTCTAGCAAAATAATATTTTTAACCATAAGCCATAGAAAAACTTTGATTTTAGGAGGAATTTTATTTTTTTCACAAAAATCCGAGAAAAGCCACATTCAGAAACTGTCAGCATTCTATATAAAGAGTTGACAAAAAAATTCCATAGTTCTTCTAAAATTGAAACCATCCCAAGCTTTAAGTAGCACTTCAACAACAATAATGGTATGATCAGAGATTAGATTGTATAATCTAACATTGGCAAAATTTAGGGGCTTATCTCCAAACAACCAGTCTTCCAAACCATGATATTATTCCCATCCCCAATTTTCTTTGCAATGTTGACATATCCTTAACTTTCAGCAAACTAGAACTGGAGTGAGGGTCTCCCAGTTTAGGCTTGACCCCAAAGAGACAATTATTGATAACATACTTATTAAGAAGAACATTTTGCCAAAGTCCAGTTTCAGTTTCTAGCTTTCAGAACCATTTGGCCAATAACATTTTGTTCATAAGCTCCAAACAAAAA
>NC_041389.1:605084799-605087132 GCF_002162155.2 Triticum dicoccoides
AATCTTTGGGTTTACAACACGTTTTCAGTTCACTAAATGATATCAAGCCTGTCTCTAAAAAATCAATCCTTTTCTTAACCACGACAGGAATGGGATAGAAAGGACATCATATAAAGGGGGACAAGCTTGCACCAAAGTCAGTATGCCAGCAGTGTTTAACAATTTTTCTTGCCAGCAGGTACAACTTTTTTCCATATTATCTTTCACACCTTTGGAATATTTGTTTCTAATTCTAAACAGGATACCTAAATACTTCAAAGGAACATCTATCTATTTATAACTAAGAATATCCCGAGATAGCCCAGCTTTTCTATGGCTTCTCCAAAAAAGAAAAGTTCACTTTTATGGAAGTTTATAGTTAGGCTATACATCTGTTCAAAGCCACATAAAATAAATTAAAATATCTAGCAGAAGCACTCATCTCATCATCTCACAGCAGAAGAATTGTGTCATCGACATATTGTAACATATTGACCCCATGATCAAGACCTCCCCCTCCCCCAACCAAAAAAATACTCCTTTAACAATCTCATTATGGCTAGCCCACTCCATTATAATAGCAAGGGTAATAATAGCTAAGTAGAGAACATCTCCTTCCTCGGTCCTTTATGAGTTTTAAGGTAAGGACCAATATTATTATTGACATTAATCCCCACATGACCACCTCTCATAGTACACATACCATAGTCAATTTTTTTATTAGGAGATCTGTTTAGTGTTAATACGTAGTGCACAAAGGGCAATTTGATTTTATCATCTGCCTTTTCAAAGTCGATTAATAAGGCACTTTGTTTTTATGATTGTCGGTGTCAAAACCGGCGGATCTCGGGTAGGGGGTCCCGAACTGTGCGTCTAGGCGGATGGTAACAGGAGACAAGGGACACGATGTTTTTACCCAGGTTTGGGCCCTCTCGATGGAGGTAAAACTCTACTCCTGCTTGATTAATATTGATGATATGGGTAGTACAAGAGTTGATCTACCACGAGATCAGAGAGGCTAAACCCTAGAAGCTAGCCTATGGTATGATTGTTGTTCGTCCTACGGACTAAACATCTCCGGTTTATATAGACACCGGAGAGGGCTAGGGTTACACAGAGTCGGTTACAATGGGAGGAGATCTTCATATCGTATCGCCAAGCTTGCCTTCCACGCCAAGGAAAGTCCTATCCGGACACGGGACGAAGTCTTCAATCTTGTATCTTCATAGTCCGGGAGTCCGGCCAAAGGTCATAGTCCGGCCATCCGGACACCCCCTAATCCAGGACTCCCTCTGTAGCCCCTGAACCAGGCTTCAATGATGATGAGTCTGACGCGTAGATTTGTCTTCGGCATTGCAAGGCGGGTTCTTCTCCAAATCACATATACCTGTCGAATAATGCCCGGCTTCTGATGAATGTTGCGCTCCTTGGCTTCCGCGCCCAATAATGGCCATCTTCCACGTGTCAAAAGAGTGCGGAAAGGCAGGGGTTCTTTTTTCATTTACCCCTTTAGCTGCGCAAATGTGCCCCCTATAAAAGAGACGGGGATTTAGATCTGAATCACACCATCTTCCCTCCACGAGCATTCATCGGAGCGCATTCGACAGAGATCCATTCTACCATGGCCGGTCCACGCAGCTCCTCCTCTCGTCCCTCCAGCCCTCGGCCCGGAGATTGGGAGAGGTGTTCGGTCCCGCACAGCGAGCTTGTAGCGCTCCAAACCAAGGGGCTCCTCCCCCCAGCATACATGGTCCCAGTTCGAGCCGGGCTTGCCACCTATAATGGCGGAGAGCAGGCGGAGAGTGTCCCCAATCCCTCCAAAGGAGAGCGGGTATGCCTAGTCCCTTATTTAATAAGAGGGCTCGGATTTCCAATTCATCCGTTTTTCCGGGGGCTCCTGGAGTTCTATGGTCTCCAGCTACACAACCTCATGCCTGCTTCCATACTGCATATTGCGGGCTTTGTGGCCCTTTGCGAGCTGTTTTTGGGCATCGAGGCCCATTCCGCACTGTGGAAGAAGTTGTTCTGCCTCGTGCCCCGCTCTCAGGAGGGGTCGATTTATCAAGTGGGCGGAGCCGAACTATGGCGCATCGCCGGGACCGGATATCTATCCGGAACCCCAAAGAAGGCGTCCGAGGACTGGCCTTTAGAATGGTTTTATATAGAAGACATCCCCCTGCCGGACCCTGTACGGATCGGCCTCCCTGAGTTCAATAATGCTCCTTTGAAGAAATGCCTGAGCTGGCGTCCACGGAGCCCTCAGAGGGAAACTGACAGGGACGTCCTTTACCTGATGAGCCAGATAAGGTTGTGAGCTCATTCCGGACTGACCATGATCGAGGTCATGGCCACAT
>NC_041389.1:605087305-605094481 GCF_002162155.2 Triticum dicoccoides
GGGGGGTGTAGCCACTTCAGTACAGAGGCCACCGCATGTGGGATTTCAACGGGGAGGACGACGCCACCCGGTGCGGTCGCAAGGGGCTGGATTCGGCTGCCACTCTAACGAAGATCTTATCCGATTTGTACAAGGGAGAAGAGGAGGAATTCCTCTGTGTCAACCCACGGGGCGGATTCTCTATGTACAATCCTCCGAGCTGGGTGAGCGAACACTTTCACTTGCCTATCCGTTTTCAAATTCCCATAGTTGAATATTTAGTCTAGACATTTTAACGTAGGAGCTATGCCAGACTGTAAAGGAGATAAACAACCCTCCTCCACAACCCGAGGACCCGGAACGGTCCCTCGACCCTGACTCCCAAGAGGACCCGGACTTATGCAAGGAGCTGATTGATGGGGTGTTTCATCAATTAAGTAAGGACAACACCTTAGTGGCCATTATGACCGATTATCCCGGACTACTTCCAGCCTCGAAGGTAACCGAGACCAAAGTCCCAGTACTTTCAAGAGGATCCATCCATGCTTATTTTTGATCGCCGTATACCAATGGCGTTTTTTGTAGGGGAGGTCCTTGAGGCGGAGGGCCGAGCCCGCGGTGGCTAGCCAACAAGGGCCATCGAGGCCCAGCGGGCTAAAAAGAAGTGCGGACCGGATCGAGACGCCGGCGCAACGATACGGCGTGCGACTTTAATGCCCAGGGTTTATGCCTTCAAGGCATACTAACGCTCATGCTCTCGTTAGGAAGAAGAGCGCCCGCCGGACTATATCCACTAGCCAGGCTTCAAGGCTGGGTCCGGAAGCGGAGGCGAATGCGGGGCGTGCGTCGGACATTTCTCCGACAGAGGACATGGACGGGCTATCTGCCACCAATTCAGAGGTGGAGAGTGCCATGAACCACAGGCGTCGCCGGACTGTTCTTCGCGACGCATGTTTTTCCCAAGAGGCGTTGGACGCCTTTAATACGGGAGATGCGTACCTCCGTGCCGCTCAAAATGGTCTAGCCAGAGCCATAGAGCAGTATCTAAAAGACATACGGGTGAGTAAATCAGATGGTTATATATGTCAGTAGCCGCCGAGACTTCAACAGTTAAAATAACTGATTTAAGGATCATTTGTTATGCAGGACCTTACAAAAAGGAATATGCAACTGTCCCAGGAGCTGGAAGAGTGCAAGGCCCAACTCAAGGTCGCACTAGCCGCCACAGGGAATGCCAAGGAGACCCCCTCAGGTAATATATGCTTTGAAAGATGAGTATGTTGTGAAGTGCGGCATGTGTGCAATTCTGACAATAACAGTACAGATGGCGCCGGAGTGGATCCGGACAAGCAACAACTCTTGCGCCAGTTAAAGGCCGGCGAGAGCGTGCTTACGAGGGTGAGGCAAGAGAAGAAAAAGTTTCAAGATGCCAATACCCAGCTGGGCGAGGAACTAAAGGATGTTCGTGCTCAGCTGTCGGATTCCGTAAAGGAGAATCGGCGACTTCGACGCGACATTTTTAGTAAGTGCTTGAACGAATCTTGGAAAAATAGTTCGGCGAGCAAGTCGATTAATAGAGTTATGTCTGTAGGTATGCTGACAGGTCGGCCTGTGGAGGAAATGCCCGGTTCTATGGGTGACCTTCTTCCCGAGCTATCGCAACTTCTCGAACGAGTTCGGCAGGCGATGCAAGGCGTCGTCCAGGTTTTGTGGCCATCCCTCTCCATGCCCGAAGGCCTTGGAGAGCTTGCAGAGAAGCTAAAGGGAGCGCGGCAGCACTTCAGATTATGGAAGATATCGGCCTGCCGTCAAGGCGCCAGGGAGGCCTGGGCCATGGTGAAGACGCGATACACGAAGGTTGACCCAAACCACATAGCCGAGGTCGGACCTGTGGGGCCCGATGGGAAGGAGATCCCTGTCAGTTTAGTGTACGACCAGGTAGAGCTGGCCGCCAAGTATTCCCAACAGGACTGTAAATTGGACAGCCTGTTGGATGGTATTGAAGAAGAATATACCCAGTCAAATTGACTATTGAATTTAAAATGACATGTAAAATGCCTTCTAGCCGGATTGTAGATCATTTGTCATTGCGGACCTTTTCGCTTCAACCTCCGGACCCGATAGTCCGGAGTGTGTCCGAATACCCTCTCAGTTATGTAAGAACCGGGGCATGCGTGGAGACCAGGCGTAGGGGTCATTAGTGCTTTAGCAGACAAGTGCCCAACTAGTTATGTTATATTACATGGTTAGTAAGAAACATCTTCCAGGGAGAATAGTTCCGTTAGGGGTTCCTTTCCCTGGGAGGCATATGCCCTAAAGTGCATGTCCGGACTGCGAAAAAAGCAGAAAGCATCTGTGGGCGAATAAATAAACAAGTGAAAAATCATCTTTTAGTTCACCGACCGAATATTCCCTTAAGAACGCTAGCTTTCGGCTTCACCCAGTCTGAGGTACACATCCGGCTGACCCGGCAGTAACAATCGCAGAGGTGCTCCCTTTACCACCTAGCCGAACAATCGGGAACGTAGGGGTAAGCACAGGAGCCATGCAACCCAGCTTGGCCAAAACTTAAGTCATATCGATGCATATAATGGTGAATAAAAGATACATGCGGAACTGTGACACATGTGTTGGGCATGAGGCCCGTGTACAAGCTTCTGACAAAGAAGCCCCCAGGTATAATGAGCGCGTGTAGCGCGTCAATTATGTGCGGACAATGCGCGAGCGAGCCCTTAAAGGCTTGTAAGAAAAAAGGAGGGAGAAGGAGAGAAATATAAGGCAGCTAATGTGTAAAAAATAGACGGAGGAAGGAGACGAACACAGAGTCCGGCGCTAGGCGTAGAATCTTCATAGGCGTGTTGCGTTCCATGGGTTCGGCTCGAGTCGGTTATCCGATGCATTTCGCAGACGGTACACTCCACCAGTCAGGACTTGGTCGATTACGAAGGGACCTTCCCATTTGGGCTTGAGTTTGTCCTTTTTCTTGTCCAGCAGACGTAAAACTAGTTCGCCAACGTTGCAAGTTTTGGCCCGTACTTCTCTGCTTTGATATCTTCGAGCCTGCTGTTGATAGAATGCGGAACGGGCTTTTGCCACATCGCGCTCCTCCTCCAATGCGTCCAAACTGTCCTGCCGATCGAGCTTGGCTTCTCTTTCTTCGTACATGCGCACACGAGGTGAGTCATGAATTATGTTGCAGGGCAGGACTGCCTCTGCGCTGTATACCATAAAGAATGGTGTGAATCCGGTAGTGCGATTCAGCGTGGTCCGCAGCCCCCAGAGTACGGAGTCGAGCTCCTCTACCCAGTGCGTGTTAGATTCCTTGAGGGATCGCACTAATCTGGGTTTGATGTCGGTCATGATTAGACCATTGGCTCGCTAGACTTGACCATTAGTTTGTGGGTGATAGGCTGAAGCATAGTCGAGCTTGATGCCCATGTTTTTGCACCAGAGTTTAACCTCGTCGGCCGTAAAGTTTGTGCCATTGTCAGTGATGATGCTGTGGGGGACGCCGTAACAGTGTACGACCCCTGATATGAAGTCTATCACCGGTCTGGATTCGGCCGTCTTAACAGGCTTGGCCTCTATCCATTTGGTGAATTTGTCCACCATGACCAGTAGGTATTTTTGCTTGTGTGTTCCTCCTTTAAGGGGTCCAACCATGTCAAGGCCCCAGACCGCAAAAGGCCAGGTAATGGGTATAGTTCGGAGGGCGGTAGGTGGCATGTGGCTTTGGTTCGCGAATAATTGGCAACCGACACATCGCTGGACTAAGTCCTGAGCATCTGACCGGGCCGTCAGCCAATAAAATCCAGTACGGAAGGCCTTGCTTACAAGGGCCCAGGCTGCAGCATGGTGCCCGCCGAGTCCGGCATGAATTTCAGCCAGGAGGTTCTGCCCTTCCTCTTTGGAGATACACCTTTGAAGGACTCCGGTGGTGCTTTTCTTATAAATCTCTCCTCCGTGGATTTTATAAGCTTTAGATCGTCGCACTATGCAGCGTGCCTCATTTTGGTCATCGGGAAGTTCCTGCCTAGTTAAGTAGGCTAAGAATGGTTCTGTCCACGGGGCGATTACTGCCATTATTACGTGGGCTGAGGGTGTTACCTCGTTGGTAGAGTCTTCCGTTGCGTCAGAATGTTCGATGTCAGGTGGTGCGGCTAGGTCCGGATTGTTATTTACGGATTCCCCTTCCCACTGTACGGATGGCTTGAATAGCCTTTCCAAGAAAATGTTGGGGGGGGGGGGACTGCATCGCTCTTTGCGCCGATGCGTTCCAAGACGTCTGCTGCCTGATTGTTTTCCCGGGCTATATGGTGAAATTCGAGCCCTTCGAACCGAGCTGACATATTTAGGACGGCATTGCGATAAGCTGCCATTTTTGGATCTTTGGCATCAAAGTCTCCATTTATTTGGGATATCGCGAGGTTCGAATCCCCACGCACCTCTAGGCGTTGAATGCCCATGGAGACTGCCATCCGGAGACCATGTAGAAGGGCCTCGTATTCGGCTGCATTGTTGGAGTCCGTATACATTATCTGGAGTACATATTGAACTGTATCTCCTATTGGGGACGTCAAAACGACGCCAGCCCCCAGACCTGCTAGCATTTTGGAGCCGTCGAAGTGCATGATCCAGTTGGAATATGTGCCGTACTCTTTAGGGAGTTCGGCTTCAGTCCATTCAGCGACAAAGTCGGCCAAAACTTGCGACTTGATAGCTCGTCGTGGCTTATAGGTTATGTCGAACGGGACGAGCTCAATGGCCCATTTGGCAATCCGGCCCGTTGCGTCGCGGTTGTTTATGATATCGTTAAGAGGTACTTCGGAGGCTACCGTTATTGAACACTCTTGAAAGTAGTGTCTTAGCTTCCGGGACGCCATGAACACTGCGTACGCTATCTTTTGGTAATGCGGGTACCGGGACTTGCATGGAGTGAGGACAGTGGACACGTAGTAGACTGGTTTCTGGACAGGGAATTTGTCTCCGTCCGTTTCTCGTTCGACGATGAGCACTGCGCTTAAAACTTGATGAGTTGCCGTGATGTACAACAACATTGGTTCGCCGATGTTAGGCGCGGCCAGGACCGGGTTTGCTGCCAATATAGCTTTTATTTCCTTGAGTCCGACCGTGGCGGCATCCGTCCACTCGAAGTGTTCGGCGCGCCGGAGGAGGCGGTAAAGGGGTAATGCCTTTTCTCCCAAGAGGGAGATGAAGCGGCTTAGAGCCGCCACGCATCCAGTCAATTTTTGTATTTGTTTGAGGTCCTTTGGAATATCCAATTGTGACATTGCTCGGATCTTGGCTGGGTTTGCTTCAATTCCTCTACCGGATATGATGAAGCCCAAGAGCTTTCCGGCTGGTACGCCGAAAACGCATTTTTCCGGGTTAAGCTTAATGTCATATGTTCGGAGGTTATCGAACGTGAGCCTCAAGTCATCTATTAGAGTTTCGACATGCTTGGTTTTGACGACCACGTCATCCACGTATGCTTCAACTATTTTGCCGATCTGGTTGGCCAGGCATGTCTGAATCGTGCACTGATATATTGCGCCGGCATTTTTGAGCCCGAAGGGCATTGTGTTGAAGCAGAATGGGCCGTATGGGGTGATAAATGCCGTTGCGGCTTGGTCTAACTCTGCCATCTTAATTTGGTGGTAGCCAGAGTATGCGTCGAGGAAACACAATGAATCGTGTCCCGCAGTTGCGTCAATGATTTGATCAATGCGGGGGAGGGGGAAGGGATCCTTTGGGCAAGCCTTGTTGAGGTCTTTGAAATCGACGCATAGGCGCCAGGATTTGTCCTTCTTTGGTACCATCACCAGGTTTGCTAGCCAGTCCGGATGTTTTATATCTTTGATGAATCCGGCTTCCAGTAGTTTGGCTAGATCCTCTCCCGTGGCTTGTCTCTTAGGTTCGGAGAAACGCCGAAGAGCCTGCTTAACAGGTTTGAATCCTTTTAGAATGTTCAAGCTGTGTTCGGCCAGCCTGCATGGGATTCCTGGCATGTCTGAAGGGTGCCAGGCAAAAATGTCCCAATTTTCGCGTAGGAATTCTTGTAGTGCGGCATCTACATCAGGGTTTAATTGTGCCCTGATGGAGGCCGGTTTTGTAGGGTCCGTTGGATGGACTTGGAATTTGACTATTTCATCTGCCGGTTTAAAGGAGGTGGACTTGGATCTTTTGTCGAGTATCACGTCGTCCCTGTCCACCGTGGAGCGCAGCGCAGTTAGTTTCTCGGCCGCTAGGGCTTCGGATAATGCCTCAAGGGCCAGTGTGGCTGTCTTGTTTTCGACGCGGAGCTCTATGTCCGGATCACTAGCAAGAGTGATGATTCCGTTGGGTCCGGGCATTTTGAGCTTCATGTACCCGTAATGGGGTATAGCTTGAAAAATTGTGAATGCCTCTCGCCCTAACAGAGCGTGGTATCCGCTGCTGAATGGGATCACTTGAAATGTGACCTCCTCGGATCTGTAATTATCTAGCGTGCCGAACACTACATCCTGTGTGATTTTTCCTGTACAGCACGCTTCCCGACTGGGGATTATTCCTCTAAAGGTTGTTGTAACGCCCCAGATGTAACTTTCCCCATTTGTACTCCAACTCTTGCCGTTTCCGGTGTCAAGTTATATTTATTTCTCGGGTTCGGGTCCTTGTCTCCGTGTGTTGTTTTCGTTTTCATGCACCTCATACCATGTCATCACGTGCATTGCATTTGCATACATGTTCATCTCATGCATTCGATCATTTTCCCCGTTGTCCGTTTTGCATTCCGGCGCTTCGTTCTCCTCCGGTGGTCATTTCTAGCTTTCTTTCTTGTGTGGGGATTAAACATTTCCGGATTGGACCGAGACTTGCCAAGCGGCCTTGGTTTACTACCGGTAGACCGCCTGTCAAGTTTCGGGTCATTTGGACTTCGTTTGATACTCCAACGGTTAACCGAGGGACCGAAAAGGCCTCGTGTGTGTTGCAGCCCAACACCCCCCAAATTTGGCCCAAAACCCACCAAACTCTGCTCCATGTCCTAGAGCGTTCGATCACGATCGTGTGGGCGAAAACCGCACCTCATTTGGACTCTCCTAGCTCCCTCTATGCCTATTTATGCCCCCCTCCATTCGGATCTCTTCTTCCCCCGTCCGAAACCCTAGTTCAAAAAAAAAACATCCTCCGCCGCCGACGGACACGTCCGCCCCAGCG
>NC_041389.1:605094776-605103146 GCF_002162155.2 Triticum dicoccoides
GGCCCGGGAGGCCCAGGAGGGGCCCCCGAGGCCCGATCCGTCGCCGCCCTTCGTCCCGTGCCCCGCCGCCGTCCTCTTCCCGGCCGGCTGCCGGCGCCGCCGCGCCCCGCCACCGCTCGCCGCTCCGGCCGCCGGCCTCCTCGCCGCCCCGCGCCGCCGAGGGCGCCGCCGAGCGCCGCCGCCCTCGCCCGCTGCTCCGGCGACCGACTCCGGTCGGCCCGGCCTCCTCCAACCTCCCCGGCGCCGCCTCGCGTCTCCCTCCGGTGAGCTCCGGCGAGAGCCCGGCGGACCTCGGTTTCCGCGTCGGTGAACAGTGCCCCGATCTGGATCTCAGATCCGAAATTCTAGGGTTGACTTTTTCCCTCTCCCTCTTAATTTTTATGCATTCTTTGACTGCTTGTATCTGCGCAACCGTAGCTCCGTTTTGGGCATATGATATATCAAAATCTTCGACTCGACATGTACATCATTTCATTCCATTGCATCATTTGCATTTGAGATCATCTTGATACCCAAAATGCTATTAGAAGGAGGCTTCGTGAGTTAAATTGCAGATCCGTTAGTTCATCATGCACTCTTGTCATTTTTGTCATGTTTAATTCGTGCATGATATGCCTATGCCCCTTTGGGATGAATTGTGAAGCATTTTGTCTTCTTTCCAGAGGTGTCACCCATGCATTTTTAGGATGTGTGTGTTGTCTTGTGCAAGCTTGCGAAGAGAGGTACCTGAGATTGCAGATTTCAGGGACTTAGTGATTTTCACTAAGTCTGGGATATTTTAGTTCATGATGCTATATGTCCAGTTTGTTTCCTAGTGATCCGTGCCTCTTTTGAGGATGATCAGTAAGGGAGTTTTGATATTTATGTCATGCTCTATCCATCCATGTCTTTGTTGGCATTTGTGGAGTGCTCTAGGTTGACTCATT
The DNA here is from genome assembly GCF_002162155.2 of Triticum dicoccoides. NCBI lineage: Eukaryota > Viridiplantae > Streptophyta > Magnoliopsida > Poales > Poaceae > Triticum > Triticum dicoccoides. The sequence goes on from NC_041389.1 coordinate 605,095,703, forward strand.
CGAGCTCAACTTTTGCTTCGTTGTTAATCTGGGCAGATCGTCAACTTGTTTGCGATTTCGCCGATGCTACCGTTAGTGTTCCATGCATGCTATGCCTTCGTTCTTGCCATGTGTAGCTAGCACTTTGTGCCTTCTTGCTGGTTATATGCTTTCCTTGCCATGACTTGCACCGTAGCGAGTGCATCGAGCTCGTTTACATGCCTTCGTGAGTTAAATTTCAGCATGTCTCAGTTTTCACTGTCTGAAAACTGATTGTGTTCGAGCGATGTTCGTGAGCTCGGTAGAGTATTTTTTGAACCCTTTTGGCCCCAGGTCACTTTGGGTGTTTTGTTAAGCTTGATGAGTAGCTCCATGCCATGTTCTTACTTGTCATGTTCAGGTTCTCTATCATGTTGTTTTGCTGCTCCGAAGAGAGCATCGTGACCTGAAATTTCAGACTAGTGTTAATTTCACTAAGTCTGAAATCTGTTTTGCATTTGCGTTTTAGCCATGCTTGTTTGAACCTCTTAATGGATGAATTTGCCTATGGCTCAGTGCTGGTGTTTTGTCAACCATCTTGTGTACTTCACTGCCATGTATTTTGTTTCCATGTTTGGTGGCTGTAGCATGCTCATTTCATTGCATTTAGATGCCTACTTGCTGTAAATCGCAGACCGGTGTCATATCTTAAAACGCTTGCCATTTCCAAACCGTAACTGCGATTCCAATGATCTTTATATCGTTTTCAAGCGATTTCATCCCCTCTATCCAGTGGCACACTTGGTTTTCCAAGTTGATGCCAGGTTCATGCATTTCCTGTCATATCTTGCATTTTGCATCCCGCATCGCATCCCGCATAGCATATCGTCATTTCATCATATTGCTTGGTCTTGCCCGTGGTTGATTGTATCCTTGTTGCTTGTTTGTCTTTGGGTAGAGCCGGGAAACGAGTTCGCTACCGAGGAGCCCGTTGAGTTTGCTTGTGAGGATCCAGTCAACTCTGACAACTGTGCAGGCAAGATGATCATACCCTCGAAATCACTACTATCTTTGCTATGCTAGTTTGCTCGCTCTTTTGCTTTGCCACTGCTACGATGCCTACCTTTTGCTTGTCAGCCTCCCAGTTGCCATGTTGAACCTCTAACCCACCATTGTCCTAGCAAACCCTTGATTGGCTATGTTACCGCTTTGCTCAGCCCTTCTTATAGCGTTGTTAGTTGCAGGTGAAGATTGGAGCCGTTCCTCGTTGGAACATTTATATTCTTGTTGGGATATCATTATATTGCTATGTTATCTTAATGCACCTATATACTTGGTAAAGGGTGGAAGGCTCGGCCTCTCGCCTAGTGTTTTGTTCCACTCTTGCCGCCCTAGTTTCCGTCATATCGGTGTTATGTTCCCGGATTGTGCGTCCCTTACGCGGTTGGGCTATAATGGGAACCCCTTGATAGTTCGCCTTGATTAAAGCTTTTCCAGCAATGCCCAACATTGGTTTTACCATTTGCCACCTAGCCTCTTTTTCCCTTGGGTTTCCGGAGCCCGAGGGTCATCTTATTTTAACCCCCTTCCCGGGCCAGTGCTCCTCTGAGTGTTGGTCCGAACCAGGCAGCCTGCGGGGCCACCTCGGGGAAACTTGAGGTTTGGTTTTATTCGTAGCTTGACCTATCCGAGCATGCCCTGAGAAAGAGATATGTGCAGCTCCTATCGGGATTTGTCGGCACATTCGGGCGTGTTGCTGGACTTGTTTTAACCTGTCGAATCATCTTGTTGTACCGAGATACCGAGTCTGATCGGTGTGTCTTGGGTGGAGGTCTATTCCTTCGTTGACCGTGAGAGCTTGTTATGGGCTAAGTTGGGACCCCCCTGAAGGGATTGATCTTTCGAAAGCCGTGCCCGCGGTTATGGGCGGATGGGAATTTGTTAACGTCCGGTTGTAGATGACTTGAACTAAACTTATTTAAAATGAATCAACCGTGTGTGTTACCGTGATGGCCCCTTCTCGGCGGAGTCCGGGAAGTGGACACGGTGTTGGAGTTATGCTTGCGCAGGATGTTCTTTTAGCTTCTCGCTCGTGCTTCGCCTTCTCTTCTCGCTCTCTTTTGCGTATAAGTTAGCCACCACATATGCTAGTCGCTGCTGCAGCTCCACATATATTTGCCTTATCCATTCCTATGAGCTTAAATAGTCTTGATCGCGTGGGTGTGAGATTGCTGAGTCCCTGTGGCTCACAGATACTACAACTCCAGATGCAGGTCCAGGTGATTTCGCTCCAGTTGACGATTACGAGCTCAAGTGGGAGTTCGATGAGGACTCTCAGCGATACTACGTGTGCTTTCCAGATGATCAGTAGTGGTGCCTAGTTGGGGTTATCGATTCAGGACCTTGTCGCATGTTGGGTTCTTTTCTATTTTGGCGCCGTAGTTGGGCCATGAGTGTTTGTTTGATAGATGTTATTTATGTACTCTGATGTGACGTGGCGAGTGTAAGCCAACTATGTTATCTCCCCCTTTTATTATATATTACATGGGATGTTGTAATGATTGCCCGACTTGCGACATTGCTTTCAATGCGGTTATGCCTCTAAGTCGTGCCTCGACACGTGAGAGCTATAGCCGCATCGAGGGCGTTATAAGTTGGTAATCAGAGCCTTCCCCGACCTTAGGAGCCCCATTGCTTGATCGTTTTTAGCAGCCGAGTTGTGTCTAGAAAAAAAATGTTTTGAGTCCTTAGGAATTATATATCGGAGAGCTTAGGAATTCTTTTTACTTCCCAGTCTCCTCATCGCTCTGGTAAGGCATCCTGGCGTAGAGTTTTGACTCTTCTCTTCTCAAATTTCACAAAAAACAAAATTTTAGGATCACGCGAGTATCTTGGTTTTGTTCCGATGGTTTTGTGACGAGAACATTGTTCTTGGTGCCTCCTGTCTTTAGGGGTTGTGGCAGTGTCCCGGGGAGTTGAGCTCCGAGGTGTTGTCGTCACAATTTTATCGTTGCAATTCTGGTATACTTGAGATATGTTCGCCGACATCGAAAATCTCTTTTATGCAGTTCGTTGGTGAGATAACCTCGACGCCACCCAGTACTGGGGCGGGAGTTCGGGAGTATCGCCATAACTTGTATAACGGATGCTTTTCGAAGGTTGAGGTAGATGGTTTCCGAAGTTTTCCTGGTTATGTGTTGAAGGATGGATACAGCTGGATGTAGGATTTGCTAGTTTGGGTGAGATAATGTGCTTCCCCTGTATCCCCAACACCTGATTGCATAACCGGAAAGGTTCGGGAATTTCATAGGTGGAAATTCTAGTAGCTCTAGTTCTTCTTCCACGGATATTGGTTTGAGATTGGGATTTCTTACCGATTATTCGTTCTTGATCTGTACCTTGTTGAATTATTTCTCTTCCTTAATTCTTCGTGGCTTCTCAATTTATGGATATGTGACCATTTGAAGAGGAATGCATTCGTTCATTTTGTTCGGATGTGAAGACTATATGTTGCAATTTTCATTCCGTTGGATTCAGCTTCTATATTGTTGTCTATCTATGTGCTAATGGTGGTCAACCTCTTCAGGATGGCTCCTCCAACGCGCACGACTCCGAATCCTAATCCGCCTCCACCTCCGCCTCCTCCGGAAGCATGGCAAGCTGTGATGGCCGCTACTAATGCAAACACACAGTTGATCATGCAAATCCTTCAAGAGCGCAATCAAGGCAGTCAAGGGAATCAAGGCCACAATCAGCACCACTTTGCTACACTGAACCAGTTCCTTGCTAATGGCCCAAAGACGTTCAGCGGTTGTGTTGAGGCTACCGATGCTGACGATTGGTTAGTGGATCTGGGCAAGCATTTTGAATGTAGCAACGTCAGGCCTGAAGATTTCGTCAAGTTCGCTTCTTTCCAGCTCAAAGATCAGGCTGCAGAGTGGTTCCAGCAGTACAAGGATTCCAGAGGTGGACGTGTTATCACTTGGGACGATTTCCGTCAAGATTTCCGCGCTCATCACATCCCTCAAAGTGTGGTTGAGAGTAAGCGTCAGGAATTCCGCAATCTGAAGCAAGGCTCTTTGTCTGTCTATGACTACAACAAGTTGTTCCAGAAGCTCGCCCGTTTTGCCAAGCAGGATGTTCCTGATGAGAAGAGCATGATCTATCAGTTCAGGGGTGGTCTTCGTGAGGAAATTCAGCTCGCTCTTGTTCTCTTTGAGCCGTTGAGATACGATGAGTTCTACAACATGGCACTGAAGCAAGAGGCTGCTCAGATGAGGTGTGATGCTTCCAGGAAGCGTGCCAGAGATGTTACTCCTTCTTCCTCTACTCAAGTGGTCAAGCAGCAGAAGTTCTGGCTTCCTCCTCCTCCGTTCCGTCAGCCGTATCAGCAGAAGAGCAAAGGTGGCAGTGGTTTCTCCCACCCACCCAACCCAGGCTTTCAGAACAAGTCTTCATCTCAAGCTCCAAGATCGAGTGCTCCGTATCACCGTCCGCTTTCAGAGGTCATGTGCAACAAGTGCCAACAGAAGGGTCACTATGCCAACAAGTGTACCAACCAGAGGCGTCTTCCTCCTCCTCCTCCTGTCAGATCGGCAAGTACAGCTGTGGTCAAGCATAATCCCAAGCACGCCAAGGTCAATATGCTGAATGCAGCTCAGGCTGAGGATTCTTCAGATGTCATTATGGGTAACCTTCCTATTAATGATATTCCTGCAAAAGTTCTTTTTGACAAGGGTGCATCGCATTGTTTCATGTCAAAGCCATTTTTTACCAAGCATGAGTTCGTTTCTTCTCATTTGGGTAAACATATGGATATCATTTCTCCTGGCAAACGTTTGAGCGCAAGTCTGGAGGTGCCAGATGTCGCTATCACGATGGGCGATTTCAAGTTTCTTGCTTCTCCTATGGTTCTTGGTAACTCCGATATCGACCTTATTCTCGGGATGGACTGGCTCTCTAAGCATAAAGCTCAGCTTGATTGTGCAGCCAGGCAGATTCAATTGACTCATTCATCTGAGGATGTAATTGTCTTTGCTGCTCGGGATAATACCATCCGATTGTTTTCTCTCAATGAGAAGGGTGAATTGGATGCTATTTCGCAGATTCCTGTCGTTTGCGAATATCAAGACGTCTTTCCAGAAGAACTTCCAGGGATGCCTCCAAACCGGCCGGTTGAATTTGTTATTGAACTTGAGCCCGGTACGGAACCTGTGTGCAAACGTCCTTACAAGCTCGGCCCCGAAGAGTTGAAGGAGTTGAAGAAACAACTCGATGAGCAAGAAAGATTGGGTCTCATTCGGCCTAGTACTTCTCCGTGGGGTTGTGGTGTTCTTTTTGTGAAGAAGAAGGATGGATCGAGTCGACTTTGTGTTGATTACCGTCCAGTAAACAAGAAGACCATCAAGAACAAATACCCACTTCCCAACATCAATGAGCTGTTCGAACAACTCAAGGGTGCTCAAGTATTCTCCAAGCTTGATCTCCGTATGGGTTATCATCAGATTCGTATTCGTGAGCAAGATATTCCCAAGACGGCGTTTAGGACAAGCTTTGGTTCATATGAATACACCGTCATGTCTTTTGGCCTCGCCAACGCTCCTCCGACGTTCTCTCGCATGATGAACTTCATCTTCAACCCCTACACCAATGAATTCGTTTTGGTCTATCTCGACGACATTCTGGTTTTCTCGAAGAACAAGGAAGATCATGCCAAGCACTTGCGTTTGGTTCTTGACAAGCTCAGAGAACATCAGTTCTACGCCAAGTCCACCAAGTGTGAATTTTGGCTCGATGAGGTTCTTTATCTTGGTCATATCATCTCTGCCAAGGGCATTTCCGTGAATCCTGAGAAGGTGTCCGCAATTGTGAATTGGGAACCTCCTCAGAACGTGAAGCAACTCCGCAGTTTCCTCGGTCTCGCAAGCTACTGCAGAAGATTCGTTGAAAACTTTTCTAAGATCGCCAAGCCTCTCTCAAATCTTCTTCAGAAGCACGTCAAGTACGTTTGGTCTCCGGAGTGTGATATTGCTTTCAACTCTTTGAAAGAGAAATTGGTCACTGCTCCAGTTCTGACTCCGCCTGATGAAACCAAGCCGTACGAGGTCTTTTGTGATGCCTCTCTCCAAGGTCTCGGTGCTGTACTGATGCAAGAGAAGAAAGTTGTTGCTTATACCTCTCGCCAGTTGAAACCTAATGAGAAGAACTACCCCACTCATGATCTCGAGTTGGCGGCAGTTGTGCACGCTTTGTTGACTTGGAGACATCTTCTATTGGGAAGGAAAGTGGATATTTTCACTGATCACAAGAGTCTCAAGTACATCTTCACTCAGCCTAATCTCAACCTCAGGCAGACTCGATGGGTCGAAATGATTCAAGAGTACAATCCGAGTATCGAGTATACTCCAGGCAAGGCTAATGTAATTGCTGACGCTTTGAGCAGAAAAGCATATTGCAACAGTCTGATTCTCAAGCCTTATCAACCCGAGCTTTGTGAAGCTTTCCGCAAACTTAATCTGCAAGTTGTTCCTCAAGGTTTCCTCGCCAACCTTCAAGTCTCTCCTACCTTAGAAGACCAGATTCGCCAAGCCCAACTTCTTGATGCTATGGTGAAGAAGGTGAAGATTGGTATTGCAAAGAGTCAGTCCAAGTACAAGTGCTACCGACTTGATGACAAGGACGCTCTCTTCTTTGAGGATCGAAGTGTTGTGCCCAAAGGTGAACTTCGTAAGGTGATCATGAACGAGGCTCACAACTCTCTCCTCTCCATCCACCCTGGTAGTACGAAGATGTATCAGGACCTCAAGCAAACTTATTGGTGGACTCGAATGAAGCGCGAGATCGCTCAATTCGTGAATGAATGTGATGTCTGCAGAAGAGTGAAGGCAGAACACCAAAGGCCAGCTGGTCACCTCCAACCTCTTGCCATTCCAGAATGGAAGTTTGACCACATTGAAATGGACTTCGTGACTGGGTTTCCAAAGTCCAAGCGTGGCAATGATGCTATATTCGTCGTTATCGACAAGCTCACCAAAGTGGCTCATTTTCTGCCTATCAAAGAGTCAATCACTGCAGCTCAATTGGCGGAACTCTATACCTCTCGCATTGTCTCTCTGCACGGTATTCCTCAAGTGATATCTTCAGACCGTGGCAGCATCTTTACCTCCAAGTTTTGGGATTCTTTTCAGAAGGCCATGGGCACCAACATCCGCTTCAGCACAGCTTTCCATCCTCAAACGAGCGGTCAAGTCGAGCGTGTCAACCAGATTCTCGAAGACATGCTCAGGGCTTGTGTGATTTCTTTCGGCATGAAGTGGGAGGACTGTCTTCCTTATGCTGAATTCTCATACAACAACAGCTTTCAAGCAAGTTCGGGCAAGGCCCCCTTTGAAATTCTATATGGCAGGAAGTGCCGTACCCCTCTCAACTGGTCTGAAACCGGTGAACGTCAGCTGCTGGGTAATGACTTAATCACAGAAGCAGAAGA
>NC_041389.1:605104460-605158530 GCF_002162155.2 Triticum dicoccoides
GCCGCCGAGGGCGCCGCCGCCCTCGCCCGCTGCTCCGGCGACCGACTCCGGTCGGCCCGGCCTCCTCCAACCTCCCCGGCGCCGCCTCGCGTCTCCCTCCGGTGAGCTCCGGCGAGAGCCCGGTGGACCTCGGTTTCCGCGTCGGTGAACAGTGCCCCGATCTGGATCTCAGATCCGAAATTCTAGGGTTGACTTTTTCCCTCTCCCTCTTAATTTTTATGCATTCTTTGACTGCTTGTATCTGCGCAACCGTAGCTCCGTTTTGGGCATATGATATATCAAAATCTTCGACTCGACATGTACATCATTTCATTCCATTGCATCATTTGCATTTGAGATCATCTTGATACCCAAAATGCTGTTAGAAGGAGGCTTCGTGAGTTAAATTGCAGATCCGTTAGTTCATCATGCACTCTTGTCATTTTTGTCATGTTTAATTCGTGCATGATATGCCTGTGCCCCTTTGGGATGAATTGTGAAGCATTTTGTCTTCTTCCCAGAGGTGTCACCCATGCATTTTTAGGATGTGTGTGTTGTCTTGTGCAAGCTTGCGAAGAGAGGTACCTGAGATTGCAGATTTCAGGGACTTAGTGATTTTCACTAAGTCTGGGATATTTTAGTTCATGATGCTATATGTCCAGCTTGTTTCCTAGTGATCCGTGCCTCTTTTGAGGATGATCAGTAAGGGAGTTTTGATATATATGTCATGCTCTATCCATCCATGTCGTTGTTGGCATTTGTGGAGTGCTCTAGGTTGACTCATTCGAGCTCAACTTTTGCTTCGTTGTTAATCTGGGCAGATCGTCAACTTGTTTGCGATTTCGCCGATGCTACCGTTAGTGTTCCATGCATGCTATGCCTTCGTTCTTGCCATGTGTAGCTAGCACTTTGTGCCTTCTTGCTGGTTATATGCTTTCCTTGCCATGACTTGCACCGTAGCGAGTGCATCGAGCTCGTTTACATGCCTTCGTGAGTTAAATTTCAGCATGTCTCAGTTTTCACTAAGTCTGAAAACTGATTGTGTTCGAGCGATGTTCGTGAGCTCGGTAGAGTATTTTGTGAACCCTTTTAGCCCCAGTTCACTTTGGGTGTTTTGTTAAGCTTGATGAATAGCTCCATGCCATGTTCTTACTTGTCATGTTCAGGTTCTCTATCATGTTGTTTTGCTGCTCCGAAGAGAGCATCGTGACCTGAAATTTCAGACTAGTGTTAATTTCACTAAGTCTGAAATCTGTTTTGCATTTGCGTTTTAGCCATGCTTGTTTGAACCTCTTAATGGATGAATTTGCCTATGGCTCAGTGCTGGTGTTTTCTCAACCATCTTGTGTACTTCACTGCCATGTATTTTGTTTTCATGTTTGGTGGCTGTAGCATGCTCATTTCGTTGCATTTAGATGCCTACTTGCTGTAAATCGCAGACCGGTGTCATATCTTAAAACGCTTGCCATTTCCAAACCGTAACTCCGATTCCAATGATCTTTATATCGTTTTCAAGCGATTTCATCCCCTCTATCCAGTGGCACACTTGGTTTTCCAAGTTGATGCTAGGTTCATGTATTTCCTGTCATATCTTGCATTTTGCATCCCGCATCGCATCCCGCATAGCATATCGTCATTTCATCATATTGCTTGGTCTTGCCCGTGGTTGATTGTATCCTTGTTGCTTGTTTGTCTTTGGGTAGAGCCGGGAAACGAGTTTGCTACCGAGGAGCCCGTTGAGTTTGCTTGTGAGGATCCAGTCAACTCTGACAACTGTGCAGGCAAGATGATCATACCCTCGAAATCACTACTATCTTTGCTATGCTAGTTTGCTCGCTCTTTTGCTTTGCCACTGCTACGATGCCTACCTTTTGCTTGTCAGCCTCCCAATTGCCATGTTGAACCTCTAACCCACCATTGTCCTAGCAAACCCTTGATTGGCTATGTTACCGCTTTGCTCAGCCCTTCTTATAGCGTTGTTAGTTGCAGGTGAAGATTGGAGCCGTTCCTCGTTGGAACATTTATATTCTTGTTGGGATATCATTATATTGCTATGTTATCTTAATGCACCTATATACTTGGTAAAGGGTGGAAGGCTCGGCCTCTCGCCTAGTGTTTTGTTCCACTCTTGCCGCCCTAGTTTCCGTCATATCGGTGTTATGTTCCCGGATTGTGCGTCCCTTACGCGGTTGGGCTATAATGGAAACCCCTTGATAGTTCGCCTTGATTAAAGCTTTTCCAGCAATGCCCAACATTGGTTTTACCATTTGCCACCTAGCCTCTTTTTCCCTTGGGTTTCCGGAGCCCGAGGGTCATCTTATTTTAACCCCCTTCTCGGGCCAGTGCTCCTCTGAGTGTTGGTCCGAACCAGGCAGCCTGCGGGGCCACCTCGGGGAAACTTGAGGTTTGGTTTTACTCGTAGCTTGACCTATCCGAGCGTGCCCTGAGAAAGAGATATGTGCAGCTCCTATCGGGATTTGTCGGCACATTCGGGCGGTGTTGCTGGACTTGTTTTAACCTGTCGAATCATCTTGTTGTACCGAGATACCGAGTCTGATCGGTGTGTCTTGGGTGGAGGTCTATTCCTTCGTTGACCGTGAGAGCTTGTTATGGGCTAAGTTGGGACCCCCCTGCAGGGATTGATCTTTCGAAAGCCGTGCCCGCGGTTATGGGCGGATGGGAATTTGTTAACGTCCGGTTGTAGATGACTTGAACTAAACTTATTTAAAATGAATCAACCGTGTGTGTTACCGTGATGGCCCCTTCTCGGCGGAGTCCGGGAAGTGGACACGGTGTTGGAGTTATGCTTGCGCAGGATGTTCTTTTAGCTTCTCGCTCGTGCTTCGCCTTCTCTTCTCGCTCTCTTTTGCGTATAAGTTAGCCACCACATATGCTAGTCGCTGCTGCAGCTCCACATATATTTGCCTTATCCATTCCTATGAGCTTAAATAGTCTTGATCGCGTGGGTGTGAGATTGCTGAGTCCCTGTGGCTCACAGATACTACAACTCCAGATGCAGGTCCAGGTGATTTCGCTCCAGTTGACGATTACGAGCTCAAATGGAGTTCGATGAGGACTCTCAGCGATACTACGTGTCCTTTCCAGATGATCAGTAGTGGTGCCTAGTTGGGGTTATCGATTCAGGACCTTGTCGCATGTTGGGTTCTTTTCTATTTTGGCGCCGTAGTTGGGCCATGAGTGTTTGTTTGATAGATGTTATTTATGTACTCTGATGTGACGTGGCGAGTGTAAGCCAACTATGTTATCTCCCCCTTTTATTATATATTACATGGGATGTTGTAATGATTGCCCGACTTGCGACATTGCTTTCAATGCGGTTATGCCTCTAAGTCGTGCCTCGACACGTGAGAGCTATAGCCGCATCGAGGGCGTTATAGTTGTGTTGCTTTGCTCAATGCGGCTCCAGTCTATTTCCATTTTTCAAAGGGTTTCCTCATAAATGAGGTTCAATCCGCTGCCACCGTCCATGAGTACCTTGGAAAGCCGAAAGCCGTCCACTGTCGGACTGAGGACCAGTGCGGCTGGTGCTCGGGCTGTCCGGAATTTAGGTTCGTAACTGGCGTTAAAGGTAATAGCCGTGTCACTCCATGGGTTTATTGTTGCTACTTGGTAGACTTCGGTAAGGCCGCGGAGCCTTCGTTTCCGCACATTGTTTGATGCGAAGCTCTCGAAGACTGTTGATACCGTACTGGTATTCTTGGGTGGTGCTCTGCGGATTCTAGAGTTAGAAGCTCCTCACCACTTCTGGCCACTTGCCGGAGTATCCAACATGCTCTAAGGCTATGAGTTGGTGTGACGCCCTCTATATTATGAATTTTACAGGGTCCATTGAGCCATCCCTCCAGTACCGTTCCATACCCTATAGAGGGTTTTTGTTTTTTGTTGTTCGGCCCAGGTGCCGGGCGATAATGCGCCCTTTTATTTCGGACTGGGATTGTATTCAGGCCCGGATTGTCCCAGAATTTTGTTTCCGTATTCCGAACGCTTTCTGTCGCACAGTATTTTCGTACTATGGATGGCAAGTCGGTGAAGCGTGTAATTTCACGGCGACTTATGGTGTTGAGGATCCCGATGTCCATGCAGTTATTTCAGAAGAATGAAATTGCATCCCCCTCGCGGCAGTCCCCTATCCTGTTCATAACCAGGAGGAATCTGGCCCAGTAATGGTGTACTGTTTCTCTAGGCTCTTGCCGAATTTGGGATAGATCCCTTATATTTGGGTGGGCGGGTGGGGTTAAATCCGGAACCTCGCCCAATCTGAGACTCAGGGGCCAAGAAATTTCCGAACTCGGAAGCTTGGGCTCTTGGATGTTGTCCAATGAATCAGGCCCGCTGCCTGACTTTAGGTTCAGGGCTTGAGTGACGTCCTCCCCTCCGCGGGTATCCGGCTTGGAGGGATCAGGAATCCGGACATATCTGGTCCTTAGGATGGGTGAAGATTCGTCGCATTGTTCCTCCACCACTTCGACGTGGTGAGTGACCTGGGGAGAGTCAATCTCTCTCGGATCGGGTTTAAGCCCAATCTGATCGTAGTCTGTAGCGACTCCCAGGGCGGCGATGCGATCCAAGAGCCCGTTTTAAGGAAGAGAGCTCCATTGGATCTAACTGCTCGGCGAGTTCCAAGTTGACGTGGAGATCGCTTTCGATGACCCGAGAAGTCATCGTCGGTGCGGCGGCCGAACAAGCGGTCATTAGAAAACCGCCTAGCCGGAGAGTTTGGCCGATAGCCAAAGCTCCTTTAGCAACAGCGCCGTCTTTAAAGACGGGGTGCGGCATCCTTCCTGATGGTGACAACACAGAGGAACTCTCAATGAAAGCACCAATGTCGGTGTCAAAACCGGCGGATCTCGGGTAGGGGGTCCCGAACTGTGCGTCTAGGCGGATGGTAACAGGAGACAAAGGACACGATGTTTTTACCCAGGTTCGGGCCCTCCCGATGGAGGTAAAACCCTACTCCTGCTTGATTAATACTGATGATATGGGTAGTACAAGAGTTGATCTACCACGAGATCAGAGAGGCTAAACCCTAGAAGCTAGCCTATGGTATGATTGTTGTTCGTCCTACGGACTAAACCTCTCCGGTTTATATAGACACCGGAGAGGGCTAGGGTTACACAGAGTCGGTTACAATGGGAGGAGATCTTCATATCGTATCGCCAAGCTTGCCTTCCACGCCAAGGAAAGTTCTATCCGGACACGGGACGAAGTCTTCAATCTTGTATCTTCATAGTCCGGGAGTCCGGCCAAAGGTCATAGTCCGGCCATCCGGACACCCCCTAATCCAGGACTCCCTCAATGATGTATAGTGTTTAGGGCGTCATGTAGTACAACAACCCCCCTCCATGATGTACCTACCTTTAAAAAGAAGATTGAGTATGAGATATGTCTGGGTTAGCCACCAGACTCGATCTATTCATGAGTACTTTGATAAAATATGACATATATTAGTACAAGTGTGATAACAGTTGTATATTTTGATAAGTCGGAAGCATATCTTGAAAATTTTATTTTGATAAGAACACGAGTTTTCCAAAGTCAAACATGTCTATTTTGACCAAGTTTAAGATAAACTATCAACAAAATAATAAATATAAAACTATACTTCATGATGAAAGTTTAAGATAAGCGGTGAAGTATATTTGCGGGGGCGGTAAAATATTTCATTCCTTTGAGTCCAGATACTCCTACATCCCAAGATTATAACGAGGGAATGATTCTCTACCAACAGTTTTTGAGTAAAAGTGCAATCCCATAATAGGTAGAGAAGGGTTTCTTCTTGTCTTTCATTACCGATGGCATAGTCGTAACCTTGCAAGTGAAAGAAGGTTCCTGGTGTTAATTTTGTCATGTAACAGCAGCCAGAAGAAGATATTTTATCTTTGAGGCACGTTTCCAGAGCTTTTTGAACAACACGTGAGCATCACTTTCACCTCTTAAGACTTTGAAAGACTGTACATCTTCATTGCAGAGTAGCTTGATGAGTTCCATCTTCCAATAGTAGCTTCACTTGTCATTCTGAACCACATTTTCTCTCCACAGAATTGTACGTATTTTGCAGCAGCATGAATTGCTGATGAGCCTGGGCGCAGGGAAAGGCCTATGAACTATTTCTTCCATAACATTGTGGAGAGATGCATGCTCATTTTGTTATTTTAGGTGCGAAGACGCAAATCTTCATCTGTTAGGCATAGCTGAGACTGAGGGGGGTTATTCAGTTAGATTCAGCAAGTACTTTTTCTTTACTGAAAAAGGGTTTCCCCCGCTTTGTATTTCAAAGCACCAACACCGAACACAGAGCAAACGTTGTGGCGAGCACCACAACAAGCCAAAAAAAGAAGAAGAAGAAACAATGCCAACACCGGCAGCTCGACAAAGCGCGGATGACCCACTACCGCTACGCCCTCCGAAATCCACCCACTATGATCCTAGGATCCGATCCTCCGCGTACCAAGCAGCACCTCCAAGAAGGAATGCGACGCCGACGACGCTGCTGCCCGGACATGTCCTAAGGTTTCCCCCGTCACGCGGAGGGTAGAGGGAATGAAGACCACCGACACCCTCCAGGGAGGGATGATGGCACCCGCAGGCGTCACCGCATCGGAGCCGGAAAACCCGGCAAGGATTTCTCCCAACTCCAGACCCACCGCCCAACCGGATCGGAGCCAACCAGCCAGCTCGCCGCCCACCCACGCGCCACCGCGGTCGCAACGCCACCCATGCCGCCTCACTGAGATCACCACCACGAGGCCAAGAGACGAGGAGAGGAGGCGTTGGTCGACGGGAGCAGCAGCGACGTAGCCGCGCGGGAGAGAACTACCTCCTCCACCGTCGTGTAGGAGGCTCGTGCCTCCGGCACCGTCGCGGTCGCCGTCCGGACGCAGCAGCAGGGCATACCGGGCCACCCCCGGCCCGGCCAGGCCCGAATCGAGCCCGCTAAGTCCCGCCGGCCGCGCTGCAGCAGGGCGGCGCCAGCCCCGCCAGCACCCCAACGCCCATCGCCACTCCCCCGCCTCCTGGAAGCCGCGCCGCCGACCCGCCCCGCCGTCGGCCCGCCCAGACCCAGATGGGGCCTGAAGGGCCCAGATCTGGGCCGAGCGGGTGCCGCTTGGCCGTGCCGCCGCGCCACCCCGCCACCAACGGCGACACCGCCGTCCAGTTGATCTCCCGCGCCGCGCCAGGAATCCCCGCCACCACGCCGGACCGCCGCCGCCTAGGGAGCACCCCTCGGCGCCCTCCGCCCCGCGCTGGAGAGCAGCCGAGAGGGGAATGGCCGAGGGGCCGCCACCAGCGTCGCCCGGGCCAGGCCCAGCGGCGAACGCCGGCGATGGCGGCGGGAAGGGGGAGAGAGGGAGAGGAAGCTGACGGAAGGGGAATCGGGGCGCGACCGGTCGCCCGCGGGGGCGATGCGGTCGCGAGAGGAGAAGGGGAACAACTCAGTACTTTTTCTGTTAATATAGAGAAAGTACATTGTTATCTTGTACTCCCTCGGCCCGGAAATACTTGCCGGGAAAATGGATGTGTGGTACTAGATACATCCATTTTTATTCATTTCTCCGACAAGTATTTTCGGACAGAGGGAGTGTATGGTTGAGGTTGTTGTAAAGAGTTGTAATCATGTGTACAAGGATGTCGTGCTGTATAATCATGCATCATAAGTATATTCCAAAGCTTCGCATTGCATACATATCACATCATATAAGTTGATATATGTAGCTTTGGATGAACAACAATGGTGACATAATCATATGGCGTCACAAGTATATAATGTGCCAAAGTGGCTGGGGTTTATTTACTACTAGTAGGCGGGCGTAGAACATGACACATCACAACATCACAGAAGATCGAGAGAGCTCCTGAAGATCACCCAGTAGTCAGCTGCTGTAAGTTCCTGACGATGAGAGGGAGCCCGTACCTGGGCAGCAGGGTGACGAAATTGCTGGGCTTGTGCACGTAAGTGGGTGACAGGGAGAAGGAGAAGCTCCTGAGGATGGTGGCTATCACGATCTGCACCTCAACCATGGCAAAGTTCTGCCCGGCGCAGACCCTCGGCCCATATGAGAAGGCCAGCAGCGAGCGTGAAAGCTTGGTGTCCACCGAGACGCCATTTTGGAACCTCATCGGGTTAAACTCGTCGGCGTCGGGTCCCCACACCTCTTTGTCCCGGTGCAACATCAGCAGCGGGATTGACATGATCGTTCCTTTTGGCACCTCGATGTTGGCGAGGATGGTGCCCGAGGAGGTCTTCCTCTGTATGAAAGTTATGGGGCAATATAGCCTCAGCGTCTCCAAGAGTAACATGTTAAGCTGCAAGTGGAGTCACCACGGCAGACACTTAGGCCCTGTTTGGAGTCTCTCCGCTCCGCGGAGTTGAGGAGTTCGATTTTGGCAGCTCCGTCAAAATACGCTGCACTATGGTCCGCTCCGGGAGCGAAGTTACAGGAGTGGAGAGGAACCGAACACTCCCTTATTAGATGTATATATGCACTGCAATAATGCATGGATGAGATTTTACTGGTACTATATATATGCATAGCGTACCAGCTTGAGTTTGCCAAGGGCGTCAACCGTGGGTGGCCGGTGAGCAGGACATTCCCGGGCGACCTCCTCCCTGACCATCTCCTGCCAGCGTGGGTAGCTGGCCAGCAGGAACATCGCCCAGGTAATGATGCTGGCGCTGGTTTCGTACCCCGCGGCGAACAGAGTCCTGCACTCGCCGATCATCTCCTGGGTGCTCAGAGTCTCGGCGCCGCTGCCACTGCGACATGCCTGCTGCTGCAGCATCTGCCCGAGCAGGTCGTCCTCGTATACGCTGCTGGCAAGTCGCGCCTTCATGATGGGTGAGATCTTGCTTGTCACAAGCTTGTCGAGCTGCCACATCCGACGGTTGCGACGTGTCGGCAGGTACCTAGGATTAACCAATATTAATTTCGATCGATTCATTCATTCTGGCTACTCTTTCGAGTTTCTACCTGAATCCAGGTAAGGGAGGATCCGCGGACGCATACGCGGCAATCTTCAGCTGCTCCCTTCCGGCGATGAACACCTCCCGGGCCTCCTCGTGGTCCTTGCCCAACATCACTCGTGCAATGACACCCATGGCTATCTCGTCGGAGTCGTACCTCATGTCTATCTCGGCTTGCTGCTGCCCTCGCAGCTGGACGCACCACCGTTCCATCGTCTGCCGCGTGCAGTCCCACGCTATTGCTGACATGGACTGAAAACGAACATTCAAACATATGTAATGTTCTCTTCCGATTCACTAAAAATGATATGAAAAAAAAGTAGTAGTGACTAAGTAGTAACCTTGATCGTCTCCTGGTTGAAGGCCGGGTGGACGAATTTGCGGCGTCGCTTCCAGTCTTGTCCGTTTGCAAATATGACCCCGTTCCCAAAAACTGAGTCCAGGCTAGGGTTCAAGTAGTCCTTCTGGAACACATCTGTCCTGACGGTGAACATTTGCTTCACAAGCTCCATGTCAGTACAACACAGGGCTGGTGTCGGGCCCAACCAGTACAGGAATGTTTTTCCTGATTAATTACAGCACATAGATATGGGATTGTATTTATATTACACACCATATAACGATCGATTACGTAGGTGGTTAGATAGACATTCAATTGATTAATTACCATACTGGGAGGCCCATTCCCGGAAGAAGGGTTGCACGGTGGTGATGCAGTCATGGGAGCTGGTGTCCAGAGCCTTGGCTCTCCCGGCGACAAGCATCCTATGGCACTCTGGCAGGGACCCAACAAGGAACCTGTAAGGCGGACCTCGGATGCCCTGCCGCGCGAACCACCTGGCCACGGCGTACGGCCTCCAAATCAGATACCATACTGCCCTTATGGTCACCAGCAGCGTGAGGACGGTGGCCAGGGCTTGCCCTAAGTTAGGCTCCATGACTCTCCCTTTAGTACTTGCTTAACCTATGATTGTTCTCCCGTAGCAGTTTTGGGGTACTTATATAGCAGCACTGGACCAAGACCGTATACCCACTTGCCTAGCTTCTTTATAAGGTTAGATAGAGACACAGGTATGAGCTTGCATTATAAATACACGGCAACCCACAAGGATTGTTTGTGTAGTGGAAAGAGAACCAATTTAGTCTCTCTCAGTATTCCATGGCCAATAACAGCAGCGCTGAGAAGCAGCGAGCGCGGGTGCTAGTTTGTGTGACGGGAGCAGGGGGCTTCATTGGGTCATGGGTGGTGAAGGAGCTCCTCCTCCGTGGCTACCGTGTAAGGGGAACGGCTAGAGACCCAGGTACGCATCTTGCACCAAACCATGCATCTAATTATACCTCCTAGCTACCTTTTCTAATCCATCACCTGCTTCCATGGCGTCGTGCATCAATCATGTGAAGCGGACCGCAAGAACGTCCACTTGCAAACCTTGGAGGGGGCCAATGAGAGGCTATCCTTGCACCGTGCCAATGTCCTGGACTGCGACAGCCTCCGTGCCGCCTTCGATGGCTACCATGGCGTCTTCCATGTCGCCTCTCCAGTGTCTAACGATGTTGTCAGTCCACTGGCTACACTTTTGCAGCATATATACTTAATTACCATGTGCGGTGCAAGGAAGAAATGCTTGCTTGCTAATGGCAGCTTCCTGTTCTCGGCCGACTGGCTCTGTGTAGGAACTCATGCCGGTCGCAGTGAAGGGGACCAGAAACGTGGTGAACGCTGCGGCGGACATGGGCGTGCACCGCCTTGTTTTCACTTCTTCGTATGGCGCGGTGCACATGAACCCCAACAGAAGCCCAGACACCGTGCTAGACGAGACATGCTGGAGCGACTATGAATTCTGCAAACAGACAGGCGTATGATATTTCTGGAGCGACTTAACATTCATTGCAATACTATTTTATATTATAGTACAAAAGGGTAAATTAAGGTGAAAAACAACAGTATTTGGATCAATCACAGATCATAATAATGACGAGCAATCAGCTGGGATAGATTCCAACAGCCACCTCCGATCCATTATCCTATGGCTTTTCGACAGATTCCTAACTGGAGAATTAGAGTTTCCTAAACTGACTGAAATAAGATGGTATAATATCCAAATGAAAGTGATACTAAAAGGCTATCATAGCGTCTTAGAAACTTGATACGCATATCTTTCCGCAGGTGCAGTGTTTGTTCCCAATTAAATAGTTTGTTTTTGCACATTGATAACAATTAATTTGTGGCACCCGAAAGTCAGAGTTTTTTAACAAAAAATAAAATAAAATACAGGCGGTCGGGGTCAAACCCAAAACCTCCCAAACCTATAGGAAAAGGCCAATTTATCAAGGATATAAGGAGCTCACAAGCAATGGCCCGAAGCTAATTACCAGACATAATACAAAACAGTGTCTGTCATCTTAGGAAATTAATAATATCATTTGCAGAATTATTATTGTTGTGCCAAGATGATGGAGGAGGCAGCCAGGAGGGGGCTGCAGCTGGCGGTTGTGGTGCCGCCAATGACCATCGGTCCCATGCTGCAGCGGTCTCTAAACGGCAGCAACTACCATGTCGCAAGGTACCTGATGGGCACTAAGAAGGCCTACCCCAACGCCGTCGCCATCTATGCCGACATCCGTGATGTCGTACGTGCCCATCTCCTCGTGTACGAGCACCACCACGCCCGCGGCCGCTATGTCTGCTTCGGCACGGCGCTACACTGCAGTTGCCTCCTCCGGTTGCTCAGGGGTCTTTTTCCACACTATCCTATCACTTCCAAGTACGCTTTGTTTATCCTGAATGAATTGTCAACCTTCTGCCCAAATGCGCGTCCATATCTATATATGTACCGACTACCATTTACTACCTCTACAGGTGCGAAGGGAACGACAAGCCCATGGTGCGCCCGTACAGATTCTCCAATCAAAGACTCAAGGACTTGGGGTTAGAATTCACTGATGACATGAGGAAAACTCTATACGAAACTGTAATATGCCTGCAACAGAAGGGCCATGTGCGTCTCATCATGCCAAATCAGCATTCGAGCTTATAGATCAGGATGAAGTGCGACCAATTTCCACATACCCGGAAGAAAACAAATAAGGTCCTTCTCAAAAGTAATTGTGTGGACATGTAAGTGGGAAAATAGTCAGATATCAGATATGCTATTTTTTTGCATTGGAATGGATGTATCATGATAAAATTATGAAAATTGTGCCTGCAGTGCAAGATGTTATGAAAATTGAAGACGCGACACGAAAAGTACACATGAATTCAAGCAAGGGGTTACGAAAGGTTGAAAATCAATTAGCAAACAAAAAGTCAATGAGAAAATAACAAAGTCACCTTGTAAACCCTCCTCATCATATCCACTGATTTTCCCAACAATAACCTCCCCAATAAAGGGCCTGAACATCAATAACCTAAAGGAAACCTGTCCAAAATGGGGAAAATGAAGGGAATCTAAGCATGATTTGTAAAATGTATAAAGCCTCAGATTACGAGTGTTAGGAATGAGCAACTACATTCACTAGAGGGCCAAAGGCCAATACATATACATGTGTAGGGTAAAGTGCAAGAGACCCCTTATACAATGGGGATAAACCGAAAAGGGGTTATACACATCTAACACCCCCCCTCAAACTCATGGTGGATCAACAACACTGAGTTTGGAGAGAAGAAAACTATGCTGCACGCGAGTCTGAGCCTTCGTGAAGAAGTCCGCCAACTATAACTCAGATGGCACATAGTGAAGAGCGAGAGTCTTATCCTGCACAGCAGCACGCACAAAGTGGGCATCCACACCGATGTGCTTGGTGAGCTCATGCTTCACCGGGTCACGCGCAATACTGATAGCGCCAGTACTGTCTGACAATAAGGGAGTCGAGGTAGTAGCAGACACACCAAAATCCTCAAGTAGCCACCGTAACCAGATCACCTCAGTCGTCAGCATAGCCATGGCTCGCAACTCAGCCTATGTGCTCGAGCGAGAAACTGCAGTCTGTTTCTTGGTCTTTGAGGCAATAAGAGAGCCACCAAGAAAGACACAATAAGCAGACAGCGAGCGTCGATCAGAGGGATCACTAGCCCAGGTAGCATCAGAGTAGGCCTGGAGCTCAAGAGAGCTGGAGCGGGAAAGAAAAGGCGCTGAGAGATCGTGCCACGAAGATATCGTAGAACACGGAGGAGATGACTATAGTGGACAGAGGTGGGGGCTGAAACGAACTGACTCAGAATGTGGACAGGATAGGAGATGTCAGGACGCGTAACGGCAAGATAGACAAGACTACCTACAAGGTGACGATAGCGAGTGGGATTAGGGAGAGGGTCACCATCAAAGGCACAAAGCTGAACGTTGAGCTCCATGGGAGTCACAACTGTGCACTCATCACCGAGAGCAGCGCGAGCAAGAAGGTCCTAAATATATTTTTCTTGGGAGATGTAAAAGCCATCAAAGGTCGAGGAGATCTCAATACCAAGAAAATAGCGAAGTGGACCAAGATCAGTCATGAGAAACTGCTCGCGAAGGCGAGCCTTAACAAAGGCAATGTAATCAGAGTCGTCACCAGTGATGATCATGTCCTCAACATACAGAAGGAGAAGAGTCTGACCACGAGGAGACGTGTGAACAAACAACACAGGATCATGGTCACTAGGCAAGAAACCAGCGGCAATCACCACAGCGGCGAAGCGCTCAAACCAGGCGCGAGGGGCCTGCTTAAGACCATATAGGGAGCAGCAAAGTCGACAGACCATACCATCAGGAGCATAGTACCCCGGTGGTGGCTGCATATAAACCTCCTCACGCAACTCGCCATTGAGAAAAGCGTTCTGAACATCAAGTTGAGAGATGGACCACTGACGAACAGAAGCCACAGCAAGAAGAGTGCGGATAGTGGTCATGTGGGCCACAGGAGCGAATGTCTCATCATAATCGCGGCCCTGCTCCTACTGAAAAACCACGGGCCACAAGACGAGCTTTGTAGCGCTCAAGAGAACCATCGGAGCGAGTTTTAAGTTTGTAGACCCACTTCCAGGTGATGGGACGAACACCGGAAGGGAGGGGAACCAGATCCCATGTGCCAGAGCGCTCAAGGGACGCAAGCTCTTCGGCCATCGCAAGTTGCCATTCAGGTTGAGTCATGGCAGTGCGATAGGAAGTGGTCTCAGTCATAATAGAGAGACCGTACCGATCAGGGAGTAGCGCTCAGGCGGGGGGCGAGGCCGAGCACGAAGATTGTGAATCGAGGGAGGCGTGAGAGGAGGTGCACCAGAGGTGGAAGGCTCGTCAGAGGAGACATCCTCAATACGAGATCGACGAGTATAGTGGAGAGGGGAAACGGTGAGAGAGGGCGACGGACTAGAGAGGATGGGGGAGAGGTGGAGGAGGAGGATGGAGAAGACAGGGTCGGTGGTGAAGGAGAAGGAAGGAGAGGTGCCGGAGGAAGAGGTGACACATGAGGCACATAGCAGGGTGTATCAGGAAGGAGAAGGAAAGAAAGGTCGTCCATAGAGAAACTCGAGGAAGAAGAACGTGGGTAGTAAGAACGAGACTCGTCAAAAGTCACATCACGCGAGATGCGCAAGCGACGACCCACTGGATCCCAACAGCGATAGCCCTTGTGCTCATCACTGTAGCCAAGGAAAACACACTCAATCGACTGAGCAGTCAGTTTGGTGCGTTCTCGGGGGCAAGAAGAACATAGCAGACGCATCCAAACATACGAAGAGTTGAGTAGTCAGGAGAGCGACCAGTGAGACACTCCATAGGAATGCCACCCTGCAGAGCAGTCGATGGCTGAATGTTGATGAGATAGGTGGATGCGGAAACAACCTCAGCCCAAAAATGGGGTGGAAGGGAAGCAACAATCATCAGTGCATGAGCCGTCTCAAGCAAATGACGATGCTTTCGCTCGGCAACGCCATTCTGAGCATGAGCACCAGGATAGGAGGACAGATCAAGAGTACCCTGTTCCGCGAGAAAACCACGCAACAGCTGAGAGATATACTCTCCAGCGGAGTCAGCACGGAAAATACGAATGGGCGTGGAAAACTGTGTGTGAACCATGGCGGCAAAACGTTTGTAGATAGGGAGAACCTCGCTACGAGATTTCATGAATTAGAGCCAAGTGTAGAGAGAGAAATCATCGATAAACAAAACATATTAGCGATGACCAACTTTCGAATCAAAGGGAGCAAGACCCCAGACATCAGAATGAACTAAGTCAAAAGGACGCTGAGATACATACTCACTAATAGGATAAGGTAATTGAGTCTGTTTGCCAAGTCTGCAACCATTACAATGTCAGGAGACATCTCCAGATACATACCCTAAAAGGCCCTGACGAACTAAGGAAGACAAGCAAGAGCCACAGATGTGACCAAGTCGATGATGCCACTGCTGGAAGGACGCAGACGAAGAGGCAGCAAGAGCATGAGAGCTGGCAGAAGTGGTGGCAGCGGAAGGAACACAAAGCCAGTCAACCTCCCAAAGGCCCTCTGACTCACGGCACCGAGGGCCAACACCAACCAAAACCTTGGTGCGATGATCCTGAATGGAGCAAGAGTCGGTATCAAGAATGACACGACAACCAGAATCAGTAAGTTGGGCAGCGGAAAAAAGATTCATGTTAAGGCGAGGAACATGTGAAACACTCGGAACAGAAAAAGATGGAGTGGAAAGAATACCACGACTAGCAACAGGAAGAGATGTGCCATCGACAGTAAAAATATTAACAGGCGAATCAAGAGGTCGGAGAGAAGACAACACGGAAGAATCAGAAGACATATGAAAGGAAGCTCCAGAATCTAGAACCCACGAAGATGTACCTAACTGTGTAGATGCGTGTGATGGTGAGGAAGAGGATGCAGTCACAGCAGCAGCAGAGCTAGTCAACGAGGAGCCTGAGGAAGCAAGAAGACGCTTGAGGCGAACAATGTCCTGATCGGTGAGTGACGGAGTCGAGGAAGACACAGGAGGCCCGCTGGAGGAGGAGCGCCTCTGGTCTCGCTTCTTCTGACGACAATTAGACTCTGGGTGACCTGATCGAGAGTAGTAACCACAGACGGTGTCACGGCGCGATGTGCCCTTCTCGGCATAAGGAGCACGGCTCACCCCCCCACCCCCCTGGAGGAGTAGGCAGGAGAGGCGGAGCAGTGAGGCGAGCAGACGACACAGGAGCCCGGGCAGCCAGAACTGACGGAACCAGAAGCAACCCAGCAGAGCGAAGGCGGGCCTCCTCGGCACGAAGCTCACCAAGTATCTCTGAGATAGGAACACGACCATGAGCAAGAAAATGAGCACGACGAGGCTCAAACTCAGAGCGGAGACGAGCTAAGAACTCATGGACCCTCTGAAACTCCAAGTCAGACCTCGTAGTCTGGAAACAACGGCAAGTGCCACAAACAACTGTCCGAGTGAGTCAAGCTGATGCCAGATGGTAGAGCACTGTGAGTAGAATTCATCAACAGACGAGTCACCCTACTGAAGAGCATGCTCCTAACGCACTACAGAGAGGTATAGAGCATCACCAGAGGGCTGATAGCGCTGACAAAGGTAGGACCACATCGCTGCAACAGTGCTGAGGCCCATGAACTCCGAGGCAAACTGAGGGAGGACACTTGCGGTGAGAATAGCAGCAGCACGAGCATCATCATTGCACCACTGAGTGTAAGCAGACAGATCATCCTGGTAGACAGAAAGATCATCGGAATATGTGGATACCTGCTGATCATAGGCTTCAACTGCAGCGTCATCAAGAGCCTTGGCTGCATCCCTATCAGCCTGAGAAGGCTCAGCAGCAAGCACCGGGGGCACTGGGGGAAGAGGAGCAACCGGGGCAACAGGGCAGGGCGGACATGGTACCTTGCCAGAGAGAACGCTCCATAACAGAAGGCCACGCATATGGATACGCATGAAGCCCATAAACTCAGCATAGTTGGTGCCATCAAAAATCACTGAGCAGCGAGGAACAGCTACATAGCCTGAAGATGACATACTGAGATATCCTATTTTTTTTTGTAATCCGAACTGAGGGCACATCGAGCCGAGCGCTCATTTCCTGGAGTCAACGGGCCGGCTGGACCGAGCCGAGGCGCTCGCTCGCGCGCGGGCACACGAGGCGGGCAGAGCCGGCGGCTCGAGCGGTAGATCGAGCAGAGCACTTGACGCGGGGCTGGATCAGCGAAGAGGCGGCCGACCATAGAAGGATGTGGCCCGACGCGAGGAGAGGAGGCCCAGCCCGACACTGGAGGACCCCGACCTCAGCGGGATCTGGCGGAGGAGCGCCCAATCCAGAAGAGCAGCGGCACGGCAGAGCCCGCTCGAGCGGGGAGGAGCCCGCGCAAGCGGGGAGCAGCGCGGGAGGAGGCCTGTCGAGCGGGGGAGCGGCGCGGTAGGAGGCCGTTCGAGCGGGCAGGGGCGCAGCAGGAGCACGGGCGGAGATGCGCCAGGCGGGGCAGGAGCAGCCGCGACGTACAGGCAGCGCGGGAGCGCCCGGGGTTGAGCGGGAGTGGCCGGAGACGAGGAATAGGGAGACCGGCGGCAGGGGAGCGAGGCACGGAGCTGCGAGCGTGCGGGAGCGGGAGAGGAACCTAAGCATCTGATACCATGTTAGGAATGAGCAACTACATTCACTAGAGGGCCAAAAGCCAATACATATACATGTGTAGGGTAAAGTGCAAGAGACCCCTTGTACAATGGGAATAAACCGAAAAGGGGTTATACACATCTAACAACGAGGTCATAAACTTTGTACTAGCAGCGACATCAGAAGAAAGTGCATCCACGGTACATGTTTGACATACTATATATTTACATTGAGTCATTCAAAAGAAGTAGCATGTCAGATAGGAAAAAGCAAGACTACCGACTTGAGGCAGAGAAATAATCAGTATTATCTTATAGCAAGGCAAACTGGATCTTGGCATCAAGTAGTCGGTTAAATAAGTAAAAAACTGAGGGGAACTATTGCTATTCAAAACTGTAGTTGTTTGAAACTGATATTAAACGGTTTAGTGTCTAAGAGACCAACTACCTATGTGACAAACTTACCGTATCAATCCCAAAAGTTCCAGTTCTATGTAAGCACAACACAACAATCAAATGCTAGGCACTACTAAGAAAGGCTCCAGGACTACATGCAACAGTGAGAAATTGCACAGGAAAGAACTTCATCGGCGATTCACTAGTTAACACTCCTGAGGGATAGCTCGCACGGTGGATGCCCCCCGCTCTGGCGATTTTGGCGACCCTGGCGCCTGCGCCGGCTCGCCCTCGCCGCTGGTGGTGCCCCCCGCCCCCGCCTCTGCCGCCCCTCCGACGTGGGCCTCGTTCCGATGGCTGCGGCGCCCCCCGCCGCGCCGGCTGCTCCTGTGGCCGCCGCCCCCTCGCCGCGGTTCCGCTGGGCCGATTGCGCGGATGATACTCCGTTCCTCCTCCCCGCAGTCCCCGCCGCCTCGCCCGCTCATGTTCCCCGTCGCGCCGAGGTGTCGCGTCGGGCTGGCTGCTCAGCCCCCCATGTGAGGGGTTCTGCGGCCGGCTCGCGGGCGCCTCGCTCGCGGCCGACGGTTCCCTCGAGCCCGGCTCAGGCGGAGGGGCAAAAAGCTGCGGCCTTGGCTGGTAAGACCGCTCGTCGCCGGCGCGGGCACGCCTGGGGCGTGGCTAGCCGCTCCAACCGGGGCATTGCCCACTCCTCCTGGCGCCGCACGGCGGCGAAGGTCTGCCCCCTCCCTCGTCGTCGCGCACCTCCCGTTCTCCCCCGATCCCGGTCACTCGTCTCTTCCCCTTCATGCCATTCATAGCGTCCTTCGGGTCCTCGAGCCTCCGGTTTCGCTCTGCCCAGCGGGATCCCTCGTCCCTGTATGCTCGCACCGGTCCAGCACCGGCGGCGGCGGCCGCCGCTCCTGGAAGGGAAACCCTTCGGGCTCCCGTCCCCCCCTCCCGTCGCTTGGACCGGGCCGCTGGCACGTCCGGGCTGTTGGGCCCTGGCCCACCCCCGCCGCTGGGCTCTGTGCGGCCGGACCGGCTGGCCTTTCCTCCTCTCTGGGTCGTCCCATCAGTGTTGGACCGCTGGGTTGGCCTAAGCCCAGCTTGGTGCCTTCCTTCATTTGGCTGCCTTGCGGTCTCCCGCACCCTCCTCCTCCCAGCGCCGCCGCTTCGTCTCGCCCCCTACTTTCCCTCGACACGCCCCCGACTGCTCCGGCTCCGGCCTCCTCCCCTCCCCGCTCGCTCGATCTGCTTCCTCCTCTTGTTGGAAATATGCCCTAGAGACAATAATAAAAGGATTATTATTATATTTCCTTGTTCATGATAATTGTCTTTTATTCATGCTTTAATTGTATTATCCGGAAATCGTAATACACGTGTGAATACATAGACGACAACATGTCCCTAGTGAGCCTCTAGTTGACTAGCTCGTTGATCAATAGATAGTCATGGTTTCCTGACTATGGACATTGGATGTCTTTGATAATGGGATCACATCATTAGGAGAATGATGTGATGGACAAGACCCAATCCTAAGCATAGCAAAAGATCGTGTAGTTCGTTTTGCTAGAGCTTTTCCAATGTCAAGTATCTTTTCCTTAGACCATGAGATCGTGTAACTCCCGGATACCGTAGGAGTGCTTTGGGTGTACCAAACGTCACAACGTAACTGGGTGACTATAAAGGTATACTACGGGTATCTGCGAAAGTGTCTGTCGGGTTGACACGGATCGAGACTGGGATTTGTCACTCTGTATGACGGAGAGGTATCACTGGGCCCACTCGGTAATGCATCATCATAATGAGCTCAAAGTGACCAAGTGTTTGGTCACAGGATCATGCATTACGGTACGAGTAAAGTGACTTGCCGATAACGAGATTGAATAAGGTATTGGGATACCGACGACCGAATCTCGGGCAAGTAAAATACCGATTGACAAAGAGAATTGTATACGGGGTTGCTTGAAACCTCGACATCGTGGTTCATCCAATGAGATCATCGAGGAGCATGTGGGAGCCAACATGGGTATCCAGATCCCGCTGTTGGTTATTGACCGGAGAGCGGTCTCGGTCATGTCTACGTATCTCCCGAACCCGTAGGGTCTACACACTTAAGGTTCGGTGACGCTAGGGTTGTAGAGATATGAGTATGCAGCAAACCGAAAGTTGTTCGGAGTCCCGAATGAGATCCCGGACGTCACGAGGAGTTCCGTAATGGTCCGGAGGTAAAGAATTATATATGGGATGTCGAGTTTCGGCCATCGGGAAAGTTTCGGGGTTCACCGGTATTGTACCGAGACCACCGAAAGGGTCCCGGGGGTCCACCGGGTGGGGCCACCTATCCCGGAGGGCCCCATGGGATGAAGTGGGAGGGGAACCAGCCCCTGGTGGGCTGGTGCTCCCCCCAGGGCCCCCCTCTGCGCCTAGGGTTGGGAACCCTAGGGGAGGGGGCGCCTCCACTTGCCTTGGGGGCAAGTTTGCCCCCTTGGCCGCCGCCCCCCTGGGAGATCCCATCTCCTAGGGCCGGCGCCTCCTGGGGTCCCTATATAAAGAGGGGGGTGGGAGGGCAGCCGCACCCTGACACCTGGCGCCTCCCTTCCCCCCTTGCTACACCTCTCCATCCCGTAGTCGCTTGGCGAAGCCCTGCCGGATCCCTGCTGCATCCACCATCACGTCGTCGTGCTGCTGGATCTTCATCAACCTCCCCTTCCCCCTTGCTGGATCAAGAAGGAGGAGACGTCATGCTGACCGTACGTGTGTTGAACGCGTAGGTGCCGTCCATTCGGCGCTAGGATCTCCGGTGATTTGGATCACGACGAGTACGACTCCCTCAATCCCGTTCTCTCGAACGCTTCCGCTCGTGATCTACAAGGGTATGTAGATGCACTCCTCTCTCTCGTTGCTAGATGAACTCATAGATTGATCTTGGTGAACGTAGGAAATTTTTTATTTTATGCAAGGTTCCCCAACAGTGGCATCATGAGCTAGGTCTATGCGTAGTTCTCTATTGCACGAGTTGAACACAAATCTGTTGTGGGCATAGATGTTGTCAACTTTCTTGCCACTACTAGTCTTATTTTTCTTCAGCGGTATTATGGGATGAAGCGGCCCGGACCGACCTTACACGTACGCTTACGTGAGACAGGTTCCACCGACAGACATGCACTAGTTGCATAAGGTGGCTAGCGGGTGTCTGTCTCTCCCACTTTAGTTGGAGCGGATTCGATGAAAAGGGTCCTTATGAAGGGTAAATAGAAGTTGACAAATCATGTTGTGGTTATTCGTAGGTAAGAAAACGTTCTTGCTAGAACCCTATTGCAGCCACGTAAAAGATGCAACAACAATTAGAGGACGTCTAACTTGTTTTTGCAGCAATTGCTTTGTGATGTGATATGGCCAAAAGTTGTGATGAATGATGAATGATATATTGTGATGTATGAGTTCATGTTCTTGTAATAGGAATCACGACTTGCATGTCGATGAGTATAACAACCGGCAGGAGCCATAGGAGTTGTCTTAATTATTGTATGACCTGTGTATCAATGATTTAACGCCATGTAATTACTTTACTTTATTACTAAACCGTTAGCCATAGTAGTAGAAGTAATAGTTGGCGAGCAACTTCATGGAGACACGATGATGGAGATCATGATGATGGAGATCATGGTGTCATGCCGGTGACGAAGATGATCATGGAGCCCCAAAGATGGAGATCAAAGGAGCTATATGATATTGGCCATATCATGTCACTACTATTTAATTGCATGTGATGTTTATTATGTTTATGCATCTTGTTTACTTAGAACGACGGTAGTAAATAAGATGATCCCTCATAATAATTTCAAGAAAGTGTTCCCCCTAATTGTGCGCCGTTGCTAAAGTTCGTCGCTTCGAAGCACAACGTGATGATCGGGTATGATAGATTCCTATGTTCACATACAACGGGTGTAAGACAGTTTTACACATGCAAAAACACTTAGGTTAACTTGACGAGCCTAGCATGTACAGACATGGCCTTGGAACACAGAGACCGAAAGGTCGAACATGAGTCGTATGGAAGATACGATCAACATGGAGATGTTCACCGATGATGACTAGTCTGTCTCACGTGATGATCGGACACGGCCTAGTCGACTCGGATCATGTAACACTTAGATGACTAGAGGGATGTCAAATCTGAGTGGGAGTTCATTAAATAATTTGATTAGATGAACTTAATTATCATGAACTTAGTCTAAAATCTTTGCAAAAATGTCTTGTAGATCAAATGGCCAACGCTCATGTCAACATGAACTTCAACGCGTTCCTAGAGAAAACCAAGATGAAAGATGATGGCAGCAACTATACGGACTGGGTCCGGAACCTGAGGATCATCCTCATAGCTGCCAAGAAAGCATATGTCCTAGAAGGACCGCTAGGTGAAGCACCCATCCCAGAGAACCAAGACGTTATGAACGCTTGGCAGTCATGTGCTGATGATTACTCCCTCGTTCAGTGCGGCATGCTTTACAGCTTAGAACCGGGGCTCCAAAAGCGTTTTGAGCAACACGGAGCATATGAGATGTTCGAGGAGCTGAAAATGGTTTTTCAAGCTCATGCCCGGGTCGAGAGATATGAAGTCTCCGACAAGTTCTATAGTTGTAAGATGGAGGAAAATAGTTATGTCAGTGAGCACATACTCAAAATGTCTAGGTTGCACAACCGCCTGTCCCAGCTGGACATTAACCTCCCGGATGAGGCGGCCACTGACAGAATCCTTCAGTCGCTCCCACCGAGATACAAGAGCTTTGTGATGAACTACAATATGCAGGGGATGGTGAAAACTATTCCTGAAGTATTTTCAATGCTGAAGTCGGCAGAGGTAGAAATCAAGAAAGAACATCAAGTGTTGATGGTTAATAAAACCACCAAGTTCAAGAAAGGCAAGGGTAAGAAGAACTTCAAGAAGGATGGCAAGGATGTTGCCGCGCCCGGTAAGCCAGTAGCCGGGAAGAAGTCAAAGAATGGACCCAAGCCTGAGACTGAGTGCTTTTATTGCAAAGGGAAGGGTCACTGGAAGCGGAACTGCCCCAAATACTTAGCGGACAAGAAGGCCGGCAACACTAAAGGTATATGTGATATACATGTAATTGATGTGTACCTTACCAGTACTCGTAGTAACTCCTGGGTATTTGATACCGGTGTCGTTGCTCATATTTGTAACTCTCAGCAGGAGCTAAGGAATAAGCGGATACTGGCGAAGGACGAGGTGACGATGCACGTCGGGAATGGTTCCAAGGTTGATGTGATCGCCGTCGGCACGCTACCTCTACATTTACCCACGGGATTAGTTTTAAACCTTAATAATTGTTATTTAGTGCCAAGTTTGAGCATGAACATTGTATTTGGATCTCGTTTAATACGAGATGGCTACTCATTTAAATCCGAGAATAATGGTTGTTCTATTTATATGAGAGATGTGTTTTATGGTCATGCCCCGATGGTCAATGGTTTATTCTTAATGAATCTCGAACGTAATGTTACACATATTCATAGTGTGAATACCAAAAGATGTAAAGTTGATAACGATAGTCCCACATACTTGTGGCACTGCCGCCTTGGTCACATTGGTGTCAAGCGTATGAAGAAACTCCATGCTAATGGACTTTTAGAGTCTCTCGATTATGAATCATTTGACACATGCGAACCATGCCTCATGGGCAAAATGACCAAGACTTCGTTCCCCGGAACAATGGAGCGAGAAACCAACTTGTTGGAAATCATACATACTGATGTGTGTGGTCCAATGAGCGTTGAGGCTCGTGGAGGGTATCGTTATGTTCTCACTCTCACTGATGACTTAAGTAGATATGGGTATGTCTACTTGATGAAACACAAGTCTGAGACCTTTGAAAAGTTCAAGGAATTTCAGAATGAAGTAGAGAATCAACGTGACCGAAAGATACATTCTTACGATCAGATCGTGGAGGAGAATATTTAAGTCATGAATTTGGTACGCACTTAAGAAAATGTGGAATCGTTTCACAACTCACGCCGCCCGGAACACCTCAGCATAATGGTGTGTCCGAACGTCGTAATCGCACTCTATTGGATATGGTGCGATCTATGATGTCTCTTACCGATTTACCGCTATCATTTTGGGGATACGCTCTAGAGACAGCTATATTCACTTTAAATAGGGCTCCGTCTAAATCCGTTGAGACGACACCGTATGAATTATGGTTTGGGAAGAAACCTAAGCTGTCGTTTCTAAAAGTTTGGGGATGCGATGCTTATGTCAAGAAACTTCAACCTGAAAAACTCGAACCCAAATCGGAAAAATGCGTCTTCATAGGATACCCTAAGGAAACGATAACCTTCTACCTTAGATCCGAAGGCAAGATCTTTGTTGCCAAG
The DNA here is from genome assembly GCF_002162155.2 of Triticum dicoccoides. Lineage (NCBI taxonomy): Eukaryota > Viridiplantae > Streptophyta > Magnoliopsida > Poales > Poaceae > Triticum > Triticum dicoccoides. The sequence goes on from NC_041389.1 coordinate 605,128,791, forward strand.
AACGGATCCTTTCTGGAAAAAGAGTTTCTCTCGAAAGGAGTAAGTGGGAGGAAAGTAGAACTCGACGAAGTACTACCTCTTGAACCGGAAAGTAGTGCAGCTCAGGAAAATGTTCCTGTGGTGCCTACACCGACTGGAGAGGAAATTAATGATGATGATCAAGGTACTTCGGATCAAGTTGCTACTGAACTTCGTAGGTCCACAAAGACACGTTCCACACCAGAGTGGTATGGCAACCCTATCCTGGAAATCATGTTGTTAGACAACGGTGAACCTTCGAACTATGAAGAAGCGATGGCGGGCCCAGATTCCAACAAATGGCTTGAAGCCATGCGATCCGAGATAGAATCCATGTATGAAAACAAAGTATGGACTTTGACAGACTTGCTCGATGATCGACGAGTGATAGAAAACAAATGGATCTTTAAGAAGAAGACGTATGCGGATGGTAATGTTACCATCTATAAAGCTTGACTTGTCGCTAAGGGTTATCGACAAGTTCAAGGGGTTGACTACAATGAGACTTTCTCTCCCGTACGTAGCGAAGTTGAAGTCCGTCCGAATCATGTTAGCAATTGCCGCATACTATGATTATGAAATATGGTAGATGGACGTTAAAACGGCATTCCTTAACGGCTATCTTAAGGAAGAACTTTATATGATGCAGCCGGAAGGTTTTGTCGATCCTAAGAATGCTAACAAGGTATGCAAGCTCCAGCGGTCCATTTATGGGTTGGTGCAAGCATCTCGGAGTTGGAACATTCGCTTTGATGAGATGATCAAAGCGTTTGAGTTTATACAGACTTATGGAGAAGCCTGCGTTTACAAGAAAGTGAGTGGGAGCTCTGTAGCATTTCTCATATTATATGTAGATGACATACTTTTGATGGTAAATGATATAGAACTTTTGGACAGCATTAAGGCCTACTTGAATAAGTGTTTTTCAATGAAGGACCTTGGAGAAGCTGCTTACATATTAGGCATCAAGATCTATAGGGATAGATCGAGACGCCTCATAGGTCTTTCACAAAGCACATACCTTGATAAGATATTGAAGAAGTTCAATATGGATCAGTCCAAGAAAGGGTTCTTGCCTGTATTGCAAGGTGTGAGATTGAGCTCGGCTCAATGCCTGACCACGGCAGAAGATAAAGAAGAGATGAGTGTCATCCCCTATGCCTCAGCCATAGGATCTATTATGTATGCCATGCTGTGTACCAGACCTGATGTAAACCTTGCCATAAGTTTGGTAGGAAGGTACCAAAGTAATCCCGGCAAGGAACACTGGACAGCGGTCAAGAATATCCTTAAGTACCTGAAAAGGACAAAGGACATGTTTCTCGTTTATGGAGGTGATGAAGAGCTCGTCGTAAAGGGTTACATCGATGCTAGCTTCGACACAGATCTGGATGACTCTAAGTCACAAACCGGATACGTGTATATGTTGAATCGTGGAGCAGTAAGCTGGTGCAGTTGCAAGCAGAGCATCGTGGCGGGATCTACATGTGAAGCGGAATACATGGTAGCCTCGGAGGCAGCGCATGAAGTGATATGGATGAAGGAGTTCATCACCGACCTAGGAGTCATACCCAATGCATCGTTTCACAACACTGGAGCTATTGCCCTTGCCAAGGAGCCCAGGTTTCACAAGAAGACCAGGCACATCAAGCGTCGTTTCAACTCCATCCGTGAAAATGTTCAAGATGGAGACATAGATATTTGCAAAGTACATACGGATCTGAATGTCGCAGATCCGTTGAATAAACCTCTTCCGCGAGCAAAACATGAACAACACCAACACTCTATGGGTGTTCGATTCATCACAATGTAACTAGATTATTGACTCTAGTGCAAGTGGGAGACTGTTGGAAATATGCCTTAGAAGCAATAATAAAAGGATATTATTATATTTCCTTGTTCATGATAATTGTCTTTTATTCATGCTTTAATTGTATTATCCGGAAATCGTAATACACGTGTGAATACATAGACCACAACATGTCCCTAGTGAGCCTGTAGTTGACTAGCTCGTTGATCAACAGATAGTCATGGTTTCCTGACTATGGACATTGGATGTCTTTGATAACGGGATCACATCATTAGGAGAATGATGTGATGGACAAGACCCAATCCTAAGCATAGCACAAGATCATGTAGTTAGTTTTGCTAGAGCTTTTCCAATGTCAAGTAGCTTTTCCTTAGACCATGAGATCGTGTAACTCCCGGATACCGTAGGAGTGCTTTGGGTGTACCAAACGTCACAACGTAACTGGGTGACTATAAAGGTATACTACGGGTATCTCCAAAAGGGTCTGTTGGGTTGACACGGATCGAGAGTGGGATTTGTCACTCCGTATGACGGAGAGGTATCACTGGGCCCACTCGGTAATGCATCATCATAATGAGCTCAAAGTGACCAAGTGTTTGGTCACGAGATCATGCATTACGGTACGAGTAAAGTGACTTGCCGGTAACGAGATTGAACAAGGTATTGGGATACCGATGATCGAATCTCGGGCAAGTAAAATACCGATTGACAAAGGGAATTGTATACGGGGTTGCTTGAAACCTCGACATCGTGGTTCATCCTATGAGATCATCGAGGAGCATGTGGGAGCCAACATGGGTATCCAGATCCCGCTGTTGGTTATTGACCGCAGAGCGGTCTCGGTCATGTCTACGTGTCTCCCGAACCCGTAGGGTCTACACACTTAAGGTTCGGTGACGCTAGGGTTGTAGAGATATGAGTATGCAGCAAACCGAAAGTTGTTCGGAGTCCCGGATGAGATCCCGGACGTCACGAGGGGTTCCGAAATGGTCCGGAGGTAAAGAATTATATATGGGAAGTCGAGTTTCGGCCATCGGGAAAGTTTTGGGGTTCACCGGTATTGTACCGGGACCACCGGAAGGGTCCCGGGGGTCCACCGGGTGGGGCCACCTATCCCGGAGGGCCCCATGGGCTGAAGTGGGAGGGGAACCAGCCCCTGGTGGGCTGGTGCGCTAGCCCTGGGCCCCCCTCTGCGCTTAGGGTTGGGAACCCTAGGGGAGGGGGCGCCTCCACACTACAAGAAACCTGTTAATTCATGACAGATTTCCGATGACGTTTTCAGAAACTGTCATGGACATCCTGCTATAGCCCTACAAGCCCACGCAAGCCCACTAAAGCTCGTGGTACTGCTCCCCATATAAAAAGCTAACCCTAGTACCCTCCTCCTCAGCCCACTGCTCTCTGCCCCTCCTTCGCTTCCCCTCTCGATTCTCCTAGCCGCCACCCACCACGCACCACCTCTTTTCCTACCTCCTCCCACAGATCACCACCGGCCCTCCCCCTCCCCTCCTCTCCCTCACCTCTCACCTCGCATCTCCGACAACTGCCAGATCTGCCGCGCCCGCACCCATCCATCCCATTGGCAACCCGTCTCTCTCCCCCACTCTCTCTCTCATGAGTCCCCTCACGCCGTGGCCAGCGGCCGCAGATTCCGGCGACGTCCTCCACCGCGCACCATGCTCACGGGCTGGTCTACGACCCCTCCAACCTCCAGTCCGTCTGGATCCGCCGCTCCTAGTCTCCGGCGTCGCCCGCGAACCCAATCTCGTGGCTAGGGTTTCGGCTGCGGCTTCGCATCCATCGTCGGCGAATCTCCGGCGGCTCCTCTCCGTCGCACACCACGCAACTTCGCACCCTATTCGCCTCGTGGATGGCGCCCTCAAGATCGGTGCGCTCGCGCCCATTGGTCTGGACGGCGGCGACCATCGTGCTAGAGGCAGAGTGCCGTGGTCACCAAGGTCAAGGACTAGGGCGGCTGTGCTGCATGTGCACGGCGGGCAGGGTGAGTTTCAATTCCCTTCCACGCCCTACTCTTCATTCTCAATTTCCTATGGCTGATTTTCTATACGGGCACTAGATCTGAAATTAGATCATGTTGCTTCTGATTTTTTTTGTCACGCATGGTTACTGCTAGCTCCCCCGTTTCTATGGTAACATGCATTGTTAATTGATGTGCCTAGTAACTTCTCGTGAGTGGACAATATTTCACTCATCTTTTCCTATCTTCTGACTTTAGCAGCCGGAGTAATGAAACATCCCATCATATTTCAAGTAGCTGCCGGCCTGCCGTCAGAAAGAAGGATGCTCTATGCCTCCTACGATTTTATAGCATGTACCCAGATGTTGTGAATATTGATGGACTGGAGCCAGAAAACGTAATTAGCTGCATGTTTCTTTCTGTGATTTTTTATCATAAACGTCTGAATCTCTGGATTGCAGTATGGAAATGTGATGTAAATTATGAAGCATCTACCTGGGGTCTGGCCAAGGAAAATTATATCCTAAGTCGCATTTCATAAGCCACAAATGCATATTACATCATCTCTTATGTGAATACTAAGTAAGAAACAAAATCATATAATTTTCTAAACTAAAATCTGGTGGAGTTGCTATGGTTGGAACGTTATGTTTTGTTTTTATTCTGTGTGATGAAACAAAACATGTACTCTCGGTGGTAGTTTTACTCAACGCCTGTGTGGCCCTGGCAGAACACATTATTGTCATTATCTTCTTTATTAAACTGACTTATGTCACATCCATCATCGACTTTGCTGTGTTGTTCAAAGAAATATGTATACCTGTTGTTCAGCTTGGATGCAATTTTTTTGCAGATCCATTTATTTTAAAAATAAATTTGGTTATTATTTCAGGTTAAGGCAATCAGAGCTCTTCAATTCTTCCCTACCATTAAGGATCCTAAGTGCAAGGCGAGCTTTGTTTGAGGTACTACTCTTTTTACTACTGTACAACAAAGTTGACATAGACAAATGGTTCATGGATTATAAGTTTCTTGTGATTCTGCAGGTTTTACAGCGTATTTTGATGTTCACTGATGTTGTTAAAAAATTAGCAAGGATAATGCCTCACTTGCTGTTCTTGTTGAAGCTCTTGCTCTAGTGGGTTTATCTTCTCGCTTATGTCCTGGATTTCACTATTACTTGACTCTCTTTCTCTGAATTATTGATACACAACTTGCTGCCTATAGGTGCAGATATTGAGACCTTCTTACTGTAGGTGTGCCTTTCACATGTTTGCTGATATGTTTCATCATGTCAAAACAAAAAATCTGGCCTTATGCAATTCCATCAAAATAGCTTAGTGATTGCTACTGCAAGGCGTACATGTAAGTCCTCCAAGATCCCACATCCTACTTAATTAATTGTGTGCATGAAGTATTCTAGCTTTTAAAAACTAAGGTGACTTCTTACTATTATGTATATGCGTGCAGTAGTTCAACTTCCATACACTAATTAAGATCACAAAAGAAATAGAAATGCTTCTGATTTGCGCTGAAGATGTTAAATATGAAATTGTTGGAGGATATGTGCTAGGATTTTATACTTAAGCAATGCTTTTTGTTTCATGGTGATACCTTTTTTGTTCCCAAATATTGAGCATATATAAAAGGCAATATGTACAAGATGAGCAATTGAAAAAAAGGAACTTCAGACTTTGGCTTGTAACTTAACAACCTTGCATTGCTTCAATACACTACTAGAGTGGCCATCACCCGTTGTTCATGTGTTCTGATTCGGCTTGTACCTTAATAACCCTGAAGTAATTTTTAAGCCATGTATATACTAAATTTGTAGTTCTTGTGCAAGCCGATGAGGTTTGCTACACATGCGCAAGCCTTGTTCCTACTGTTGTCACCTTGTATAAATATATACTAGTTCATTTCATTTCATTATTGTTTCCTGTTATAAATAATAGTACTATGCGAGTATTGTTTACTATTTGTCAGCCCTTTAAGATGTACTTGTAGCATAAACATTAACTTTCGTGTCGTTGCTCGTCGACCTAGCTGTCGTAAACTTCAAATGTTCATGTGTCAACAAGTCTACACATCACGGAGGGATATTGTTTGTTAGTGATGCCATTTTGTTGGCCTTTATATGGCCTCAACTAGTGCTGCCATTGTACTTGGAGTTCTATGATGTGTGTTTTGTTACTTTGTCATTTGACTTTCATTCACACACTTTTCCTTTGGATTAATTTTAAGCAACCTCATGTCTACTCTTCTTTTATAGTAGATACAATGTTATTCTCATTTGTAGACACTATAAGATTTAAGAATTTTGGACAACATGTAATTCATTTTTATATTTTGGACAGCGGACTACTTGGTGCTGGCCAGCACAATCAGCCACGACATGATAGTTGCCATCAAGAGCGTCGACCGCAAGAGCCTGAGTAACAACCTCAATATTTATATGTTGTGATGATTTAAAATTGATTGTACTTGTTCCTAACCTTGATGTGTGATATATTCTGTCAATCTGTGTTGTAAGTCATCATTTCATAGAGGATTTTGTAAACTACTATGTTGTAGATACATATGGATGGTTGCATGCCAGATAAACTATGTAATGTTTGGAACTTTGCAAATACTTTTTGTTGGACCAACACAATTTGGGCATCGCATTATGCTCAAAATGTACTGTGTCAAAGTCTGTCTAAAAGAAATGGGCTCGACCAAATTTAAATTGCATTTTAAATTGTGCCTAAATCCATGACGACTTTTGTAACGAAAAATAGTATCCACGTAGCCAGCCACGTCACTTGAATTGGTCAATTGAAAATCTGACGTGGCGTTAGTCCATGACGGATTTGTACCGTCACCAAGATTTGGGCCTGGGCGGTCCTGGGGCAGATCCATGACGGTCAAGAACCGTCAAAGAAAGCACAATATCAAATTATGACGCGATATACATGACGGATTTCAAATCCGTCAAGGATGGGCACCCATGACAGTTTTTCCTAAATCCATGACGGACAAGATCCGTCATGTATTAACATATTTCTTGTAGTGCCACTTGCCTTGGGGGGCAAGTTTCCCCCCTTGGCCGCCACCCCCCTAGGAGATCCCATCTCCTAGGGACGGCGCCCCCCTGGGGTCCCTATATAAAGACGGGGGGTGGGAGGGCAGCCGCACCCTAACACCTGGCGCCTCCCTTCCCCCCTTGCTACACCTCTCCCTCCCGTAGTCGCTTGGCGAAGCCCTGCCGGATCCATGCTGCATCCACCATCACGCCGTCGTGCTGCTGGATCTTCATCAACCTCTCCTTCCCCCTTGTTGGATCAAGAAGGAGGAGACGTAACGCTGACCGTACGTGTGTTGAACGCGGAGGTGCCGTCCGTTCAGCGCTAGGATCTCCGGTGATTTGGATCACGACGAGTACGACTCCCTCAACCCCGTTCTCTTGAACGCTTCCGCTCGCGATCTACAAGGGTATGTAGATGCACTCCTCTCTCTCGTTGCTAGATGAACTCATAGATTGATCTTGGTGAACGTAGGAAAAAATTTATTTTATGCAACGTTCCCCAACACCTCCCTCGCCTTCCCCACCCCCTCCCCCGCCTCCCCTTCCCCTGCCATGGCCCCCATGCCTCGCGACAGGGACGATGGGGCTGGCCGCCCCAAACGCTCGGCCAACGACCTCTACCGCGGTAGCTCCATCTCCGGACGCCCTCCGACGCGAGGAGGAGCTCCAGCGGGAGCTCCACGAGCTCAGGGATGGCCGCCGTTTGCCCGAGTGCAGGGAGGGCAGGGGCCGGTCCCGGTCGCCTCGGGGGATTGGCGGTCGCGCCGGAGGTCCCCTTCCCCTCCCCCTCGCCGTGGACGTTTGCCTTCTCCCTCCCGGTCGTCGCGACCCGTCTCCCCCCGCGCTCGGGCTGGGATCCTCCCGACCCCTGCGCCCCGACGCTACGTCCGTCCCCCCACGCCACCACCCCCATCACCTCGGCTCCGGCCCCTGCCTCGGGTAGTGGCGTCCCTCGCGGCCGCGTGGGTCCGGCCAAGAAGAAGAAGCATCGGGGTGCTCGTGGTGCCCCACCCGTGCCCCCCTCGACGGCCCTGGGATCTTCTGCCATGCCCGGGCCCGTCTCTGGTCTCCCTCACCCCCCTGTTTCAACTGCGGGGTGGGGGACACTCGCAAGTGAACTGTGTCAAGCCCCAGTGCTGCTACCTCTGCAAGGATCCAGGCCACCCCGCTCTCTTATGCCCGAATCAACCGGTGGTGTCGGAGCTCATGATGTACGGGCACAGTATCGAGGGGTTGGGCTTCTTCCACCTCGAGGTTCCCGACGTCCCACCATCCTCCCCTACCCTCCAGGCGGTTGTCACGGTCGTCGACGGGGTGGCATCCCGGGAGATGATTGAGGCCGAGATCAACCACCTCTACCGCCGCCAGTGGGACTGGGTGATCACCCCCTCCGCCGGCCACATCTTCACCGTCGTCTTCCCCGACTCCGTCAGCTACGGCTACGCAACGCGTAGTGGCCGGATCACGTTCGCTCTCAACCAACTGGTGGTCGAGATTTCCGAGCCGATCCTCGATGCTCAGGCCGTGGCCGTCCTCGACACTGCTTGGATCCTTGTCTCCGGCCTCCCTGACATTGCACGATCCGAGCTCGTCGTCCGCCAGATGTCCCGTCTCTTGGGCAAGGTGGTGGTGGTCGATGAGCTCTCTCTGTGCAAGGAGGAGGAGGTCCGGGTCAAGGTCAAGTGCCTCGACTCCTCCAAGCTTCACGCCTCCGTCCGAGTTTTCTTCAACGACCAGAGCTTCGACCTTAGGATTGCCCCTGAGCCCCCCAACCACGTCGGTCGCCCCCCGCTTCTTAGATGACGGCCTCCCCGGCGGCAACCCGGGGACCGATGGGGACTACCACGGACGTCACCGTGCTCGCTCCCCCCACTCCGACGAGGATGGGGGCTCGGAGGACTCCTGCTCCCCGTCCCCTTCGCCCCCTCCTCCTGCCGCAGGGAGCAAGGGCCGCCAGGCCACGCCCAGTCTGCCTCCTGGCGGTCCCTCTGACTCTGTGGCGACGTCATCCGGGGCGAGCGACATCTCCAGCGTTGGCTGATCGTCTTCCCGGCATCTTCCCCGCGCTCTCCCACCTCGTCTTCTTCCAGCGCACGGGACTCGGCGACTCCGGCTCCCGAGCTGCCCCTAGATGCGTCGGTGGCGCCTTCGGCGGGGGTTGTGCCCCCTGTGGCAGACCCCCCCCTTCTGGCTTCGCCACCCGCCGTCGTTTCTCCCATCCTGCCCGAGGCGCTGCCCCCCTCGCCGACCACGCGGGCGGTGCGGTTCCTCCTCGGCCTTCGTCACCATCGCCACTCCATCTCGGCTGCTCCGAGACCGCGCCTCTGGCTTCTACCACGGCTACCCTGACCGAGGATGGGGTGGCTAGGGTATCCACCCCCATTGCTGCCCAGCACCCCCCCCCCTCTTTGGTCCGCCGCCTACTCTCATCGCGGTCGGTCGACTTCCTCCCCGGTGGTTGCTTCCCGTCGGAGTGCTCGGCTGGATGCTGCTCATGCCGAGGGCAGTTCAGCTCTGCCCATCCCTGAGCGGGCGGAGCTCCACGCTGTTGCTCGGAACCTGGAGCCAGGTACACCTTCCGTTCCCCTTCTACTTCGTCTTGTTCCTTCTCTGCGCTTGAGTCTGTTCCTCTAGGCAACCTCGCTAAGGTTGCCTCTGACTCAGCAATCATTTTTAGGGGGGAAGTTGGCCCCCAGTCTAGATCGCGGCTATTAGGACTCGCGAGATTCTTGACGGGCGGCTAGCCGAGGCCCGCGCGGCTTTCCTTGTGCCACCAGCCCCCCTGTGGCTGGAGAGGCCCCCCCCATCCGCATTGCGGCTGACGGCTCCTCCCCACCCCCCTCCCGTAGGCTGGGGAGGAGATTCATGGTCGTACCCGCTCCCGCACGGTGGCTCTCCGTGCCCAAAGCGCTTCTCGTGTCCTGGGGTCAAGCATCCCCCCGATGGCGCCTTAATGCATGCTCTATTCTAGAACATCCGCGGTTTCGGCCATGATGGTCGATGCCTCCAACTAGTGGAGTACAGGCGTGAGGAACAACATTCACATAATTGCCATTCAAGAGACCATGCTTCTCGATTTCTCGCTTCCTGAGCTTGACCGTCTGAGCTCCCACCTCTTTGCGTGGCATTGGCTCCCTTCTAGTGGGAGCGCAGGCCACTCGGGTGGCATCCTTTTAGGTGTGAAGGATGCCACCTTTGAGGTGGGTAGCATGGATCGTGGTGAATTCTTTGTGAGCATGGAGCTGTTCGAGAGGTCTCTCAACTTCAAGTGGGAGGTCATCATCGTCTACAGGCCCGCCGACCATAGTAGGTCGGCTGCCATCCTCGAGGAGCTCCACTGGAAGATCTCGGCTGCCTCCCTTCCGGTGGTAGTGGGAGGTGATTTTAACCCCCTGCGCGTGGCTGAAGACAAGAGCAACGATAATGTCTCCTTTGCGCGGATGCAAATGTTCAATGATTTCATTGATGACCTCGGTCTCCGTGACATCGATAGGATTGGTGCCAGGTTCACCTGGACCAACAAGAAGGCCTCCCCGACCCAGTCCGTCCTGGATCGGGTCCTAGTGTCCCCGGATTGGGACCTCCGCTGCCCCTTAGCCTCCCTTCGCGCCATCATGCGGATTGGCTCGGATCATGTGCCCCTGCTTCTCTCCTCTGCTGACGAGCGTCCGCCGGTCTCGCCTCGATTCCGTTTTGAGACTTTCTAGCTCTCCCAGGCTGGGTTTATCAATGCCGTGTGCGCTTGGTGGATCGAGGCTCGCGTCCATCCCCACCCTCGCCCCCCTCTGCCATTGACGCATGGCACTTCTGTGCGAAACGCTGTCGGCAGTTCATGAAGGGATGGGGTGCGAATTTGGGTCCAGACTTACGGGAGCGCAAGAAGACTTTGTTATCTTCGGTTCAGGCCCTAGACTTGCGTGCTGACGCGGTGGGTCTTTCTCCGGATGAGTGGCTCTCCCGTTATGACCTGGAGGACCATCTCTCCGTGATCTACACCGATGAGGAGGCTTATTGGCGCCTCTGTGGTGCCCAGAAATGGGTCTTGAATGGCGACACGAATACAGCATACTTCCAGGCCATAGCCAACGGCCGCCATAGACGCAACACCATCCCTCTCTTGTGGGATGGTGAGAATCTCCTTCAAGACCCCTGCGACATTCAGTCCCACGTCGACGGTTTCTATAGATCCTTATTCTGTGCCGCCCCTAGAAGCGGCATCTCTCTCGCCCCCGATTGCTGGTCTGGGCCCCAGTTGGTGTCTGTCTCAGAGAACTCTGCCCTTACGGCCCCCTTCTTCGAGCTTGAGGTCTGGGCGGCCATCAAGGGCATGAACCCCTCCTCTGCGCCAGGACCAGACGGCCTCCCGGTTAAATTCTTCCAGACCTTCTGGAACGTGATTAAACCGGAGGTCATGGCTATCTTCAACGAATTCTTTTTTGGCTCCATCGATCTCGGGCGTCTCAACTACGAGATTATCTCTCTCATCCCCAAGGTCCCTGGGGCGTCCGACATCTGCCAGTTTTGCCCAATCATGGTTATTAATGTGATCTTCTGGATCCTAGCCAAAGGGTACGCCAATAAGGTGACCCTGCTAGCTGACCGTGTGACTCACCCCAACCAGTCGGCCTTCATTAAGGGTCGTTACATCCTGGATGGGGTTCTTGTCCTTCATGAAGTCCTTCATGAGGTTCGCGTCAAACACCTCAAGGTGGTTTTCCTGAAGATTGACTTTCACAAGGCCTACGACACGGTTAGCTGGCCCTTCCTCCGGGAGGTCCTTCTTCGGAAGGGATTCGATGACCGGTGGATCACTAGAGTCATGCAGATGGTCTCTTGCAGTTGCACGGCTGTGAACATCAACGGTGAGATTGGCCCTTTCTTCCCCACCCTTTGTGAGGTTCGGCAAGGCAACCCCTTCTTCCCGTTCTTGTTCAATATGGTCGTGGACGCACTTGCCTCCATTCTGGATAAGGCTAAAGCCGCCGGCCATATTCATGGGATCACTCCCCACCTGTCCGGTGGCTTCAGGATCTCCATTCTCCAGTACGCTGACGACACTATCATCATGGTCGAAGGCTCGGAGACTGACATCTCCAACCTCATGTTCCTCCTTCTCTGCTTCCAACAGATGTCGGGCCTCAAAATCAACTTAGACAAGAGTGATGTTATGATGATTGGTTACTCCCCCTCTGAGTCTCTGGCCATCGCCAACAGGCTTAATTGCCGCATGGGTTCCTTCCCCACGACCTACCTGGGAACGCCCATTAGTGACTCCTGGCTCACCGTCACAAACCTGCGCCCCTCCGTGGCCAAGCTCCAAACTCGCGTCAAGCCCTGGCAGGGGAGGTGGTTGTCCAAGGCGGTCCGGACTATTCTCATCAACTCCTCCCTCTCTAGACTCCTCCTGTTCCTCATGAGCTTCTACAGTCTCCACGAGACCCTCCACCAGGAGATCGCCAAGGTCCAGTCCCGCTTCTACTGGGTGGGAGACCATGACAAGCAGAAGTACCACATGGTCAGCTGGCCTGACATTTGCAAGCCCAGGGAGCAAGGTGGCTTGGGCATCATGTGCTCTAAGCGGATGAATATCGCTCTTCTCTCCCGCTGGCTTTGGCGCATCTCGCAAGGGCACGGTGGCCTCTGGCTTGACATCATCCAGAACAAATACCTGTGCAGCCAGCCCCTCACATTCTGCCAGAAGTCTGGCGGATCTCAGTTCTGGCAGTCGATTGTTCAGCTTCTCCCGGTCCTCCGTATCGGGACCTCCATCTCGGTGGGATCCAGAGTATCGATGCTGTTCTGGTTTGATCGCTGGGCCGGGGACACTCCCTTTGCGGCTCGCTTTCCTGGCCTCTTTTCTATCTCCGTCGACCCCGTAATTTCTGTTGAGAGGGCCCTTCTTGACTTAGGGCTCCTTGCTTTCCGGCGGCCTTTTGGTCCCTTGGAACCCGCCGCCTATCGTGAGTTACTTGACTGTGTCGCTCTCCATGAGCCGATGGTGGATGGTGGCCCGGACCTGGTGCGCTAGCGCCTTGAGCCTTCGGGTCAATTCTCCACCAAGTCGCTTTACCTGGCCATCGCCCTTCCTCCGCCCCTCCCCCTTTCGATGGTGTGGTCCATCCGCCTGCCTCTGAAAATCCGCATCTTCATGTGGCAATGGATTCGCGGTCGAGTCCCGTCCGGGGTGGAGGTGCGCAAGCGCAATGGCCCGGGTACTGGCATCTGCCCGCTCTGTGGGGTTCCCGAAGACTCGAACCACATTTTCTTCTCCTGCATTTCCGCCCAGTTCCTCTGGAGCTGTTTTCGCGAAGTGGTCGGTGGAGATTGGTGTCACACCAACTTACCAGACTTATTTGCCGAACTCCAGATGTCCCCCGCGACTTCTCGCCACATTAGGTGGCTTGATATTGGGGTCCTCGCCTGGACCCTCTGGACTGTCCGCAATAAGCTAGTGATTTAGCGCACTCCTCTTCGACGGGCTACTGATGCTATTTTCAAACTCTCGGGTTTCTTGCAGCTTTGGCGGCCGCTTACCGCCCCCTGGACCATGACGCCATCTCAGCCTTCATCGCCGACCTTCGATCGATGGTCGTCCGCCTGTCACCGCCGCCCCCGCCGCCTCCGCCGGAGCCAGACTAGGCGATTTCATCGTCCGGCCTATTCTGTCTTTTTTCCTTTCTGGGCTTGTTGAGCTGTGCCCTCAGCAGAACCTATGTACTTGTTTGTGAGACTTGGTTATGTGTGTGTGTGGACTTGATTCTGTATGTGTGCTCTCTGGCGGTTTTCTTTATTTATAAAGCGGGGCGAAAGCCTATTTCGGTAAAGCATAGGCAAGCTGCAAGCAGAAATGTCTAACCATGATCTACCTAACAAGGCATCAATGCATAATTTAAAATTGAGAACAGCAAACTTTGGATATTTGAAATTCATATAAGCTCCAACGCTGAGTGCCACATATCCACAATACTTTCGACGGAAAACAAGTAAATGCCCAATTAGATGCTCATAGAGATAAACCGTGAATGGATGAGTACATAACTAGTTGCCTATTTTGGCTGAATTTTGAGCATCAGAACTGATTATATAAGCAAACTAATGGGACTATTGATGTTTCCCCCAAACCAATGGGACTATTGATGTTTCCCCCAAAAGGAGACACATTCCCTTAAATTGTATGCCTTGCCTTCGCACGTTTTTCTATATGTTTGCCCAATTGTTTGATGATTTATCAGACGTTCTTTCCAATAAAAATTGAATCGCTTAAAAATGTTTGTTAACTTATGTTTAATCTGGTTAGAAACAAATAGTCTGGGGCAGGCAGGTAGCAATACGTCATGTACACTCCCTACTATTGCATATAATTTACATTTAATTTGCCTAAAGGAATATTTTGAACCCTACCCTACTATACCTAGTCCTCTACTGTTTATTATACACTCTCTACTCTCTAGTGACTCTACTTGGTGACAGCCCTGGCTGAGCGGAAGTTCATAAACCAGTAATTTCACTGGTCAGTTAGCAGTATGGGACTGAAAGTTTCCGCTGCAGTTCATCTTACCAGAGTCGACGGCGCCTCCTCTCGGTCCGCCGCGTATCCCCCACAAGTCGCCGGCGTTCTCTGCTCTACTGTCGCCGCCGAAACTCCTCCCCCCTCTCCTGCTTACGGAAATGGCTGAAGTCCGGCGAGAGAATGGGAACGCGCGACTTGGAGGAAGGGAGAGATTCTGGAGAGCGGCGGCGGAGGCACAGGCGGTGTGGGCTTTTTTTAGGATTGGCGTGGGGTTTGTGGGCTTTTTCGACCAGTGGCAGAAGCCAAACGGGCCGTCAGCTGGGCCGGTCCAATAGCACGGCACGGCATGGGCTCCGGCACGCCAGGGGAGTGGATGTAACGCCCCGGATTCGATGCGCCAGGTGTCTGCCAGTTATTCGCCGTCATTGCCATGTCATTTGCTTGCGTGTTGCATTTTGCCATGTCATCATATGCATTTCATCTGCATGTTTTTCAAAACTTGCATCCGTTCGGGTTTCCCCGGTTGTCGGTGTCAAAACCGGCGGATCTCGGGTAGGGGGTCCCGAACTGTGCGTCTAGGCGGATGGTAACAGGAGACGAGGGACACGATGTTTTACCCAGGTTCGGGCCCTCTTGATGGAGGTAAAACCCTACGTCCTGCTTGATTAATATTGATGATGTGTGTTACAAGAGTGGATCTACCACGAGATCAAGGAGGCTAAACCCTAGAAGCTAGCCTATGGTATGATTGTTGTTCGTCCTATGGACTAAAGCCATCTAGTTTATATAGACACCGGAGAGGGCTAGGGTTACACAGAGTCGGTTACAATGGTAGGAAATCTACATATCCGTATCACCAAGCTTGCCTTCCACCCCAAGGAAAGTCCCATCCGGACACGGGACGAAGTCTACAATCTTCTATCTTCATAGTCTTGGAGTCCGGCCGATGATGATAGTTCGGCTATCCGGACACCCCCTAGTCCGGAACTCCCTCAGTAGCCCCTGAACCAGGCTTCAATGACGACGAGTCCGGCGCGCATGTTGTCTTCGGCATTGCAAGGCGGGTTCTTCCTCCGAATAATTTATAGAAGATTGTGAACACCAGGTTAGTGTCCGGCTCTGCAAAATAAATTCCACGTACCACAGTAGAGAGAATAATATTGCACAAGTTCGATCTGCTGACGTGTTTTGTGGTGTGACGTCACACCACTACCAAGCCTTTACTCATATTGTTTTTATTGTTGCACCTCAGCGCGTTTAGCGAAGCGGTTTCCTTGGCACGTCTTGTCGAAGCAGAGATCGTGTTCCCCTTATTTCGGGATTCTCATCAATACGGACGTGAGTAACCCAACCGCGCCCGTTGGCACGCCCCCTCCATCGAAGGCGGGTTCCAAACGGTCACGGGGACGGCTCTTGGTATTCTTCCCCTTTATAATGAGACCAATGCTCGTTCTTTTTATTCAACCTTCTATCGAGTCTGCCCCTCTCCCCGAGTTCCAACACCCAGGGCTCCAGATTCGGGTACCTTCGATCTTCGACAATGTCCGGTCCTGACCTACGAGGCCGGTGGATGCCCTCCTCCGTCACGGAAGAGGACGTGCTAAAGCTGAGAGACGCCAGGTACTTAACCTACGAGATTTCGCACAGGCTGCCTGCCCGAGGGCAGGTTATCCCTACTCCCGAGCCTGGAGAGAGCGTCGTGTTCGTGCCTCACCTCCGTCGGGGTTTAGGCTTCCCGACGGATCCTTTCGTGAGGGGGCTCATGTTTTACTATGGGCTGGAATTCCATGACTTGGCTCCGGAGTCCATCCTCCATATCTCATCATTCATTGTCGTCTGCGAAGCCTTCCTCCGCACTACCCCTCACTTCGGCTTGTGGCTCAAAACCTTTAACATGGAGCCGAAGATGATTGAGGGGCGTCAGGCAAAGTGCGGCGGGGCGGTTATAAGCAAGAGGGCCGAAGCTCCATGGCCCAAGGGCTCTTTTTAGGGGGAGTTCGGCTTGTGGCAACAGGAGTGGTTCTATATCACCGCTCCCAGGGGCAGCAGGCAGAGGCCGCCGCCCGTCTTTCGCTCGGGCCCTCCACAGCAGCTGACGTCATGGGTCAACAAGGGGCGTGACTGGGGGCCGTCCAAAGACGTACCCCTGTTGCAGGACCGGATTCGAGGCCTCCAAGAAAGGGAGATCGACCTAGTCGCAGTGGTACAGGTTATGTTGATCCGGCGCCTACTGCCCTGCAAACGTTGCCCCCTCCGCCTGTGGGAATTTAATCCGGAGGGGCCACGAGCTCTTCAACACTTCATGGGTTTGACACCCATGGAGATGTACAAACTGTTCTTCGGATCGCAAGAGACACGTCCGGAATTGACCGAGGATGCTGGCCTAAGCTGCAATCGCCCGGATACTCAAGTAAGTAGCCCCGTGTCCGGACACATCGTCCATTTATTCATTGTGGGTTTGCCTTTTAACCAGCTATCCCTTGGACAGGAGTGGATAGCGCAAGCAAAATTGATACGGTGTCCGGCCCCCCTCCTTGAGACCATGCAGGATCCCGTGTTAATCAAAATGTTATAGGTTGCACCTTCGGAGGAGGGCGAAGAAGGGCACAGGGGATCTACCACCTCTGCCACGGAGGCTTTTAGTAAGGGAGGAATCGAGAGTCCCTCCTTCCAGGGGGAGAAGAGGACCGCTTCCGAAGACCCGGGGGCCAAGGCCTCAAAGCGGGGAAAGAAATCTGTACGGGAAGGTCCCGGGCCGGGCAGAGCCCCGGCCGAACTGTCTCCTCGGAGGAATCAGCCCTCTAGCGAGCCGTAAGTAAAAGGGGGAATTTTGTAATAGTGGACATCCCTGTTTAATTTCTAAGGGTAACCGAAGTTTTCACCTTGTAGTTCAGATCTCAGCCCATCTTAGCACAGCTCATCTTCGGGAGACCTTCGCCCGGAGATGATGGAGAGCGAAATGCCTCCATCTGCCGCCCCATCGCGCGGGGCGGACGAGCCTGAGGTGTTGTCGCGGAGGGTCTCCCCGAGTCCGGCAGGGCCGGAGAGTTCGGCACCCATTGGAGTACGGCCGGTGGAGCTGCATGATTTGCTTAAGAGGGCGTCCATCTCAGAAGATCACCGCACATTAATGGGTAATGTGATTGAGAGGATCTCGTCCGCCGAAAGAGGGTTGTATGAGGCCGTCGGAAGTTTACTGACGGGATTTGAGGTACGCAAAAAATGACATACCCGTTGACAGTTTTGCACATGAAGTGCGCCCTGTATAGATAGTAGCCCCTGAGACTTGGTACGCTGTTGAAAATGACAGCGTGCATAGGATCATAATCTTAGTTATTAACTGTCGCCTTTCCTATGCAGGTGGCGGAACGTTCGGTGGCCAGCCGGACTGATGGATTCGCCGAGCTGAAGAAGCAACTCGACCCTGCAGATGCGGACATCTCGCTGGTCAATAAACGACTTGATGAGTCACAAGGTATGTGGTTGCTCCGCGGTCGCTTAGTAAGGGAGTTGACACCCATTCCTTACAAGTTGTATGCTTGATGCAGATGGTGCTGCTGTTGTGGAAGACCTTCGAGCAGAACTTGCTCGGGTCAAGGAGCAAGCCAGAAAAAGTGAGGCGGCTGCCTTGAAGGCAGCGGAAGAGCTCGAAGCCGAGAAGGCTGCTCACTGCCGAAGCAGGAAGGAGATGGCCGGAATGGCCACGAAATTAAAAGTTTCTACCGACCGCCTGGAGGTTCTTGAAGGAGAACGCCGAGCGGAGCAAGAGGACCTGAAGAAGGCCGATGCCGAAGCCAAGGATGCCCGTAGTGCGATGCGGGATATGAAGGAGGAACTGCGTCAGGTCAGAGACATTGTGGCTGGAAAGCCCTTTATGCTGCGTAGGAAGTTCACGGATCCGAAGTATGCTCAGCTGGGCCGATTGTACGGTGCGGAGGATCCTTATCTGGACTTGGCGGCGAGTGCGGCGGACGCAGTCGTGCACTTTCGAAGTCAGGAGGATCATGAAATGGAAGAGCTTTTCTGGTCTCAATTCCATAGTCCGGAGCGTCCACTTCCGTTGAGTGATCGGCTGGTTGAGTGGGCTGAGCTGAATAGATTGTACGGACTAGCCATGACGAATGTGGTCGCTCATCTGTGGCTGAAAAGGCCCAAGCCGAAGAGTTATTTTGGCTTGTTGCAGCAATTCCTTGGGGCAGTGCCGCGTATTGAGGCGATGAAGCGGTCGGCATGCATAGAAGGTGCACGGATGGCTCTCGCACGTGGTAAAATATACTGGGCGGAGATGGATGCCACCGCTGTTGCATCCCGGGGTTCGGACAAAAGCCGATTCCCCATCGAGCATTATTTTGAGGAAGTCCTGCAGGGCGCTCGTATAATAGAGTCGCAGTGCTCGAAAGATGTTATGTTTGAATGACATGTATGATTTCTAAGATCATGTTTATAATGCAATGACTTTTTATACTTGTGTGTTCAAGTATTGAACTATCTCCTGTGCGGTCGTATATGTATGTATAATCTGAAAGATGGCAGTCTTTGGCTGCAGCCCCCACGCACATGGTGCAGGGGTGTTTGCAAAAAGAAAAGCTCTTTTTCACACTTAATCCAATGTCTTGGTCCTTTTAAGGAGGTGATAGCGTAGCAAACTAGGCAACCGGACTATAATGCTTTATCACTTTCACTTAGCCATAGGAGCTCGAATGTGGGGCTACTATATAGCCCGTGATGGCGCCGCGCTTCTCCGAACTCGGGGCGCGTATGTGCCTGACCGGGAAGCGGTCCTTCATCACAGCGGAGGAATTCTAAACATTCCAATGGTCGATCGAGTGGTTGACCAGTCTCTCGCTATATCATGACAGTCAGTTTTCGGCTTTCTCTACTGAGGTGCTCTCCCGGCCGAACCGGGGCACAATCGCAGTAGTACTCCTGGTGCCGCATTAGCCGATGATACGGAACGTAAGGCAGCAAAACACAGGAGCCGGGCAAACCCAACATTTAACCAAAGACATGATTCGGAGCTGATGCATATAAGGCCTAACTCGAGACGCCGAACACTCCCTGATGTGTTCGGTCTTTATGATATCGGGCAGGGTCTAAGCCCCTAGTGTCCAGGTACAGGAGGGAACTTCTGACGCGGCCGATGCCAAAACGCCAGCCTCCTCCTCGGCTCTGGTAGGAAACCGGGGGGTGTGTATCAACAAGAGACAGTAAGAAAGGTTTATGCAGGGTCTTAATCTGAAAAGAATCCTTGCAACGGGTCCCTACTGCACGTCTGCGCCTGTGTCTCCGTTGTGCTGTATCCTGGACGGGTGTAGCACGTGCTTCATCTGTAAAAGAGAAGGACTTAGTTTCTAAGAAATATCGTGCAAAAATTGTATTAAAATAAAGTATAATTTGGAAGATGAAGAAAGTTGAGCTTTATTGGCTTTCATCATTTATGCGCGCGGCCCCCTAAAAAAAGGGGTATGCGGCTGGGAAGCCCCTTGTTAAGTTACGCCGGACTCGTCTAACCATGTTCGAGGTCTAAATGACCTGTTTTTAGGGGCTTTGACCTGCAAGGTCGGATTAGTGTGTGGCTGTCGAGGCAGCCGCACATTCTCCATGGTCGAGAGACACCTGGAGTTTTGAGATTATGCCACGTGGACCGGGCAATTTTAAGCGTAAGAGACGCGTAATGTGGTATTGCATTAAAGCGAGCGAAAGCTGTACGCCCTAGTAGTGCTTAAGGGCTACTGCTAAATGGGGCGATGGGGAGTGAGCTTTTCGCGACGGGGGTTGTCGGATGAACCGAACACAACCTCTAGTGGTACAGAGCCTGTATAATTGGCTAAAAAAGGCCTGGCGTCACTCCTTTGAAGGAAGTGCTGCTATAGCGAATTTTGGTAGGTTCTATCCCCATTCTGCGGACGGTGTCCTGGTATGGCAGGTGCCGCGCTGCGTGTTATCACATGAAGTGAGTTCACTGTTTTGACTTCTAGTGGGAAAGTCTTTTGTTTTCCGGAGTGCTGCTTTTGGGTTTCGTCACTTTCACTTGGTGTGTCGAGCCCCTTGTGTTCGGCGTTAAGTCGGCCGGACTGCTTGAAGACCCAACAATCTCTGTGGGTATGGTTTGCAGGCTTCCCGGAGGTACCATGTATTTGACACAGTCTATCCAGAATCTTGTTTAGCTTGGATAGCTCGTCACTGTTATCCTTTAGGGGTAGTGTTTTGTTGTTCGGCCGAGAGCTTTTGAATCCGGCGTTGACCGCCGTACTATTTGAGCCATTTTCCTTATTCCGGCGCTGATCTTTTCTGCGTCGTGATTTCCCATTTCCATCCCTAACTTCGGATGTACTCGGGTCGCTGGTGTTGCATCTGGCCAGCCAGCTATCTTCCCCCGCCCAAAAGCGGGTCATGAGGCTTGTTAGTGCGGCCATTGTTCTTGGTTTTTCCTGGCCGAGGTGTCTGGCGAGCCATTCGTCTCGGACGTTGTGTTTAAAGGCCGCTAAGGCTTCAGCGTCCGGACAGTCGACTATTTGGTTCTTTTTAGTGAGGAACCTGTTCCAGAATTTGCGTGCTGACTCTCCGGGCTGTTGAGTTATGTGATTTAAATCGTCTGCATCCGGAGGCCGGACATAAGTCCCCTGAAAATTTGCTCGAAACGCATCCTCAAGCTCTTCCCAACTTCCAATGGTATTTTCTGGGAGGCTTTTAAGCCAATGCCGAGCTGGCCCTTTGAGCTTGAGGGGTAGGTATTTTATGGCATGGAGATCGTCTCCTCTGGCCATATGTATGTGTAGGATATAATCCTCAATCCAGACTCCGGGGTATGTTGTTCCGTCCTATGCCTCTATGTTAACGGGTTTGAATCCCGCTGGAAATCCATGATCCAGTACCTCGTCGGTGAAACATAGTGGGTGTGTGGCGCCCCTGTATTTGGGTGTGCCGTTGTCTTCAAATGTTTTGCTGGTTGTGTTACTTCCTGGAGTCTTCTTTTTTGGCCCATAGATAGACCTGGCCGGGTTATCCTTTTTCCGAGGATCTTTAGGCTGATCGTATGCCGGCTTGTGTGCGGCTCCCCTTGTTGCTCTTGGCCTGTCATCTGGTCGTCTATCCGGCCAGGCGGCTTCTTTTTTTTTGACTGCGGGGGCTCTAAGGCCTCCTCATCAAATTCGGGCAACAGCTTGCGCTTCGGGTAGCTCTTTGTCTGGTGACTAGTGCCATATTTATCTGCGGTATTGAGTACTTTGCTCCATCTCATTCTGAGTGCGTCCTCCGCTGTTTTGAGCTTCCGCTTTTGCTTCTTCAAACTTCTTGCAGTGGCGACGAGCCTTTTCTGAAGATTCATATGCTCTGGTGATGTGAGATCATCTTTGTCGAGGATGGGTTGCTTGTCCAGTTCATGTCCGGCTGGCTGCTTGTTGACATGTGCGTCGTCCACTCCTTCGCCCTGCTCTAGGGCCGGGTCCGTATGGGTGCCGTTTTTGTCGATGCCGGTCTTCGGGCGGCGCTTGCGTCGCCGCTTTGGTTGTTTGTTGGGGGAGTTGTCCTTCGCCACATCCCGTTTTTCCTCATTATCGTTTCCTTTTGGTGTATCCACCATGTATACGTCATGAGTTGGGGTGGCTTTCCCGTGCCCGGTAGGCGCTGGTTCTTGGTCGTCTCCGGCATCGTCGTCCATACCGTCGATGTCTTCGGAGCCATAGTTTAGCATGTCGGTTAGATCGTCGACAGCGGCTACCAATTGGGTGGTGGGTGGGTTTTGAATTTCTTCGTCGTCCGCATCCCAACCGTCCTAACCGCAGTCCGGCCAGGGCTCTCCTGATAACGAGAGATACTTTAGCAAACTCAGGATGTCGCCAAAAGGTGAGTGTTGAAAGATGTCCGCTGTGGTGAACTCCATGATCGGCGCCCAATCGGATTTGATCGGAGGGGGCGCGGGAGGTTCCGAGTCCGGCAAGGAGTCCGGCACCTCAGAGTCATGAGCTTTATGAGGGACAAGGTCAGTGTTTGGCTCTATCGCCGCAGAGGTTGCAGCCCCCGAGGCGGTGTCTAGCCATCCGTCCTCGATCTGCGCAGCCGGCTCCGAATTGAAGATCGGAGCGGGTTCGAGTGCGGCCTCCAGGGTATTGTCCGGCTGCAGAGCTAAATCATGCTCGTCGTGACAGTGCGGCACGCTCGGCTGTGGCTCAAATCCATCAAGGATCAAGTCCCTACGGATGTCAGCCGTGAAGTTCAAACTTCCAAATCTGACCTGACGGCCAGGGGCGTAGCTTTCGATCTGCTCCAGACGGCCAAGCGAATTGGCCCGCAGTGCAAAGCCGCTGAATACGAAGATCTGTCCGGGGAGGAATGTCTCACCCTGGACTGTGTCATTGATGGTGATCAAAGAATCCATCGAGCCTATCGGTGATGACACAGAGGAACTCTCAATGAAAGCACCAATGTCGGTGTCAAAACCGGCGGATCTCGGGTAGGGGGTCCCGAACTGTGCGTCTAGGCGGATGGTAACAGGAGACGAGGGACACGATGTTTTACCCAGGTTCGGGCCCTCTTGATGGAGGTAAAACCCTACGTCCTGCTTGATTAATATTGATGATGTGTGTTACAAGAGTGGATCTACCACGAGATCAAGGAGGCTAAACCCTAGAAGCTAGCCTATGGTATGATTGTTGTTCGTCCTATGGACTAAAGCCACCCGGTTTATATAGACACCGGAGAGGGCTAGGGTTACACAGAGTCGGTTACAATGGTAGGAAATCTACATATCCGTATCGCCAAGCTTGGCTTCCACGCCAAGGAAAGTCCCATCCGGACACGGGACAAAGTCTTCAATCTTCTATCTTCATAGTCTTGGAGTCCGGCCGATGATGATAGTTCGGCTATCCGGACACCCCCTAGCCCGGAACTCCCTCACCGGTCCTCTCCATTGTCCGTTCGGAGTCCAGACACACTCGCACGCGCCCGCGGCACCTCCGAAATATTATTTTATAAGTGGCATAAAAATGTTCTCAGAATGGGATGCAACTTGGCGTGCGGTCTTATTATAGTGTAGACAGGCCGCCTGCCGAATTGCGTTGCATTCGGAGTTCGTTTGACTGCCCAACCGTTAAATATATAACCGCGATATAGTCGGTATATTCGTGGGTGTTTTCGGTCTCCGAAAACCGTTGCCGGGCTGCCTTCTTTTCTCTCCTCTCAGCCCAACTCCTCTTCACAGCCCACTAGCCCACCTACCTAACCCCCCCTCCGCTCCGGACCGTCCGATCGAGATCGAACGGCTCCGAAACGGAGCAAAACACCTAACCCTAGCCTCCCTGCCTTATTTAAACAACCCGCCTTGCCAATTTCGGCCTTCTCCCATCCTCCTCCTTGTTTTCTGCGCCCCCCCAATCATCAGCGCCGCCGCCCACCTCCATTTCCGCACCTTCCCCAGCCACCGGCCACCACTTGTCGCCACCAGATTGGCCGCGCCGCCAGCCAGCCGCCCTCCAGCCAGTGGGAAAGCGCCACGTCGCCCCTGCCTCCCACCTCCTCCCGCAGGGCCCGCTGGAGCCCATCGCAGGCCCGCCCCGGGCCAGATCCGCGTCGGGATGAGCCCGCGTGAAGCCGCCGTCAGCCCGCGCCCTCGCTCCCGTGCTCCGCCCCCAGGAGCTCCAGCACCTCCCCGTCGCCGACCACCCGTCGTCGGTGCCCCGCCGCCGGTAAGCCTCGCCGCCGCCCCGCCAGGTCGCGCCGCCCCAGTCCGGCCTCCTCCTCTCTCCCTGACCCCGTCTCTCTCTCCCTCTCGCACAGGGTAACCGGACCCATCGCCGGAGTTAACCGTCGCTGACCCCGTCGCCGGCCTCCTCGCCCTCGGTCTTCGCCGGATCCGGGATCCCCGACCCCGGATCTCCCCATTCCGGCCAGATCCGGCCCTCCTCGCCTGCATCCCCTCGCCGCCTCGCCGCTGCAGTCTCCGCCGGTCGCCACCGCCACCATGGACCCGTCCCGATCGGATCGGGAGGACGACGCCTCCTCCCTTGTGCGTGGGCCCCAGCGCCCCGGCCCAGCGCGCCGACCTCCTCGAGGCCCAGCCCAGCTCGCCAGCCGGCCCGTACCACCTCTCCTTCCTCAATGGTCCGAAGCCCACTAGGTGAGCCTCTGACCGGCCCTATCGCTCGCCCTGCGCGGTATTTAGTTAAATCGTGCCTGCCTGTTTTTTTTTCCTGAAAATCGACTAAGTCCCGAATATTTTTTACATAATCATGCCATGTTCATCGCATTGTATCTCTGCATCCGTAGCTCTGTTTCGTGCGTGTGATATGTCAAATTGTTTGTCTCAACGAGTACTTTATTTCATTACATTGCATCATATTCATTTGAGGTCATCTAGATGCCCGAATCATCGTTGCAAGAGTGCTTCATGATGTTAATCTACTGAAACTGTTATAACGAGCTCATTTGTCATTTTTGCCATGATTGATGTGTGCATCCTACGAGGTTGATGTCTTCATGTGTTTTGATCTATGCTATGTCTTCTTTATAGAGGTGTATGCCATGTATTTTTGTGATCAATGTGGTGACTAGCACAAGCATGCAAACTAGGCTTCGTAATGTTGCTGATTTTAGTCCCTGTTCTGCTGTTATTTTGATGCCATGTAAATATGATGCTACAGAGAGATCCATGCATATTTTGAGATACTTCAGTAAGGATGTTTTGAACATATGGTTGTTTTCTATCCATTCATGCCCCTGTTTGCAATTGTGGAGTACTCTAGCATGTCATTTACGTGCTCTACTTTTGCTTCAAAATGTTTCCTGGCAGATTGTTTACATGTTATTCAATTTTGCCAAGGTTGCTATAGCTGATCCTTGCATGCTATGAACTTGTTCTTGCCTTGGTTTGTTTCATAAACATGTCTTCTTGATGGATGTATGCTTAGTTTATCATGAAATGCTCTGTAGTGAGTGCATCGAGCTCATGAAGATGCCTTCGTAATTCTGTCAATGTCATGCTCTGTTTGCTGAATCTGTTAACGAAACTTGCCATGTTTACATGGGTGCCATCATATTTACTGATCCTTTTTGGCTCATGGTCAGTAAGGGACTCTTGTTCTATGCATTTAGTAGATTCATTCCATGCCTTTGTTTGCCATGATAAGTTCCTGTAACATATTGTTTGATAGCTCTAAACATTGCAACCTGATGTTATTTTCTGCAAAGTCTGAATTGTTATTATTTGCAATCTTACCATGTGTGTTTGAGTATGTTCTAGTGATTTCTGGAGATAGCTCAGTGTTCATGTTTTGTAATGCTTTACCTGTACATCATGCCCATGCCTTTTGTTATTATGTTGAGGTGCTGTAGCATGTTGTTTTGATGCTTGCAATATGCCTAGTTGCTGTTTTGGACAGCTTGTCCTTTAAACTTGTATGGAGTGTATGTGTTTGAACCGTTGCTCCGTTTTGAGTGTGCTCTATATGAAACTTGCTTAGAACTGCATGTAATTTCATATTATCATGGTGCATCCTTGTTTTGAGGTGCTTGCTTGATGTTTTTGTGCATTTTGCATCAATGCCATGTTTAACTTGTTTTGCTCATATCTTCTAGGTCGTAGCTCCAAATTAAATGAACTTTATATGTAACTTGACTAGAATCTCGTGTAGATCATCTTGGTGCATCTTAACTTGCTGTTTAACAACTTGAACATAAGGTTTATTTAGATCTGGACCAACTTCGAAATTTGCATATGACTTACCGGAATTGTTATATGTTGTTCCCGGCCTCATTTAAACTTGCCTTGATGTGTTGCTCTTGTTTGCATCATCTCTTGCCATGAGTAGCTTCATGTAGCCTTGTCATGCATCATGCTTGTTGTGCATCATGCCTTGCTCATGTGTGGTGTGTTTACCATGTTGTGTGCTTCTTCTTGTTAGTTCCTGTTTCGTTGCGATCGTGAGGATTCGTTCGTCTACGCTTAGTTCGGCTTCATCCGTTCGTCTTCTTCATGGACTCGTTCCTCTTTCTTGCAGGATTTCAGGCAAGGTGACCGCTACCCTGGATCTCACTACTATCATTGCTATGCTAGTTGCTTCGTTCTATCGCTATGCTGCGTTACCTATCTTTTGCTCATCAAGCCTCCCAAATTGCCATGAACCTCTAACCTTTGACACCCTTCCTAGAAAATTGTTGCTTGACTATGTTAGCGCTTTGCTCAGCCCTCTTATAGCGTTTCTAGTTGCAGGTGAAGTTGAAGATTGCTCCATGGTGGACAGGATTTTGGTTGGGATATCACAATATCTCTTATATTATTAATGCATCTATATATTTGGTAAAGGGTGGAAGGCTTGGCCTTATGCCTGGTGTTTTTTTCTACTCTTGCCGCCCTAGTTTCCGTCATACCGGTGTTATGTTCCCAGATTTTGCGTTCCTTGCGCGGTTGGGTGATTTATGGGACCCCCTCGACAGTTCGCTTTGAATAAAACTCCTCCAGCAAGGCCCAACCTTGGTTTTACCATTTGCCTCACCACCACCTATATTTCCCTTGGGAGTAATTAACCCAAGGGTCATCTTTATTACAGCCCCCCCCCCCGGGCCAATGCTTGTCTAAGTGTTGGTCCAAACTAGAGCACCGTGCGGGACCATCCCTTGGCAACTTGGGTTACGTCGGTACCTGTACGCTTCGCTTATCCGGTGTTGCCCTAAGAACGAGATATGTGCAGCTTCTATCGGGATTGTCGGCGCATCGGGCGGCTTTGCTGGTCTTGTTTTACCATTGTCGAAATGTCTTGTAAACCGGGATTCCGAGTGTGATCGGGTCTTCCTGGGAGAAGGTATATCCTTCGTTGATCGCGAGAGCTTATCATGGGCTAAGTTGGGACACCCTTGCAGGGTATAATCTTCGAAAGCCATGCCTGCGGTTATAGGCAGATGGAAATTTGTTAATGTCCGGTTGTAGATAACTTGACACCAGATCCGAATTAAAACGCATCAACCGCGTGTGTAGCCGTGATGGTCTCTTCTCGGCGGAGTCCGGGAAGTGAACACGGTTTCTGTGTTATGATTGACGTAAGTAGGAGTTCAGGATCACTTCTTGATCATTGCTAGCTTCACGACCGTTCCGCTTGCTCTCTTCTCGCTCTTATTTGCGTATGTTAGCCACCATATATGCTTAGTCGCTGCTGCAGCCTCACCACTTTACCCCTTCCTTTCCTATTAAGCTTTGCTAGTATTGATACCCATGGTAATGGGATTGCTGAGTCCTCGTGGCTCACAGATTACTACAACAACAGTTGCAGGTACAGGTTATGCGATGATCATGACGCGAGAGCGATGTTTGCTTGCATTGAGTTCTTCGTCTGCTTCTTCGATCAGGGGATAGGTTCCAGGTCGGCAGTCTGGGCTAGCAGGGTGGATGTCGTTTGAGTTTCTGTTTGTGTTTCATCCGTAGTCGGATGATGCTCTTATGAATTGTGATGTTGTATTCGTGTGGCATTGTATGCCTTATGTATGTATCCCCATCTATTATGTAATGTTGATGTAATGATATCCACCTTGCAAAAGCGTTTCAATATGCGGGTCTATCCTTGGTGGGACCTTCGAGTTCCTTTTGGATAGGGTCGCATATTGGGCATGACAGTGGACCTGGAGGCTGGGCATACGGCCCGGCACGGCACGACATGGGTTCCAGCACGCGGCATGCCGGGCCTGTGCCTGGGCTTGGAGGCTGGGCAAGCGGGCTGGCACTACGATGCCCGCTTATTTATTTTATATACATTTTAAATTATATATATTTGACCTAAAAATAGCCCAATAGGCCTAATACACAACCCAGCATAGGCAGCTCACGCAGCCCAACGTGCTAAACGTGCCACGAGCCGGCCCGTTTACTAAATGTGATGTGATTGGGCTAGAGGACGCAGCACGCGGGCCAGCACATCACGGCTCATTTAGTAAAACCGCGTGCCGTACCAGCCACGATTACGGCAGGATGGGTCGTGTCGGGCCGGCCGGCCCGTTTGGCCAGGTCTGGACGATACCGAGATTCTTTTTTTCTTAGATTTTTTAACCAGTTTTGCTATTGGGTGTGTCACACTATTCAATTTTATCATTACAAGTTTCAGCTACTCAAAAATATCATTCTTTCATTAAGCGTGTGCTAAAAATATGCCACCTGACACCGTTACCGTTTGGTCAAAGGCCATTGAACAGAGTGAAGTGACCAAAATACTCCTAAATCCCACTTGCCAACGTGCATTTGGGGAGCTCAGGCCATGGCCTGCGCAATATCTCTTCCTACTGTTCACCTATATCCACTCATCACTTGATCGAAAAGGTTGTTTGGTGCTGGTTAATTCCTTGCTGGCGGGCTAACAACCTATTTTCACCATCTTCACCCCTTTAAGTAGACTATCAAGAGGATTGATAAAATTAGGAGGAGTTTTCTCTGAAATGGTTGTGAAGATGCTCATGGTGGAAAATGCCTCTTCAATTGTGTTTTTCATGATAATACGTGTCTCATTAATAAAATAAAGATTCAATTACAATCCACGTAAACATCGACATTACATGACTGAAAAGATAGGATAATCCTACGCAAAATACCAACGCATGTCCCTTTCCACTAAGGAAAAGAAGACAGATCACCTCTTCGCACGAGCTCGACGCGGCTCCATCGCTGGTCAACAGCTTTACAGACCTCAAAAGTAGTTTGCTTGAGGCAAAGTTATTGCCGTTGAAAGAATCAGACTGGGACAACATATCCCCGGACACGCCATCGAACTCCAGAACTGACACCCCCGCATGACTGTGATGCCGGAGGAGGAAACTAGAACTGTTAGCCTTCAACCACAAACCCAAACAAGATGCACCATCTTCCAGCTGTCACTTGCGTAGACAATCATGTGCGCGTACTCCTGGACAATAAAACCCCCCCTGCTCCACCATGACGTCGGAGATAACGCCGTAGCAACGGGGACAAAGCAGAAGGAGAGACACACCTGTTGGAGCCGCTGCCGCCTCGCCGACACCATCCGTGAACCCTGACGCCGCCGATCTGAAGGATCGGCAAACGCACGATGCCATCAACTTCAAGACGCCGCCATGATGAGCACCGCCAGTGTGGGAGTGGAGTTGAGGCATATTTATTCGTCCGGGAGCCGCTTCCACCACCTCAACGACGCACCATGACCTAGAAATCCAAACCCTAACTATGGAGCGAAGAAACGGGGTCCTTCCTCCCTCCTGCTGCGGGAGCAGCAGCCGGAGGGAGAGGGGGGCAACGTCCTGACCGGTAGAGATCGGTGGAAGAAGATCTGCCTTCCTAGTCGCCTGGTTGTGGCGGCGGGGCAGGGGGAAAAGGAAAAATGCCTCGCGTGTGGGCGAGCCCGACTGTGG
>NC_041389.1:605158943-605210583 GCF_002162155.2 Triticum dicoccoides
GACTCTTCAATTGTTATAAAGTGCGCTCATCAAAGGAATGTGGTGGATTGGAAGTTTAAAACCTCATCTGCTTTAGCAGAGCCCTTCGGCCAAGATGGCTTTGGCACGCTTGGGACAAGAATACGAGATTGGCTTGGATCCTCTCCGCCTACGATGACACTGACAGAAGTCTTATTGCGGCCCGTCCAAGCATTGTGATTGGTGATGGAAAATTGACTTCCTTCTAGATGGATAATTGGCATGGCATTGGAGTTCTCAAGGATTTGGGCCCATCCCTTTTCAAGCTGGCTGCCCAAAAAAGGAACACCATTAACGATGGCTTGATTAGTCATAGATGGATGCGTGGACTTCAAAGGATCGATATCCAGGATAAATTGGACATCTTTGTTACCCTTTGGACAAAGATCACCAATGTTCATCTCGCTAATAGAGCAGACTCCATCGGATGCACCTCGACAATAGCAAACAACCACTCTGTCGCATCTGCCTACGATACACACTTCATTGCCCACATCCAAAATCCACCTTTGCAGAAGGTTTGGATAGTGAAAATTGATGGGAAAGTACAGTTCTTCCTTTGGGTCTTGCTTTAGAACAGATTATGGACCACGGACGGGCCTCATACTGCCTCATGTGCTCTTTCTCACCAAGTTCTCAAGACCTCTTTGCACCTTCTATTTTAGTGCCCCTTTGCAAAGCAGGTCTACTTCGCCTTCAACACTCCGCATCCTGAGAGCATCTCCAGCCGCGCCCCCAACAGGGCCCCCCAGGCCACTTTTTCGGCGCCGGCGCCAAAAAAACGGCCCAGTCACGCCCCCAGGACGACGAAAAGCGCCGGTTCGGCCCTTTTTTCTGCCCGGCGGCCGCAGGCCGAACCCGGCGCTGGGGGGCGCCTGGGGGCTCCGGCGCAAGGGAAAAGCGCGGCTGGCCCACGCCGTCAGGTGAAAAGTCAAGATTTTCTTCCCCGACCGCCTCCCACCCCTCGCGCTCTCGGCCGCAAGTAGGTATATCCCGGCGCCGCCCCTCGCCGCCCCGCCGCTCTTCACCGGTAGATAGCAATTCCCCGCCGGAAAAAAGCATAGGTTCACCGCGACAACCCCTCCGGCACCAGCTGGGCGTTTCCGGCCGCCCTTTTCGGCCGCGGAGGGGCAGTTTGGCGGCGGGTGCACGCCCACCGCGCGCAAGGTGTTCGGCGATTTGTCTGCCTCGGCGATGGACTCAGATGACGAGGAAGTGCTCACCGCGCTGCTGGAGGAGGAAGCCGAGGTCGACGTCCAGGAAGAAGAGCATCTCATGGTGCTCGCCGCCCTCGCCCAGCTGCTGGCGAGCAATGAAAAGACGCGGCGAGGTGGCTCGGCGCCGGGGCGGGTGAAAGCAAAGAACCGGCATCGTCTCGAAGGCTACTACATGCTCTACTCCGACTACTTCACCGATGCTCCACTTCACGGCGATAGAACATTTCGGCGCCGTTATCGGATGAACAGAAAGCTTTTCCTTAGGATTGTGAATTCCATCCGGGAGTTCGACAACTACTTCAAATGCAAGATGGATTGCACTGGCAAACTTGGATTCACCTCCATCCTGAAATGCACGACAGCGATGAGGATGCTTGCATACGAAGCTCCCGGTGACTCACAGGACGACTATGGGCGCATGGAGTGTTTCTATAAGTTCTGTCGGGCAGTGGTAGCAGTGTTTGGACCGCAATACTTGAGAACACCCAATGCGGAAGACACTGCTCGGATCCTAGCACAGAATGCAACAAGAGGATTTCCTGGGGTGCTTGGAAGCATCGACTGCATGCATTGGAAATGAAAAAATTGCCCACTTGCTTGGCGGGGGATGTACAAAGGCGCCAAAGGCGGTTGTAGTGTGGTACTTGAGGCGGTGGCCACACAGGACCTCTGGATTTGGCACTCCTTCTTTGGTATGCCAGGAACTCACAATGACATCAATGTGCTGCCGTGCTCTCCTGTCTTTGCCAAGCTTGTTGAAGGTCATTCTCCTCCGGTGAACTTCCAGATCAATGGGCGGCACTACAACAAGGGATACTATCTAGCTGATGGCATCTATCCAAGATGGTCGACATTTGTCAAGACCATCAAAAACCATGTGCCTGGAGGCAAGAACGCCTGGTTTGCGAAGATTCAGGAGGCTTGCAGGAAGGATGTCGAGCGGGCATTTGGTGTGCTCCAATCTTGATTTGCTGTTGTCCGGTACCCCGCTCAGACCTGGTCGAAAGATCAAATGTGGGAGATCATGACCTGCTGTGTCATCTTGCACAACATGATCATTGAGAGCGAGCAGGAAGAGCCAGTGTTTGACACTGAACCATACCACCAGCAGGGTCCTCTTGCCCAAGTTGATCACCAGCTACCGGCAACCTGGACTGCCTATCTCAATATGCGTCAGGAGATCCGAGACCCACAGGTGCATCATCAACTGCAGCAAGATCTGATAGAGCACCTATGGAGGCTCAAGGGCGACACCGGGCGCGACGCGTGATGAAATATGAGTTTTTATTTGTTGAACTATATAATTTGTATTGAACTATTTGTTGTTGTACTATTTTGTTGAAGTACTTGAAATTTGTATGATGAAATATGTGATAAAAAATTATTTATGTTGATAATTGAACGCCGAGCCACGGCGAACCACGCCGAATATGGGCCTATTCTCGCTCATATGGGTCTTTTTCGCCGAAATGGGGCTTCAAAAATGGACCAAAATCGGTGACTAGGGGCGACGACTGAGCGCAAAACCGCCCCAGCGCCGAAAGAATCGCCGGCCTGCCCCAGGGGGCGATTTTTATGCGCTCTGAGGGCCGAACGGCTGAAGATGCTCTGAGATTGGTACCATTTCTGGCGTCACCGCATTCATCATGAGATGGTGGACGAAGACATCGCGCGCGCTCCATCCCCAACAAGCAAGCACTCCACCTTTTTGTTCTACATATCATCGCTAGTAGCTTGGCACCTTTGGAAGGAGCGGAGGATTTTAGAGATGACCTCAATAAGGCTTTCTGTGAGGGATAAGCCTTCTGCACATGATTTTTTTTTCTTTTTTTTTTGTCCCCCCCAACTGTTTACAGTCCGTACAGAATTTCCCCTTATTTTAATGAAAGACAAAGCACCTACCGTTAACCGTTCATTTTTTTTGTCTATGGACCTACTCTTCTCTAGGATAAGGAAACATTAGGAAATACTCCCTCCGTTTCTAAATATTTGTCTTTTTAGAGATTTCAAATGGACTATCATATACGGATGTATATAGACATATTTTAGAGTGTAGATTCATTCATTTTCCTTCGTATGTAGTCACTTGTTAAAATCTCTAGAAAGACAAATATTTAGCAATGGAGAGAGTAACACGATCTACATTTTGTGCCATCCTCCATAACATATTCATAGAGTATGAGATGGGCAAAGAGGTGGGTCATGAGTATGACTGTGTGGGCCGAACTGTCAATAGAAAAACGCATATGAACAGAAAATGAAGAAAATTCTTGAAGTGTACCGAAAGATAGCTTCCTTATGACCTCATTGAACATCAGGTGCACCTACATCAGCATAGTTCTGTGATGTTTCATCGTGTTTAATTTGGACCATTTGATGCATTTGAACCTGATGTTATGCTTTCAAATTCAAATTTTATAAAAAAATGTTGAACTGTGCGATGACGAAACATAAGTGTTTAATTTATTATAATGTGTAATTGATGTAGAAATGAACTTCATATGCAAAAAAAAAAGAACAACATGCGATGAGTGTAAGGAGCATGGCACTCTAAAACATCTAAGTAGATTCAGACGGCCTCTAAAGCCTTGTACAATGGAAGGTGCTTAGAGAGATATTTAGTAAAATAAACCGAGATCTTTTTAAGTACCAGTGCTTATTTGTACAGGGCAGACGCTTAATTAAATGTCTACCCTATACAAATAAGCACCGATGCTTATAAAAAACTGATTTATTTCTCTAAGCACCTACCCCAAGCACCTTGCATTGTACATGGCCTAAAACTACTTTTGAGATTGTAGTAACACTTTTCCTAATAAGATCAATAAGACTTTCTGTCTATATACTATATCCTACTGAAGTAGGTAAGGTTCCTCTTCCATCTTTTCTTGGTCCTCCATCTCCGCTCCATCTCATTCATTGTCGGTTTATCAATTTCTTCCTTATGTTTTTCTAGAATTGGTTCATGTCTTGTCGGCTTACCAAATAAAATCATATTTCTCTTTGATTAAAAAAATACGAAGTATGACCAAACTGTCATTTATGGTATATAACCACATTGACAATAAAATGGCTAGTAAATCATGATAATTGTGTAGTCCAAAATATTTGTGCCTTCTTTGCACTACAAATAACAAAAGAAGTCCCCTCCCGACTAGGGAAAGTCTTCCCACCCTCGATCTTCACCGGGCCTCCCTCCGTCCGACGCTCCGGTGGTCGGTGGCGGGGAGGTGATTTCTGGTGCCTCGAATCCGGCTAGTCGATAGGTATGGGTTTAGTTCTCGCAAGGGCGGCATTTGGACGGATGACAACGCTTCTTCTCCGAGTCAGTCTTTCGGGCTCCGATCCTCCTCAACTTTGTCCGTTGGGACGGATTAGACGGAGCTCCGACGTAGATTCCTGCCAGCTCCTCGGGACAGTGAGGTTAGGGTTTCTCGTCGTGTATACGTAACATTGATATTTGGTGTCAGGTTCTTCAGATCTATTGAAGGATTCAATGGCGGCGACTACAGCTTCGGGGCGCGTGCACAAAGACTTCCCGACTGTCATGACAAGGTCAGGCCGGCTTCGGTATGGGAGCGGCGATAGCGTCGTGTTGGCGGCTCGGTCTGGCAGTGGCAATGATTGTTCGGTGGTCCATGGATCTCAATGTAATTTTTATCATGTTTGAGGTGTATTGTACTCTCGTTGAATCTTTACAATAGATTTGATCCTTTTCGTAAAAAAAAAAAACTAAAGAAGCCCAAACACTAAAAGAAAAGCAATCCTTAGAGCCTGTTTGGGACCGCTCTCCTTAAAATTCAACTCTGCTCCAGAAAACACAAGCGGGGTAGCTTCACGATATGCCGCTCCGAAAAAACTAGAATTTGGGTACGTATTTTATGAAGCTCTTCAGGGGTGCTCCAAAAACTCTAAAAGCTAAAGTTGGGTGGAAATTATCCACCACTGCCACCAGTAAATGGATACCCCTTCATTTCTCGCCCATCAACCAATCAAATAGATCCTTTCCACCAAATTTTTCATTCTTGAAGCTGGAGCTAGATGGAAGCCAAACATGTCTCTTGATAGTACTACAACTTCTGAATGAAACTGCTCCAAAGTGAATTTAGTGGAGCCAAACTGATTTTCGTGAATAGCTAGAATACAAGAGGGGAGACCTGATTTTTTTTTTTTAGAAAAAGATCGGCGACCTAAAAAAAATGTTAACATAACGCTAAAAAGAAGATTTCTCGTCGAACTAATAGCGCTATACAACTCAAAAATCAAAAATAGCGCTATAAAACAGGATCAACCCCTACGCGCCGCCTTGTTTGACCCCACGGACGGCAAACAAACTAGCTAGGGCAACATGGAGGAGGCGAGCAGCCCAAACAAGAAAGCTAGCGGGACGTCCGCTGACTCCGGCGGCCCGACGGCGCTTGCGCTCCGCCTGTCCAAGATGTTTTCGGACGGCGAGGAGCACAAGGGCCAGAACATCATGTTCTCGCCGCTGTCCATCTACACCGCGTTGGGCCTTCCGGCGGCCGGCGCCCGGGGTGACACCCTGGACGAGATCCTCGCCGTGCTCGGCGCGGCATCGCGCGACGAGGTCGCGGGGATCGTGCGAGCCGTGGCAGAGCGCGCCCTCGTCGCCGATAACCCGTCCGGGCCGCTGGTCGTTACGTCCGCGTGCAGCGTCTGGTGCCAGAAAGATCTGCCGCTGAATCCGGCCTAAAAGAAGGCCGCCGTCGAATCCTACAAGGCGGACGCGCGCGCCGTCGACTTCGTGAGAAAGGTCAGTACAGTAGTTCGGCGGCAAAGCCATAGATCGATCTGTAAGACTGTAGCATGGTATATATGTCTCACTGTTTGTCCCTTTCAACCATGATCGATCTCTCTCCTGCATGCAGCCGGATGATGCAAGGGAGGAGATCAACAGGTGGGTCACGGAGGCCACGAAGAAGCTGATCACCTCCGTCGTCCCGCCGGGCTCAGTGCACGGCGACACCAGGCTCGTGCTCGCCAATGCTATCTACTTCAAGGGCAAGTGGGAGGAGCCCTTCCTCAAGAGCCGCACCAAAGACAAATTGTTCCACCGCCTCGACGGCAGGGACGTCCGCGTGCCCTTCATGACCGGGGGCAAAGCCCGCGATTACTTGGTGGCCTGCCATGGCAGGTTTAAGGTGCCCAAGCTCCGGTACAAGCAGGCGGCCAACGGGGAAGGCGGTGGCCCGCGGTATTCGATGTGCATCTTTCTGCCGACGGCGCGCAACGGGCTGCGTAGCCTTGCCGACGAGATGGCGTACGCGTCTGGCGGGCCAGGGTTCCTGTTCGACCACCTGCCAACTTGGTCAAGTAGCTTGACCAAGCTCCGACTACCCAAGTTCAAGTTGTCCTTCTTCTGCAGCATGAAGAAAGCTCTGGAGAGCCTGGGGCTCCGGGCGGCGTTCGGCGAGGACTTGCCATGACACTAGGTTGAGATATGCTCTTCATCTTCTCTTGACATCCCTCCCTAGCATGGCCAGAACAAAGGACTCGTTTCCACTTCCGAAGTCGCCAAAGTAACTATGCATCTCTTAGATTTCTCTAAATTTTTTTTGGTGATTTATGACATATCCATTAGGAGGAGCTATATTTGAGTTTATCTCAGATTTAGTCCCTCGGCCATGAGTGGAAACATCAATGGTGACCCCTACGGCCCTACCAACAACTTTCAAAGATGTTGTCTACCTCAAGCTCTTAGAATGTACTCCCTCCGTTTCTTTTTTACTTCACATATTAGTTTTGACTTGAAACAATTTTTCTAAAGTCTCCACATTCTCAATACCAAATTGATATAATTAGATCTATCCAAGAAATATAGGTCGTGTAAGTAAATAATTAATTCTGTAGCAAAAGCTTTCATAGCTCAGTTGGTTAGAGCACCCGTTTAGTAAGCGGGAGGTCTTGAGTTCAACTCTCAATGAAAGCAGTTCTTTTTTCTTGTATTTTCTACTGTTTCGGCAATTTTGTTGTCCTTTGCAGTTTGTACAAGTGGTTTCATCAAGGGAAATGTTTCGAAACGGCGCGCCGCTACGCGCAGCACGACCCGTACGCGCAGCCACATGCAAAACTGCTGCATGCAAAATTGCTCCCGCACATGGCGGGTCCTACGCACCAGGCTCTCCGCAAAACTGCTGCATGCAAAACTGCTCCCGCACATGGCGGGTCCTACGCATCTGGCTCTCTTTTCTATCTTATCTCTTCCCCTTCTTCTACCTCCAGCCCACATCGTAGTTTCCCTAATGCTACAACCGTTGTCTCAAATTCCTACAAGCTGCTTCCCACGCAGCTACAACCGGCTTCACGATTTGCTACATCATACGGCCCCGTATTTTTTCTGCATGTTACCACCGTTGTCACAAATTGTTACAACCGGCGTCCCACACAGTTACATCTAACGTCGCTTTTTGCTACATCGCATGGCCACCACGTTTTTTGCTACATG
Source organism: Triticum dicoccoides (assembly GCF_002162155.2). Lineage (NCBI taxonomy): Eukaryota > Viridiplantae > Streptophyta > Magnoliopsida > Poales > Poaceae > Triticum > Triticum dicoccoides. The sequence continues at coordinate 605,166,645 of NC_041389.1, forward strand.
TGACCACCGTTGTCACAGGGATGCTGAAACCAACATCTTTTTTGCTAGATGCTTCAACTGGCATCACAACATGCTACAACCGGCATCGTATTTTGCTACTAGCGGTGTCGCATTTTGCTACATCACACATGGCTTCGTGAATTTTGCTACAACCGGCCACAAAAAAAGCTGTGTCCGGCGACGTGATTTGCTGCAACGGCCATGGCGAAGTTCGATCGCACATGGCGCACCGGCGAGCAGCTCCGACGAGCATGCAGGCGAGCGCGCCGAAGAGCATGCAGGCGAGCGGCGGCTCCGGCGAGCAAGCCGACGAGCAGCTCCGGCGAGGAAGCCGACGAGTAGGCCGACGAGCAGCTCTGGCGAGGAAGCCGACGAGCAGGTCCGGCGAGCGGCTCCGACGAGCGCGCCGACGAGCGGCTCTGACGAGCGCGCCGACGAGCGGCTCCGGCGAGCAAGCTACCGACGACAAGGGAGGAGATGCAATCTAGACGGTTATTATTACGTGAATCGAACGACTGGGGCTGGACCGGCCGAAAGTTTCGGCCGGTGCGCCGGCGCCCAGTACTGGCCTTTCATCAATGCATGCATTGTACCAAGAGTGTACAGATGTGTGCACTACTTACTCCAAGATCCCAAATCATCTCAGCCACCTTGTGGAGTGGCATCGCCTCGCCCACCGGGGACTTGGTCGCCGTTGGTGATGCCAGGGTAAGGACCGTCGTTCCACTTGTTTGAAAATTCTACACCTCAGTTCGAGAGGGTGTTCTACAAATGCCCTAATCAAAGCCTACTTTATTGTGTTGGTTTTGATACTCCCTCCATTCCCTTATACAAGACCACTTTATATTTTTATGCCTAACTTTGATCATTAATTTAACCAACAAAAAATGAGTTATATGTCACAAGACGTATGGCATTGGATGCACATTTCAAAGATCTTTCCGATGATATATTTTTACCATGTGAAGAGGGTCAATGGCACTACCATAACTTGCTTAGGGGCAAAGGGTGTCAATATGTTGAACTTACCCCGTCCCGTCGGTCCCGTCGTGGCCAGGGGGTGGAGGCACTTGTTTGAGAGAAGTATGCCCTCTCCTCTGGCCAAGAGGCCGATCTGTCTGACATGGTGCAGGAGGACTCGGGTGGAAACGACGTGCCACAGCGGGTAGAGGACGTGTTCCACAGGGCGGTTGTCGAAGTGAACGAGGAAGGTACCGAGGCGGCTGCGTTCATCGACATGGGCATGGTACTTCGTTGCGGCAAAGTGCTTGTTGATGATTTCATTGCGAACCATCCGTTTGCGGTTTTCATAGTGGAGGAGGTGTCCCGTACGGTGGTCTTCGCCGGCCACGTCCTTGACCCTTCTAAGATCACGGAGTAATAAACGGGTTGTGCATCGGTGCACAATGAAAGCATCTCCCTTCATTTTATTTTATCCTAAATGATAACGCCCACACGTGTGGCATGTTTTAACATCGCCCACACGCCTTGATCCACGTTAATTCTATTTTTCACGAATCCTAAAGGAATCTACTAAAATCTGAGTGTCACGTGGGCATCATCGTGTGTGTGGGTGAAAGTGCTAGTTATCGACTAGAGGGGGGGTGAATAGGCGATTTTTCTCAAAGTCTTCAAGACGTGAAAGTTTCGAAGACAGACAATAGAAATAACCTAATTGATATGCAGTGGAAGATAAACTACAACAAGCAAGCCATAGTCAAGTATGCAATAATGTGAACGTACAAAGACTAATAGTAGCTAGGTAGTAAGGATCGGGATGGAAGATAGTATGAAGCCAATCAGCGATAGTAGTCAAGCAATGAAGTCAAACAAATAAGACAAATAAGCAATGACTTCACGAAGACAAACTCAAAGTAAAGGAGGGAAGGGATAGAACCAGTCACTTGTTGAAGACACAGAATTTGTTGGACCAGTTCCAGTTGTTGTGACAAATGTACGTCTGGTTAGGGAGGCTGAGATTCAACTCATAAGACCGCGTCTTCACCTTATTCCCCTTGAGCTAAGGACACACAGTCCCCGCCCAATCACTCTGGTAAGTCTTCAAGGTAGACTTCCGAACCTTCACAGACTTCGTTCACCGGCAATCCACAATGACTCTTGGATGCTCAGAACGCGATGCCTAACCGGCTGGAGGATACACAGTCCTCAAGTGTAATAAGTCTTCAAGTCACACAGACAGAAAGACTTCAGTGATGCCTAACACTCTTGGGCTCTGGGTGTTTGGGCTTTGTCCTCGCAAGGATTTCTCTCTCAAAGGCTTCGAGGTGGGTTGCTCTCAAAACGACAAAAGCCGTAAACTAACTCTGAGCAGCCACCAATTTATGGTGTAGGGGGTGGGCTATTTATAGCCACAAGGAAACCCGACCTGATATGTCCAAAATGACCCTGAGTCACTAAGGAACTGACACGTGTTCCAACGGTCAGATTTCAAACACACACGGCAACTTTACTTGGACTACAAGCAAAGCTGACTCATCCAGCTCTGGATAAGATTTGCTCTCATTCTCTTCGCTCGAAGATATAGGATTTGGGTTGAGCATCACTTCAGTCACTCTGACTTTGTTCACTTAGACCCCACTTAACAGTACGGTGGTTCCTATGACTCAACAAAGAAGAAAAGGAAACAACGAAACAACTCACTCTTCGCGCTCCATAGTCTTCACTCAATGTCTTCTCATGTCATAGTCTTCAGTGTGAATATCTTCACACACCATCATTGTCTTCAATGTCTTCATACATTTTTAGGGGTCATCTCCGGTATGTAAATCGAATCAATGAGGGACACTTCCTGCGTTGAAGTGATGCTCCAAAAGCAACTAGGGGTGGCACTAGATGCACTTACAATCTCCCCCTTTTTGGTGATTGATGACAAACTGGTTGAAGTTTTCAACGGGAAAGAAGTATGTGAAATTGTAAAGGATAGCGTATTGTCTTCATAAGTGGCAAGGGCTCCTCCTGAAGATGTGCATATAAATAATTTGCTTTTGGAATGCAAATGCACATGGCAGGTTGTACTTGTGGAGATCCTCTTCAACTTATGAAGATAATTCATCATGCACGAAATGATATAACTAAGAGAATGACATGCATAATGAAAAATGAACGTCTGCAGAATGATCTAAGTGCGGAAGTTATCATCGCACGTGGAAACGCAAATAAGTAGCAGACGACCATCAAGTTTAAGTGTTACAACTCAAAGAACAAAGTGTATCAAAAGCAAGAGTTGTAAGAACTAGGCAAAAATATAAAGCAACCACCCTTATGAACCTGCTTGAAGACTATCAACTCATATGCTTCTCCCCCTGTTGTCAGTAATGACCAAAAAGGTTTGAAGACATAGAGCATCTACTCGTCCTCATGAGGAGTAGGTGAAGCAGTAGGGTTGTCGTTGTTGTTTGGCGGTGCAGACGAACTTGGTGTAGTGTCGATGCGTGCAGAAGTAGGGGGTGGTGAAGTTGCATCGTCTTCATCATCAATCACATTGGCATTTACAGTTGCCGCGGAGGAAGAATAGTCAGAGTCTTCAAGAGATGGAGTTCTACGTAGGACAGCATTCCGTGGAGGAGTGGAGTCAAACTTGAATCTGTCAGTGAAGCCATCGTCTTGAAGATCTACTTCAGCACTAAGCAGGGTCAAACTCTTCCATGATCGCCGACAAGTTTCGTGAGTGACAAATGCATTCTTGGTGGCAAGGTTTCGAATGCGATTTACATCCACCAAGGGGCTTTGCATCTGACGCTTGAGCCAAAAATGATGCTTATCTTGTTTCTGATGCAGGGCCACAAGAAGTTCTCGGTCATTTAGGACCCGAGAGCACTTCCGAGGCCTTTGAGCAATTGTGCTCTCAGTAGCTTTAGTTGGCGCACGATGAGGTAGAGAGTGTTTCCAGCCATTGGATAGACACGAGTTACTGCTTGGACTCCTTCAATAGGCTGAGTGAAGCTTTAGTGTTCAGCATTTTGAAGACTAAGAGGCTTCTTGGCAGGTTCAGGGTATATGGCTTCAACTGACATATCAACCTCTGGTAGAAAGATCACATGATTGTGAGCAGAGGGTTGATAGTTAACAGTAGAGTGTAGCTTGATGAGGCACATGACCCATGGAGCATAGAACTTCAGGCCAAACAGGTCAGATCCAGACGCAGCCAGTTGCCGAAGGAACAAATCTTGTGCATTGAAGCTAATGCCATTGAGGATGTAAAAGACCAATGTCTTCATGGCTCCTTCAAGTTTTGCAGCTGATGAATGTCCTTTGATCGGCCACAGAGTCCGCCTTATGATGTGATATATGGTGCGCGGCAGATGCTCAAGGTCATCAACAAAGAACTCCTTTAGATATTCAGCATCATGTGGCAAAGGCTTCATCATGCTCAACATCTGGCTCATGGTTGGTTATGGTTTATGGAAGATGCTCTCCAGTGCATTGCGGTGGTTTTGACAACCAGGTTCATATAGCTCTTCGGGAGTGGATAGGCCTGTAAGCTCAATGATGTCAAGAGCTTTAGCTTCATGATGAACATTTCCTGTCATCCACTCGAGAACCCATGTCTTTGTATCTCTGTTATATCCGTGAATGTGGAGGGTAGCATAGAATTGAAGCAAAAGTTCTTCATTCCAATGTTCTTTGTCTGTCACAAAACTGAGCAGACCAGCATCACGAAAGCAGTCAAGTGCTTCTTCTAAGCATGGCAGTCCAGCAATGGCTTCAGTGTCGAGGTGCATATGAGGGAAAATGCGCCCTTGATCATACAGAACACATGAGTAATAGCTTCGTTGTTGATGACTCCAGAAACAATCTGATGATATTCTTGGCCTTGTGTAGGGGTTCTTTGAACTGTCAAAGAATGTATTGTGGCTTTTGAAGCCATTTGCATTGAAGGACCCGACAGATGTGGCAGTACCTGGAAACCTTGGCAGTCTTAGCTTTGGCTTCTGGACCTGAGGCCTATGCTCAATGTGATAGTCAAACTGAGGACCAGAGACATTAGGCGGAGGGACCAGAACGGGCCATCTTACTGTGATTAGCTCGCCATGGTTGTATGCTTGCTCAATTGTATAGGGCCTTGGTGGCGGAACAGGAGCAGTGGCAGCAACAGTGGCTTCGGGCTGCACAACAGAAGCTTCAGGAGCATTTTCAGCATTGACTTCTGGCACGGTGCTTGGGACAGGCTCCACATTAGCTTCAGCCATGACTATGTCATTGGCTTCATTGGTGTTGGTGGTGGTAGCCTCAAGGTTTTCAACCTCCACTTGATGAGCTGGAGGGTCAGGCACAGACACGTTCACTTCATGAACAGCTTCTTCAGGAATGGGGGGAGTAGGGACACGTTCTTCTTGATGTTCGTCATCAGCTGATGCAGCCGGATTGTCTTCAGCAGCTGGGGCTTCAGACACGGAGACATTCACAGTTGGAGTGGCTTCTGAAAACACCTGACGTGCAACAGGTTGATGGTGCACTTCTCCTTCTGGAACACTCGGAAGAGGGACTTGAGGCCTTGGTCCTTTACGAACCCTTTGTAGGACAGGTGACGCCTTGGGAGATGGAGTAGGCAGGCCCTCATCCTCTTCAACTTGCACAGATGGTGTGGCTTGTTGTTGTTGGGGAGTACTGGGGGAGTCTTGTTGTTGCGGGCGATCAGCCCATGAAGCATCCTAAGCAATTGGCGTCAGAGGACGACCAATGCTGATGATTTCGATGTTCGTAAGAACAGGCGATGATACCACATTGTATTCAACTTGAGGAAGAACTTCATCATCTTCAACATTGTCATGGTGACAGAGGGAGTCCTGGATTAGGGGGTGTCCGGATGGCTGGACTAAGACCTTTGGCCGGACTCCCGGACTATGAAGATACAAGATTGAAGACTCCGTCCCGTGTCCGGATGGGACTTTCCTTGGCGTGGAAGGCAAGCTTGACGATATGAAGATCTCCTCCCATTGTAACCGACTCTGTGTAACCCTAGCCCTCTCTGGTGTCTATATAAACCGGAGAGTTTTAGTCCGTAGGACGAAGAACAATCATACCATAGGCTAGCTTCTAGGGTTTATCCACTCCGATCTCGTGGTAGATCTACTCTTGTACTACCCATATCATCAATATTAATCAAGCAGGAGTAGGGTTTTACCTCCATCGAGAGGGCCCGAACCTGGGTAAAAACATCGTGTCCCTTGTCTCCTGTTATCATCTGCCTAGACGCACAGTTCGGGACCCCCTACCCGAGATCCGCCGGTTTTGACACCGACATTGGTGCTTTCATTGAGAGTTCCTCTGTGTCGTCGCCTTTAGGCCTGATGGCTTCTTCGCTCGTCAATCGCGATGCGGCCCGGGATGAGACTTTTCTCCCCGGACAGATCTTCATATTCGGCGGCTTCGCACTGCGGGCCAACTCGTTTGACCATCTGGAGCAGATCGAAAGCTACGCCCCCGACCATCAGGTCAGGTTTGGAAGCTTAAACTACACGGCCGACAGCCACGGGGACTTGATCTTCAACGGATTCGAGCCACGACTGGGCGCGCCGCACTGTCTTGATGGGCATGATCTAGCTCTGCCGCTGGACAGCGCCCAGAGTGCCGCTCAGGTGTTCACTCTGACCATTAGCTCGGAGCCGACTGTGCTAGCCAGGGACGGACGGTTGGACGCCGCCCCAGGAGCCGCAATCTCTGCGGCGATGGAGCCGAATACCAGCCTAGTCCTTTGCAAGGCCCGTGACTCCAAGGTGCCGGACTCTGTTCCGGACTCTGAATATTCCGCACCCCTTTCGATCGAACCCAATTGGGCTCCGATCATGGAGTTCACCGCTGCGGATGTCTTTCAGCACTCGCCCTTTGGCGATATCCTAAATTCGCTAAAGTCTCTCTCTTTGTCGAAAGAACCCTGGCCGGACTTCGGTCGGGGTGGTTGGGATGCGGACGACGAAGTTCGAACCCCACCCACCACCCACTTGATAGCCATTGTCGACGATCTAACCGACATGCTCAATTTCGACTCTGAAGATATCGACGGTATGGACGCCGATAAAGGAGACGATCAAGAACCAGCACCTATAGGGCGCCGGAAAGCCACCTCATCATACGATGTATGCATGGTGGACACATACAATAGAAACGACAACGAGGACCAAAAGGATGCGGCCAGGGATCGCTCCCCCGAAAAACAATCAAAGCGGCGGCGTAAGCGCAAGGCCAAGCCCCACCTCGACAAAGACCCAGCCATAGAGCAGGGTGAATCAACGGACGATGAACATGTGCATCCGTCCAAATAGGGCGGACAATCCGAACAACCAATCCCCGGGAAAGATAATAGCCCGGACGACCTCACGCCAGACAAATTGCTGGAACATCAGAACCTCCACCAAAGGCTCGTTGCCACTGCACGTAGCCTGAGAAAGCAGAAGTGGAGGCTCAAGACAGCGGAAGATGCACTCAGGATCAGATGGGGCAAAGTACTCAATACCGCACACAAGTACGGCAGTAGTCGCCACACAAAGAGCTATCCGAAGCGGAAACTACTACCAGAATTTGATGAAGAGGCCATAAAGCCCCCATAGTCAAAAAATAAGGAAGCCACAAGGTCGGATAGACGACCCTACGATCAATCTCACGCATCAAAGGACGCCGCACTCAATACGGCGTGCGATCCGTCCAAAAATTCGCATCAGAAAACTGGCCCAACTAGATCCATGTATAGGCCAAGAAAGCAAGCTCTAGTGAGTGATGCAATGCAAAAAATACCCGAACACGGCGGCACGCCTAAATACAGGGACGTCGCACACCCCCTATGTTTTACCGATGAGGTGTTGGACCATGAATTCCCAGCCGAATTCAAGCCAGTGAACATAGAAGCATACGACGGAACAACAGACCCAGGAGTCTGGATCGAGGATTACATCCTCCACATACACATGGCCAGAGGAGACGACCTCCACACCATAAAATACTTACCCCTTAAGCTCAAAGGGCCAGCCCGGCATTGGCTTAAAAGCCTTCCCGAAAACACCATGGGAAGTTGGGAAGTGCTTGAGGATGCTTTCCAGGCAAATTTTCAAGGGACCTATGTCCGACCCCCGGATGCAGATGATCTGAGTCATATAACTCAACAGCCCGGAGAGTCAGCCCGGAAACTCCGGAACAGATTCCTTATTAAAAAGAATCAGATAGTCGACTGTCCGGATGCAGAGGCCCTAGCAGCTTTCAAGCATAGCGTCCGAGACGAATGGCTCGCCAGACACCTCGGCCAAGAAAAGCCGCGAACAATGGCCGCATTAACAAGCCTCATGACCCGCTTTTGTGCAGGAGAGGATAGCTGGTTGACGAGAAACAGCACCAGCGACCCGAATACGTCCGAACCCAGAGATGGAAACGGGAAGCCGCGCCGTAACAAAGAGCCGCGCCGGATAAAGGACAACAGCCCGATGAGCACGGCAGTAAACGCCGGATTCAAAAGCTCTCGGCAAAATCAGAAAAAGCCGCCCCCCAAAGACGATAAGGACGAGCTATCCAACCTCAACAAAGTTTTGGACAAAATATGTCAAATCCACAGCACTCCGGGGAGACCTGCAAACCATACCCACGGAGATTGTTGGGTCTTTAAGCAGTCCGGCAAGCTCAACACCGAACACAAGGGGCTCAACACACCAAGTGAAGATGACGATGCACCCCACACGCAGAACACCGGAGAACAAAAGAAGTTCCCACAAGAAGTCAAGACAGTAAATCTACTTCAGGTGACAAAAGGGAAGAGCATAACGGCACCTACGAAGACACGCGCCGTACAGCCAGCCCTGGAGGAGCAACCCCACTGGTTGTTACAACCAATCACCTTCGATCATCAGGATTACTCTAGAGGAGACCAGAACGTAGGCTGGACTGCCTTGGTTGTAAATCCAATTATTAACGGACTCCAATTTACAAATGCCCTTATGGACGGCGGCAGCGACTTGCTCCTGTTATATCAGGACACAGTCCGCAAACTCGGGGTAAACCTAGTTATAATCCACCTCGGCAACACTTCCTTTCAAGGAGTAACGCCAGGCCCGGATACCCCAAGTATGGGTTCCCTTACGTTAGAAGTCACGTTCGGATCACCCGACAACTTCCGAAGAGAAAAGCTAACATTCCACATCGCCCCATTCGTAAGTCGCTATCAAGCGCTACTGGGACGTGAAGCTTTCGCCCGCTTTAACGCAATACCGCATTACGCATCCCTTACACTCAAAATGCCAGGCCCAAAGGGCATCATTTCATTACAGGGGAACATAAATTGACCCCCAACGTACGGGCAAGGGTGCGGCTGCCTAGACAGCCGCCCACAAATCCAGCCCTACTATCCCGGACACGGCTAGACGAGTCCGGCGTCAACATGCTTAATATCCGCATACCCCTGTGCAAGGGGCTCTGTGTGCTCACGCCCGGAGACAATACGGCCCGCCTCCTGCTCCAACTATATTTTATTTATTTCAATATAGATTTCTCGCACGCTTATTTTTTACTAAGTTCCTCTCTTTCGCAGACGAACATCGTGCTACGCCCGTCCAGGATACGGCACAACGGAGACACAGGCGCAGACGTGCAGCAGGGACCCGTTTCAAGGATTCTTTTTAGATTAAGACCCTGCGTAAACCTTTTTTACTGTCTCTTGCTGATAACATCCCCCGGTTTTCTCTATAGCCGCGGAGGAGGCTGGCGTCTTGGCATGTGGCCATGCCAGAATTTTTGCACATACCTGGACACTAGGGGCTTTTTTACCAAGGGCTCTATTTCGGCCCGTCTTCATAAAGACCGAATACCTCAGGGAGTGTTCGGCGTCGCGAGTTTGGCCCTATATGCATCATCTCTGAATCATGTCGTTGGTCAAATGTTGGGTTTGCCCGGCTCCTGTGTTTTGCTGCCTTACGTTCCCTTATATCGGCTAACGCGACACCAGGAGAACTACTGCGATTGTGCCCCGGTTCGGCCGGGTGAGCACCTCAGTAGAGAAAGCCGAAAACTGACTGTCATGATATAGCGAGAGACTGGTCAACCACTCGATGACTTTCAGAATCTTTAGGATTCCCCCGCATTAACGAAGGGCCTCTTCTCGGTCAGGCACACTCGCGCCCCGAATTCGGGCGAGCGCGGTGCCCCTAGGGGCTATTCGGTAGCCCCACTGTCAAACTCCTATGGCTAAGTGAAAGTGATAAAGCATTATAGTCTGGTTGCCTAGTTCGCCGCGCCACCACCTCCTTTGTAGGACCAAGACGTTGGATTAAGTGTGAAAAGGCGCCTTTTTGCAAACACCCCCGCATTCTATGCGTGGGGGCTTAAGCCAATGACTGCCATCTTTCAGGTTATATACAAATATATACATTAAACGGCCGCACAGGAGGCATCATGATTCTTGCAAGCACAAGTATAAAAAAGCTTTTTTCATAAAAACAAAATTTGTTTTACAAATAGTATAAGCTATTCGAACACAACATCCTTCGAGCACTGCGACTCTATTATACGAGCGCCAGGAAGAACTTCCTCAAAATAGTGCTTCGTAGGTACTCGGCTTTTGTCCGAATCCTGGGACGCAACAATACTGGCCTTCATATCTGCCCAGCATGTTTTGACACGGGCAAGAGCCATCTGTGCGCCCTCTATGCACACCAACCTCTTCATTGCATCAGCATGCGGCACCGAACCAAGGAACTGCCGCACCAAGCTAAAATAACTCTTCGGCTCCAGCTTCTCCGGCCATAGGCGGCTCGCAACATACCTCATGGCGAGTCCGGATAATCTGTTCAGCTCCGCCCAGGCGGCTAAATGGTCGGATACTGACAGTGGGCGTTCTGGATTGTGGTACTGCGACCAAAAAAGCCCTTCCAATTCATGGTCACCTCGGCTGCGGAAGTGTTCGGTCGCGTCCGCCGCACTTGCGGCCAAATCCAGATAAGCGTTTTCCAAACTCCACTGCTGGTCTAATGGAGCATACTTGGGGTCTCCGAACTTCATCCGCAGCATATAAGGCTTTCCAGCCGTGATATCTCCGGCCTGACGCAGCTCCTCCTTCATCGCTCTCATGGCAGAGCGAGTATCCTTGGCTTTGGCAGTGATCTTTTCAAGGTCCTTCTGAGCCGCCCTATCTTCTTGTTCAAGAAATTTACAGCGGTCGGTAGCATCCTTCAATTTTATGGCCATCTCGGCTATTTCCTTCTTGCTCTGGCAGTGAGCAGCCTGTTCGGCTCTTAGCTCTTCAGCCGCTTTAACGGCAGCCGCATCACTCTTCCTTGCTTGCTCCTTGGCTCGGGCAAGTTCCGCCCGAAGGTTCTCCACGGCAGCAGCACCATCTACATAAAATATATATATATAAGGCCCGAGCGTCAGCTCCTATTACTGGGTGTCTTTTGAACATACCTTGAGCCTCGTCTAGCCGCTTATTTACAAGCGCGATGTCGGCATCTGCTATGTCAAGTTGCCGCTTTAGTTCGGCAGATTCATCAGTCCGGCTAGCCACCGAACGCCTAGCCGCCTTCATGGAATAGGCGACATATTATACATGGGGTTATGATCCTCTGTGCGCCGTCACTCGTGACGACACACAGAGTCTCAGGGGCTACTATTCATACAGGGCACATTTAATATGCGGCTCTACCAAAAGGTACACCTTTTTACATACCTCAAAGCCTGTTAGTAAACTCCTGGCAGCCTCGTACAATCCGCTTTCCGCGGATGAAATCCTTCCAATCACCGTATCCATCAACATACGGTGTTCTTCTGAGATGGACGCCCTACCAAGCAGATCCTTCAGCCCCTCCGCCGGTGTGCAAGAGGGTGCCGGACTAGTCTGACGACCTTTTCCAGGGTCCGGACTTGAATAAACCCTCCGGGACGATACCTCGGGGTCGCCAGCCTCGTGAGATGGTGGAACAAGGGGAGGCGTTTCGCTCTCTATCATCTCTGGACGAAGATCCCCTGAAGACGAGCTCTGCTGAGAAGGGTTGAGATCCGAACTGCAAGATAATGTTTCGGTTATTTTCCTTGGGAATAAAACATGAGTTTGATTCATTATGGAACCCCTCCCTTCACTTACGCCTCGGGGGAGAGCGGGTCCCCTTTAGGGGGCGATTCAGCTGGGGCGTTCTCCGGTGCCGAACCCTCTGACGAAGATTTCTTCCCCCGTTTTGAGGTTATCACCTCCGGGTCTTCAGAGGTACTCCTTTTCTTTCCCTGGTCGGGAGAATTTTCGATTCTTCCCTTCCTAATGGCCTCCTTCGTGGAGGCGGTAGCTCCTTGGTTCCCCCCTTCGCCTTCCGACAATGGCGCGGCCTCCAGCATCCTGGTTAGCATGGGATTCGGCACGGTCTCGGGCAGGGGGGCTGGACACCTGATAAGCTTCGCCTTCGCCATCCACTCCTGTTCAGAGGACAACTCTGCTAAAGGGTAGATTTGACAAAAATATGGATGGTGTATTCAAATACGGGGCTACTTACTTTAGCGTCCGGGCGATTGCAGCTTAGACCTGCGTCCTCGGACAAATCCGGACATCTCGCTTGTGATCCGAAGAACAATTTGTACATCTCCTTGGGTGTCATTCCCATGAAATGTTGTAGGACTCGTGGTCCCTCCGGTATAACTCCCACAGGCGGAGAGGTCGACGTTTGCAGGGCAGTGTGCGGCGAATCACCATGACTTGCGCCACTACGGTCAAATTGATATCTCTTTCTAGAAGATCTCGAATACGGCCCTGCAGCAAGGGCATGTCTTTGGGCGGCCCCCAGATAAGTCCTTCATTAACCCATGACGCCAGCCATGGTGGGGGACCCGAGCGAAAAGTAGGGGTGCCACCCATGTGGTGCCCCTAGGGGCTGTGATGTAAAACCAGTCCTGTTGCCATAAGCCGAGCTCCTCTTGAAAAGAGCCTTCGGGCCATGGAGCGTCATCCATCTTCCTTATTATAGCCCCTCCGCACTCAGCGTGCTGCCCCTCGATCATTTTCGGTTCCACTTTGAAAGTTTTTAGCCACAATCCGAAGTGGGGGTGATATGGAGGAAGGCCTCGCACACGACAATGAATGATGAGATCTGGAGGATGGACTCCGGAGCCAGGTCGCGGAACTCCAGCCCGTAGTAAAACATAAGCCCCCTCACAAAGGGATCGATCGGGAAGCCTAGCCCCCGAAGGAAGTGAGATGCGAACACCACGCTTTCACCGAGCTGGGGAGCGGGAACAGCTTGCCCTTGAGTAGGCAGTCTATGCGAGATTTCACCGGTTAGATACGTGGCATCTCTTAGCTTTCGCACATCTTCTTCCGTAATGGAGGAAGGCATCCACCGGCCTTGAGGGTCGGAGCCGGACATCTTCGAAGGTCCGAAGCGCCTAAAACTAGAGATTTGGGTGTTGGAACTCGAAGCGAGGGGCGGATTTGATTGGTTTGAGAACAAGGGAGCCGGGCCTTGGTTCCTTTATAAAGGAGGTGAATACCAAGAGCCCTCCCCGTAACCGTTTGAGACTCGCTTTCAATTAGGGAGTCATACCTAAGTCACGGTTGGGTTACCCACGCCCGTATTGATGAGAATCCCGGAATAAGGGGACACGATCTCTACTTTGACAAGACGTGCCAAGGAAACTGCCTCGCTAAACGCGCTAAGGTGGAACAATAAAATGAATAAAAGCCTGGCCATGACATGATGTCACGCCGCGGAATACATCAGCAGATCCGATTAACGCAAATATTATTCTCGCTACGGTGGAATGTGGAACTTATTTTGCAGAGCCGGACACTACCCTGGTGTTCAACATCTTCTATGAAATATTCGGAGGAGGAACCCGCCTTGCAATGCCGAAGACAACTTGCACGCTGGACTTGTCGTCATTGAAGCCTGGTTCAGGGGCTACTGAGGGAGTCCTGGATTATGGGGTGTCCGGATGGCCGGACTAAGACCTTTGGCCGGACTCCCGGACTATGAAGATACAAGATTGAAGACTCCGTCCCGTGTCCGGATGGGACTTTCCATGGCGTGGAGGGCAAGCTTGGCGATACGATATGAAGATCTCCTCCCATTGTAACCGACTCTGTGTAACACTAGCCCTCTCTGGTGTCTATATAAACCGGAGAGTTTTAGTCCGTAGGACGAAGAACAATCATACCATAGGCTAGCTTCTAGGGTTTAGCCACTCTGATCTCGTGGTAGATCTACTCTTGTACTACCCATATCATCAATATTAATCAAGCAGGAGTAGGGTTTTACCTCCATCGAAAGGGCCAGAACCTGGGTAAAAACATCGTGTCCCTTATCTCCTGTTACCATCCGCCTAGACACACAGTTCGGGACCCCCTACCCGAGATCCCCCGGTTTTGACATCGACAGTGACCGATGTCTTTAGCAGTGATGGGATCAACTGCTGGAATTTCTTCAGCTTCAGGAGCCTCTGTCGAAGCAGTCTCATGAACAGTCATTCGTAGTTCTTGGGTTGCAGATGCAGGACGAACCACTAAGATGGGTTCAACAACAAGGGGCTCTGTGGGAGCAGCCCGATTTTTCTTGGTCTTGCGCTTCTTCTTGGAGGGAGCAGCATCAGAGGCTTCTGAGGTTTTCCGTTTTCTGGCTTCAGCCTCTGCAGCCCTCGTCTTCTTCAGTTCTGAAGTGGTTGACATGGCCTTTGGCTTCGAGCCAGTCATGCTGCTAGGGAAGACTATGCGAGGTTCATCTTGCCTTGACGGTGCAGATTGGACAGTCAATTTCTTATTCTTTGCAGCCATCCTGGGGTCGATGCCAGGACGACCAAGAGCCTTGCGCTTCTCTGCCTCATTGTAGGCAAGCACACACTTGTCAGCCAGATTTTTCATGCGCTCACGAGAGCCTCTAGCTTCTTCACGCTTCTTGTGAAACGCCTCTTTGAGCTCGTGAAGCATGATCTTGAAGTTCTTGACATCTTGCATGCTGAGCTTGGCCACATGCTTCTTGAACTGAGCCTTTTCAAAGTCAATCTTGTGCTTCAGTTCGACGATGCGCTGAGCAATAGCTAGCTCAGAAGCAATGGCGCCATTGAAGGCGGCGCTGAGGCCAATGGGAAGTTGCAAGTCATCAAAGCTGAGATTTGGTGTGTCAAACCACTCATCAATGAAGTTATGGATGATTGCCACGTCAAAGAGAGGCAAGTTGTTGAAGATCTCAGCTTCTTCCTTGCTCTTGATCAGTTGCTCAAGAGCATCATCTGCAAGATCGTCATCGCTGGACAGATCAATGTGCTCTTCACGCAGAATGGCAGCAGGAGTCAAAGTCTGATCAGTACTCTTGATGATTTTCTTTTTCTTCTCCGTCTTCTTGGAGATGCGGGAAAGATCTTCAGACTGCACACTGTCTTCGGGAGGTGCAGTGGCCAGTGGCTTCACACGAGAAGATTTTGGAGGTGCAGCTGATGTGGAAGCCTTAATTTTCTTTGGCTTCTGCGGCCTTGGAGGAGGAGTTGGGGCTTCATCAGTATCAGCATCATTATCAGAATGATCCACTTTGGCACCTTGTACCAAGACGTATGAGATTAGGCCATCAAGGTTTGAAAATGGGCCGATTTTATTTTCTTCCGCTTCACGTGTGCCATCATCACGGGGAGCAGAGGGACCAGGATTGAAGTCTAATCCCCATGACTTCTTGTTTTCCTTTGCCGAAGCCTTTGCATACTAGAAGTTGCGCTTGAAGAGATTATCGTCACGACACCAGAGCAATGATGATGGGTCGGCATCTTCAGGCTGTGGTCCACGGACCATACAAGGATAGAATTCTTGTGCAATGGCTTCAGCTTTGTTCTTGGGGGGAAGGCCTCGATAGAGAATATCACCCCAAGGACTCTTGATAGCATTCTTCTCAGCGTACCCCCGGGTCACGAACTTGTACTTGAACCACTGTTCAGCCCAATAGTGTCGAATCCATTGGATTCGTGTCTTGCGTTGATTATAATCCTCTTCAGGATCTGTCTTGTAAAGTTCTGCAAGATCATCAGGCAGATCCTTTGATGTTCCCCCTCGACGCTGTCTGCCACCCTTCCTTACAGATTTCTCCGTGGCCATGAACTTCAAACTGAATGGTTTCAATATGTTCAAAGGCTTCAAAGGTTTTCGCTTGCTGGTCAGACAGGAACTGGCTTCGGGAGATTCAATGTGTTGCTGTAAGAATTCTGCAAATGAATGCAGACTATGAGAACCTATGGATTCTCCCACGGACATGTACCTGTGAAAGCATTAGAGATGCGAGGGAAGGGGAAGAGGTCATATCCATTCTCTGAAGATTTTGAAGATAAATCAGTTTGAAGACATTGACCTCATGTTGCGAAGACATTCACTTATATGTTGAGAGTTGGTTCCAGATTTGTACGAATCCATGAATAAGTACAAGTGAGGAATCTAACTAGATATGAAGCTTAAGTGAATATACTAGGTAGTATGAGATGCAGACAGAGTAGATCTAACTTTGTATAGACAGAAACCAATTTTGGTAAATTGGATGAATCATTGAGGATCAAAAAGCTGGTAAAAATAGAGTTATATTTACCACACGAAGAACTGCTAGGTGGGATGAATAGGAGACTGAGCAGTTAAATCCACCGTGCCCTAACTTGGCGACGGAGGACACCTACGGCGGCGGCGGAGAGGACGATGCCCGCGGCCAGCGTGAGGACGGCGTCGGAGAAGTCGCGGCAGCTAAGCGCTTCGTCGCCGGCGTCGTCGAGAGCTAGCGGTGGCGCTAGGATTTTGACGAGGTGGAGAGGTGGAAGAAGGTTTTCTTGACCGCAGGGGGCACGTATTTATAAGAAGGTGTGCAGCACAACGAAATTACGCAGGTGCCCCTGCCTGTTCACATCTGAGGGACACGTGTAAAGCATGCAACATACTCAGAGTTATCCCACTTTCCCACGCCCACCAAGTTTGTCGGATGGTCGTTCCAGCTTCTCCGGATTTCAATCAATAAGGATTAATCATTTAACAGACTCAATGTTTGTCTCTATGTCTTCTGCTGACAAGGATGCAGAGAAGACATTCGACAGTTTCAATAGAATGCATATGATTTGGACAGATAGAGTTTGAGATAGTAAGCATAGAGAGATTAGGATCCGATCACATTCACTTAGTTCAAAAGATTCAACAATGAAGACATGGCTATAAGTGAATGCTGTAGAGGACAGAATACTAGTGTGTGTGTGTGTGTGTGTATATGAAAAAGCAATCAAATCAACCTAGTGAAGTAAATCATGAAGATTAGTTGAAATTTTGAACTCAAATCAAATGCGAAGATATTCAACAATAACGCCATGAGTGAAACACTTCAAACCAAGAAATTTTGATGGTGGCGTTACCCACCGTATAGGAAGTATTAGACCCAGACACGATGCACAATTATCGTGGCGCTCCGAAGTCAAATTCCACCTTAATGTATTCACACTCAGAATGTAAGTCTTCATTAATTGAATATATACTTTACTTCGTGTGTTGCACATCTAAGTCATCAACATGCATAAGTGTTAGGATGTGTGCTTGATCACAGGACATTTGAAGATTCCAAGATATTTAGCTCACACCGTAACTTGCAAAACTTTTTCTCATCCAGGGGCTTTGTGAAGATATCTGCCAGTTGCTCTTCAGTGTTGACGTGAATGGTGTCAATATCTTTCTTCATGACATGATCTCTGAGAAAGTGATGACGAATTTCAATGTGATTTGTCTTCCAGTGCTGAACTGGATTGTTGGCAATCTTGATGGCGCTTTCGTTGTCGCAGAAGAGAGGTACTTGTTTCAGGTTGACGCCATAGTCCTTGAGAGCTTGCTTCATCCACAGAAGCTGAGCACAACAAGATCCAGCAGCAATGTATTCAGATTCAGCAGTTGAGAGTGATACACAGTTTTGCTTCTTTGAAGACCAACAGACAAGTGATCGTCCCAGAAAGTGACATGTTCCTGATGTAGACTTGTGATCCACCTTGTCACCAGCATAATCAGCATCCGAGAATCCAACCAGATCAAATTTTGAGCCCTTTGGATACCATAATCCGAGTGTTGGGGTGTAAGCCAAATATCTAAGAATTCGCTTCACAGCTAAGTGATGCGATTCCTTTGGTGCCGCTTGGAATCGAGCACACATGCAAACACTAAGCATAATGTCTGGCCTAGATGCACATAGGTAAAGTAAAGAACCAATCATGGAGCGGTATACCTTTTGACCGGACTCTTTACCATTGTCGTCGGGACCAAGATGATGTTTGGCTGGCATTGGCGTCGTGTAACCTTTGCAATCTTGCATGCCGAACTTCTTCAAACAGTCTTTGAGATATATTTGGCATACAAACAGTTCACCATCATATGTCTTCGTGAAGAGTGTGGGATCGAGGGATCCTGGTTTGAAGCCTTTGCTCTTCAGGAAGTCTTTGATTGTATCATACCAAGCGCGAGGAGCTTGTTTGAGGCCATACAGTGCTTTGTTTAGTTTGTACACCATATCAGGATGTTTTGGATCTTCAAAGCCAGGTGGTTGAGCAACATACACTTCTTCTTCAATCTTGCCATTGAGGAAAGCACTATTCACATCCATTTGATATAGCAAGATGTTGTGGTGATTAGCATAGGCTAGCAGTATGCGAATAGCTTCAAGCCTAGCCACATGAGAAAATGTTTCATCGAAGTCAATTCCTTCGACTTGAGTATATCCTTGAGCCACAAGACGTGCTTTGTTTCTGACGACCTGACCATGCTCATCTTGCTTGTTCCGGTATATCCATTTAGTGCAATAATGTTATGCTTGCGAGGGTCAGGGCGCTTGACAAGTTCCCAAACATTATTCAGCTTGAACTGTTGAAGTTCTTCTTGCATGGCTTGAATCCATTCGGGTTCCATAAAGCCTTCAGTAACTTTCTTGGGTTCAGATATTGATACAAATGAAAAATGCCCACAGAAATTTGCTAACTGTGTTGCTCTTGAGCGAGTAAGTGGACCAGGTGCATTGATGCTATCAATTATCTTCTCAATTTGTACTTCATTTGCAACACGAGGATGAACTGGACGAAGCCCTTGCTCATGCTGATCATTGTCATCATTAGGAGGATTGTCTTCGGTCTGAGCATTATCTTCGAGTTGGATTGGTGCAGAAATGATAAGTTCCTCGTCAGGCTGTGCTTCAGAGGGCATGATTTCACCAGTTCCCATCAGCTTGATAGATTCGCTGGAAGGAGCTTCATCTAATGTGCTTGGCAGGAGCTCTCGTTGTGAACCATTGGTTTCATCAAATCACACGTCCACAGTTTCAACGATTTTGTAGTGAAAGAGGTTGAAGACTCTGTAAGAGTGCGAATCCTTTCCATAACCGAGCATGAAGCCTTCGTGAGCTTTGGGTTCAAATTTTGACTTGTGATGGGGATCCTTGATCCAGCACCTAGCACCAAAGACTCTGAAGTAGCTGACATTTGGCTTCTTGCCAGTAAGGAGCTCATAGGATGTTTTGCCCAGAAGCTTGTGGATGTAAACACGGTTGATGATGTGACATGTTGTATCAATAGCTTCAGGCCAGAACTTTCTTGGTGTCTTGTACTCGTCGAGCATTGTTCGAGCGATTTCAATAAGGGTTCTGTTCTTGCGCTCAACAATGCCATTTTGCTGAGGTGTGTATGGGGCAGAGAACTCATGAGTGATTCCCATTGTATCCATATAAAGATCAAGCCCAGTGTTCTTGAATTCGGTGCCGTTATCACTTCTGATATGCTTGATCTTGACGCCATAATTGTTCATTGCTCGATTGGGAATCGTCTGAAGACATCTTGTACTTCAGTCTTGTAGAGAATTATGTGCACCCATGTATATCTTGAGTAGTCATCAACAATGACGAAGCCATAGAGACACGTTGTTGTTGTGAGGGTAGAGTAGTGAGTAGGGCCAAATAAGTCCATGTGCAATAGCTCGAAGGGTTGAGATGTCGTCATGATTGTCTTCGAGGGGTGCTTGGCCCTCGTCATCTTTCCAGCTTCGCAGGCACCACACAAATGATCTTTCTTGAACTTGACACCTTCGATGCCTATGACATGCTTCTTCTTGACGAGTGTGTGTAAGTTCCTCATGCCAGCATGCCCCAGCCTTCGATGCCAGAGCCAGCATTCTGAAGCTTTTGCAAGAAGACATACGGCAAGCTGTGGACCTGCTGAGAAATCTACCATGTATAGATCACCTTTCCTATACCCTTCAAAGACTAGAGACTTGTCAGATTCCATTAGTACAAGGCAACGATATTTTCCGAATATCACAATCATGTTTAAGTCACAAAGCATTGAGACAGACATTAAGTTGAATCCAAGGGATTCAACAAGCATCACTTTATCCATGTGTTAATCCTTTGAGATTGCAACTCTGCCTAGACCCAATACCTTGCCTTTACCAGTGTCAGCAAATATGATTTGACTCTTGTCGGATGGACATAAGGTTGAGTCCATGAGAAGACTTCGATCACCAGTCATATGATTAGTGCATCCGCTGTCCATAATCCATTCTGAAGCACGAGGTGTCATACCCTTGGCACCGCGTGCCATGAAGCAGTAGGTGGGAGCAAGATCGTCCTTGTCCTCATCAGCGTTGGTGTGGGAGTCATTGTCTTCAGTGTTGAAAATGGACTTGGCAACATAGGCTGTGGCTAGAGCCAGACTTGCAACGCCAGAGTCGGACTCAGCTTCAGATTCCACCTCCGCCTCCTCAGAAGCAGACTCCTCCTCTGAATCCATTTCCTTGCCAACAAAAGCACGATCCTTGCCAGATGAGCTCTTCTTATGAGATGAAGACTTTTATGAGGACTTGGAAGAAGACTTTGAAGATTTCTTCTTCTTCTTGTCATCAGAGTCATATTCCTTGCTCTTCTTCTTCTTCTTCTCGTTGTCCCACTGAGGACACTCAGAGATGTAGTGCCCAGGCTTCTTACACTTGTGACATGTTCTCTTCTTGTTGTCTTGAGTGGAAGCTTCATCATTTCTTGAACTGGACCGTGAAGACTTTATGAAGCCCTTCTTCTTGGTGAATTTCTGGAACTTCTTCACAAGCATAGCATGTTCCCTTTCAATGTCTTCAGGATCATCAGAACCGCAGTCAGATTCTTCTTCTTCAGATGAGGAAACAACTTTTGCCTTCAAAGCACGAGTTCGGCCATAGTTGGGGCCATAGATATCTTTTTTCTCAGAAAGCTGGAACTCATGTGTGTTGAGCCTCTCAAGTATATCAGACGGATCGAGAGTCTTGAAGTCAGGACGTTCTTGTATCATGAGGGCAAGGGTGTCAAAGGAGCTGTCAAGAGATCTCAGCAGCGTCTTGACGATTTCATGCTTGGTGATCTTAGTGGCGCCGAGAGCCTGAAGCTCATTTGTGATGTCGGTGAGGCGATCAAACGTGAGCTGGACATTTTCATTGTCGTTTCTCTTGAAGCGGTTGAAGAGGTTGCGAAGAACACTGATCCTTTGATCTCTCTGAGTTGAGACGCCTTCGTTGACCTTGGACAGCCAGTCCCAGACTAGCTTTGATGTTTCCAGAGCACTCACACGACCATACTGTCCTTTGGTCAGATGACCACAGATGATGTTCTTTGCAGTCGAGTCCAGTTGAATGAACTTCTTGACATCAGCAGGGGTGACACCTTCACCAGTTTTTGGAACGCCGTTCTTGACGACATACCAGAGGTCGACATCAATGGCTTCAAGATGCATGCGCATCTTATTCTTCCAGTAGGGATATTCAGTTCCATCGAACACGGGGCAAGCATCGGAGACTTTGATTATCCCTGTAGTCGACATAGCTAAACTTCAGGTGGTTAAACCGAATCACACAGAACAAGGGAGTACCTTGCTCTGATACCAATTGAAAGTGCTAGTTATCGACTAGAGGGGGGGTGAATAGGCGATTTTTCTCAAAGTCTTCAAGACGTGGAAGTTTCGAAGACAGACAATAGAAATAACCTAATTGATATGCAGCGGAAGATAAACTACAACAAGCAAGCCATAGTCAAGTATGCAATAATGTGAACGTACAAAGACTAATAGCAGCTAGGTAGTAAGGATCAGGATGGAAGATAGTATGAAGCCAATCAGCGATAGTAGTCAAGCAATGAAGTCAAACAGATAAGACAAATAAGCAATGACTTCACGGAGACAAACTCAAAGTAAAGGAGGGAAGGGATAGAACCAGTCACTTGTTGAAGACACAGGATTTGTTGGACCAGTTCTAGTTGCTGTGACAACTGTACGTCTGGTTAGGGAGGCTGAGATTCAACTCAGAAGACCGTGTCTTCACCTTATTCCCCTTGAGCTAAGGACACACAGTCCCCGCCCAATCACTCTGGTAAGTCTTCAAGGTAGACTTCCGAACCTTCGCAGACTTCGTTCACCGGCAATCCACAATGACTCTTGGATGCTCAGAACGCGACGCCTAACCGGCTGGAGGATACACAGTCCTCAAGTGTAATAAGTCTTCAAGTCACATAGACAGAAAGACTTCAGTGATGCCTAACACTCTTGGGCTCTGGGTGTTTGGGCTTTGTCCTCGCAAGGATTTCTCTCTCAAAGGCTTCGAGGTGGGTTGCTTTCAAAACGACAAAAGCCGTAAACTAACTCTGAGCAGCCACCAATTTATGGTGTGGGGGTGGGCTATTTATAGCCACAAGGCAACCCGACCTGATATGTCCGAAATGACCCTGGGTCACTAAGGAACTGACACGTGTTCCAACGGTCAGATTTCAAACACACACGACAAATTTACTTGGGCTACAAGCAAAGCTGACTCATCCAGCTCTGGATAAGATTTGCTCTCATTGTCTTCGCTCGAAGACATAGGATTTGGGTTGAGCATCACTTCAGTCACTCTGATTTTGTTCACTTAGACCCCACTTAATAGTACGGTGGTTCCTATGACTCAACAAAGAAGAAAAGGAAACAACAAAACAACCCAGTCTTCGCGCTCCATAGTCTTCACTCAATGTCTTCTCATGTCATAGTCTTCAGTGTGAATATCTTCACACACCACCATTGTCTTCAATGTCTTCATACATTTTTAGGGGTCATCTCCGGTATGTAAACCGAATCAATGAGGGACACTTCCTGCGTTAT
The DNA here is from genome assembly GCF_002162155.2 of Triticum dicoccoides. Classification (NCBI taxonomy): domain Eukaryota; kingdom Viridiplantae; phylum Streptophyta; class Magnoliopsida; order Poales; family Poaceae; genus Triticum; species Triticum dicoccoides. Next base: position 605,189,739 of record NC_041389.1, read on the forward strand.
CCTGCAATTTTCACAAACGCATTAGTCCCTCAACCAACTTTGTCGTCAATACTCCAAAACCAACTAGGGGTGGCACTAGATGCACTTACAGTGGGCGCTGGAGATTTCGCTCACACGCCCCGCAGCACGTGGTTTGCCAGCTGCGCTGCGTGAGCGAACTAGTTTCTGTCCACACAGCCATTACCTAGTCCACGCGTGTGGGCGAATTGCTTTTCGCCCACACGACACTCGTACGTTGTTGGATGACAACTGCAGTTGCGCGTACATGGCAACTAGGTAAACACACATGGCAACTATGATTCGTTGCTAGACGACAACTGCAGTTGCGCGTACGTGACAACCAGGGTAAACACACATGGCAACTGTGATTAACCATACATGGCAACTATGGTTGGACTACACGTGTCAACTAGGTAAACACACACGGCAACTATTCTTTAACCATATGTGGCAAGTAGTTAATCACACACGGTAACTATGGTTCGATTACACGCGGCAACTACCATTAGAAATGGCAATTATAGTTAACCAAAACAGAGAGAGTTGTCGTGCTTTTACAACTGCATTTGCCATCCCGGATAACTATATCTGCCATCCTGAATGGCAACTAAATCGTCATCCCGTGGGTACCTAACGTAGTTGCGCCAGGACGTGTGGGCATATTTGCTTCGTGCCACACGCGCAGGGTGGGGATGAGTAATACTTGTTGGGTGTGTGGCACGAAGTAGCTACACCCACACGTGTGGACAATTCTAATGTTCGCCCACACACAGCCCGTGTGACCTTCCTTCTGCTCACGCCACACACGGTGTGTGGAAGGATGTCTAGTATGCCACACGTGTGAGCATTATCAGGACCCTATTTTATATTGTCTTATTGGTGCAAGTGTCAAACAGCTAAGTACCAGTGTGAATTGCCAGAGAGTAACAAAGGTGTCATGTTAGGGCATCTCCACCCGCAAATTTCCTCTCACATTCATCCGTGAACAATGGAACCAATCCGTGAACATGGATACGCGAGGACTACATCCAACAGGACAGGGCTCGCGGAGCAACCGCTCCACCTCCTGCTGCATCATGCGGAATGCCACCGTGGCCACTACCGACGTGGCCTTCGGAGCCCTGGCAGCGGCCTTACCGCGACCGGCGTTGGCCACGGAGCGATTGTCTCCTCGGTCGATCCTGGCGACCGTCTCCGCGGTGGTCACGGAGCGGTCGTGCGCTCACGCAACGGCGACGTCTGGGTCGTTGCGGACCCAATCGGGCACCAGGTCCTTTTTGGCAAACGCGGAGCCACGACTGGCATTGCCCCAGTCATACATTTGCATGCTTTCCGTGGTTCCCATCAAATGTCCAGAGCTGTAACGTTCGCTGATGAATTTGGTGTTGGGAATGTGATCTTTGAGACTGATAGTTTGGTTCTCCAAAAAGCCGTGTCCTCTATCAATATGATTATGCTTCACAGGGTATACTTTTCAGGACGATAAAATGGAAACTTTTGACTAGATTCATCAATGCTAGAGTGTGTTATGTCCCTAGGGATTGTAACAAGCCGGCGCATGTGTTGGCCGCGTTGGGTGCAGAGTTAGGTACAGACGACCAATGTGTGTGGTTTGAAGATTACCCTGCTAACGTAATCCGTACTGTAACCGACGATTTAACCGTGTCTTAAATGAAATACGAGTGTTCCGTAAATAAATAAATAAACCGGCGGACCCAGATCCGGAGAAGAGCCTCTCGGTCGTTGTAGAATTTCCTGAAGTACCACTGAACCAGATCGATATACTGTCACTGCTTCTTCGATTGTCGACACCTTTGCTGCACGTGGGCAAGTAAAGAGCAAGTGCTTGATGTCCTCAAGTCCTTTGATAGTTGTTACAGGTCGGACACACTGGGGAGACCTTGATGTGTCTATGAGCAAGAACAGCCATGCCCAGGATCAGACCATGAAGAGCCCTCCATAAGAATATCTTTACCGTGCTGGGTACTTTCAATTTTCAAAGTACTCCCTCCATCCCATAATATAAGAACATTTTTGACACTAGGGAGTATTTCCCACGCCGGGTTAGCTGCAGGTGGACCCTGAATGCTTGTGGTTCTCAGCCCCAATTGATGCTCCCACTCAACATCATACGCCGGAGAACGAGAAGGATTTGGTTCCATTCCAAGCAACAAAATCCACAAATTGATGCTCTGAGAGTGGGATTTTAAGTGAGTAAATAGCAAAATACTACCACATTACGGACTAGGGTTACAAAAAACTACCATTTTTTTGTTTCTTAAAACGCTACCAATATTTTGGTTGTCTGTTTCAAAAAATACTATTGTTGAACGGTTATATTTTAATCCGGTTTATGACATGGAGGGCCTGCTCATCAGGTCCACGTGGCATAAATGTCAACACCGTTATCTAAACAGTTAGGTTTGACTGTTTGCTGACCGGTGGGACCCACATGTCAGCCACACTAAAATCCATGATGATTTTATTCCAAAGAACCCGAAATTCCATGCTGCCCTTCCCCATCTTCCTCTTCCTCCCGAGAGCGCCACCTCATATCCCGACCTCCACCAGTCGCAGCGGCGCAACATGGCATACCCAGGAGCTCGGTGGCAACGGAAGCATCAACAAGGCGCAGCAGGGGAGGCATGCAGTAGAGTGTCGGTGGCAAGAGGCGGCTAGTAGCGGCGGCGAAAAGCAGAATCGGCAAGCAGTCGCGGCGGCAAGAAGCGGCGGCAGCAAGCAGCGGCGGCGGCATGCAGAAGTAGCGGCAGCACCCAGCCGCAACTCCCATTACGCTCGCCCCAACCGCCCGCTGGACCGCGGCACACCTACCAGGAGTTCGACGGTGGCGCGATCTTCACAAGGGTGTGATAGGGCATAGCTCCGACGGCACCACAACGAGCTCGTCGGCGCCGGGCCAAGTATGATTATGCTCCACAACCAGAGGGCCGTAGGGACCTGTGCAGCAGGCAGCAACACCACAATCGGCCACCACCACAGCCGACAATAGGGACCCGGTTGCTTTTTTATAAATGTCACAGGGATCTGATTGCTTTTTGTTTTTTGGAAGGGACCGACATGTGGACCCTGTGTCATAATGGTCAACCTAACTGTCAAAATTAACGATGTTGACTTTTATGCCACGTCAGACTTGATGGATGGGCCATCGTTGTCAAAATCGCGGTCAGAAATTAACGCTCCATTAACTAGTGTTCATTGGAAGAGCCAACCAATATAGTGGTAGCGTTTTGAGAAATAAAAAAAAAGGGTAGTTTTTTGTAACCCTAGCCAGTAATGTGGTTGGTTTTTGCTATTTACTCCATTTTAAGTATATTCTCAGCATCTACCGGAAGAAAGATACTTCTGATGAGCTCCTCATCCCACCTCTTCATGTCACGCAATATCAACTCATCAACTGTTCTCAACAGTGTGCTTCCTCTTCTTGTGAACACCATCCTCGTTGGACTTGAGGGGATCCAATGATCCTCCCATATATTGATTTTCTCACCAGTTCCAACTCTGCATATGTGGCCTCTCCTAGAAGTTTGTAGTCCAGCGAAGATACTTTGCCACGTGTAGGATGAGCCTTTGTTCAGTTCTACTTTGAGTACTATATTACCATCCAGTAAATATTTAGCTTTAAGCACACAGGCACATAAGGTTTCAGGGTGTGAGATCATTCTCCAACTTTGTTTTGCCAACATTGCCAAGTTAAAAGCATGGAGATCCCTGAATCCCATACTACCTCTCGCCTTGGGGAGGCACATTTTCCATCAAGCCACCCAGTGCATTTTCTTCTCTTCCTCTGTATCTCCCCACCAAAACATTGTCGTAGCATCAGTGATCTCTTTACAAATCTTCTTCAGTATCTTGAACACAGCCATAGCAACACACATAAATTGATTGAATAATAGTTTTCAGCAAAATCTCCTTACCCCCGAAGGACAACAACTTTTCGTTCCATCCATTGAGGCGATTTACTACCCTCTCTACTAAGTGGGTGAAGCTGTCACTCTTATCTAAACCGATCATTGATGGGAGCCCAAGATAAGTATCAAAGAGAGCCTCTGTTATGATATTTAGTTCTGCACACACTTGGACTTTAACGTACTCCCTTCGTTCCTAAATATTTATCTTTTTAGAGATTTTAACAGTGACTACATAAGGAGCAAAATGAGTGAATCTACACTCTAAAATATGTTTATATACATTCATATGTAGTAGTCCATTTAAAATCTCTAAAAAGACAAATATTTAGGAACGGAGGGAGTACATTAACATTGGGACTCGCCTGGAGCTTGCGCAATAATCATATAGTACCTGTCTCAATGAGGTTACATTATTTATATCCACTTTCATCAGGATTAGAAAATCATCAACAATCCCCGTAAAAAGAATCATCTACTTTTCATCAACAAAAAGTAGATGAGAGACCGATGGTCTGATCCTTCAGATGTGCACAAAAGACTGAATTTTTGACTCGTGTGGTGCTTTAGCCAAATTGTCCATAACTAAAAATCATCTACGTGAGATTTTCCAAAACTGTAAAAAAAAACTCAAACTTCTTCTTTTTATATACTATTTGACTATTATAACAACGTTCCGTTATTTCCTGTCTCTCAAATAAAATTCTGCAATCTTAATACGATAGATAGAAGATACAGTACGTACCTAAAGTAAAATGTTAGTAATGCCGTATATTTGCATTGCACATGCCATGCATACATAAGCACCGCCCTTATTTATGTTTCCTGGCGAATTAAAACTAGCAATAAACGCTATAAAAAGAGGTGAACACCCTGCGCCGCCTCTTTAATTTGACTCGGCAAGCTATCGCTAGGGCTGTAGGGCACCATGGAGAAGGCGGCGAGGCGCCCAAGCAAGAAGGCTCGCAGGATGCCTGCCGACTCGACGGCCTGGCGGCGCTCGCCCTCCGCCTCTCCAAAAAATTCTCAGGCCGCGAGGAGCACGAGGGCCAGAACATCATGTTCTCGCCGCTGTCCATCTACACCGCCTTGGGCCTCCTGGCGGCCGGCGCCCAGGGCGACACTCTGGACGAGATCCTGGCCGTGCTCGGTGCGACGTCGCGCGACGAGGGCGCGGCGGTCATGCGACTAGTGTCCAAGCACGCCCTCGCCGCCGACGATCCCTCCGGCCCGCTGGTCGTTACGTCCGCGTGCAGCGTGTGGTGCCACAAAGATCTGCCGCTGAAGCCGGCCTACCGGAAGGCCGCCGTCAAGTCCTACAAGGCGGACGCACGCGCCGTCGACTTTGTGAGAAAGGCCAGTACAATACTAAATACTTATTCAGCGATGCCATCGATCTGTAAAAATATATTGAGATCTCAAATCTTTTGATTTCAAGTTTTAACCCTGAACGATCTGTCTCCTGATGCATGCAGCCGGAGGATGCGAGGAAGGAGATCAACCGGTGGGTCGCCAAGGCCACGAAGAAGCTCATCACCTCCGTCCTACCACGGGGCTCAGTGCACGGCCACACCAGGCTCGTGCTTACCAATGCCATCTACATCAAGGGCAAGTGGGAGAACGCCTTCAGCAAGAGCCGCACCAAAGACGACACGTTCCACCGCCTCGACGGCAGCACCGTCCGCGTGCCCTTCATGGACGGAAACGGACGCGACAAGTACCTGGTGTCCACATTTGACGGGTTCAAGGTGCTTAAGCTCCCCTACAAGAAGGCGGCCAACAACGGCGCCACTTATTCGATGTGTGTCTTCCTCCCGACCGCGCGAGACGGGCTGCGTAGCCTTGCCGACGAGATGGCGACCGGCGGGCCAAGCTTCCTGTTCGACCACCTGCCGACTCAGTCTAGGAGCGTGACCAAGCTCCGGCTACCCAAGTTCAAGCTGTCCTTCTTCTGTAGCATGAAGAAAGTTCTCGCGAGCTTGGGGCTCCGGGCGGCGTTCAGCGGGGAGGCCGATCTGTCTGACATGGTGGACAAGGACTCGGCCGGAAACGACGTGCCGCTGCGGGTAGAGGATGTGTTTCACAGGGCGGTTGTGGAAGTGAACGAGGAAGGCACCGAGGCGGCTGCATTCACCGCCGTCATGACCGTATTATATTGTTGGACCCCTCCGTCCGTGCCTGTTGATTTTGTAGCAGACCATCCATTTGCCTTCTACATAGTGGAGGAGGTGTCCCGTGCGGTGGTCTTTGCCGGTCACGTCCTCGACCCTTCTGAAACCGAGTGATAAAAGCTATCATGTGTCGAAGATAGATACAGAAGCTCTTTTTAATTGGCACCATAGATCTACCAGCAATGCTACATCTATAGGGGTTTTACAGGAGTTTTACGTGCTAGGCTGAGATGGTGTGTGTTGATTGGTTGTTAAGATGAAGCGGGACCCACTCTGAAAATCAGAGTGGAAGAGATTAGTCATGGTAGAAGGTTAGTCCGTTAATTCTTGTAAAAGTTTTCCGTACGTCTAGCATTTTTGATAGATCTACTATGAAAAGTTTTCTTCGTTTACTTTAGACAAGACAACTATTAGTCCAACATATTCGGATATATGGTCACGCTCTTTTCATCATAATATTTGCAACATAAAGTTCTTACAAAAAAACATGGATGTCTTCTGCATTGTTTATGAAATACTAGTATGTGTTTTTTTTAGGTGAACTAGGGATTTTATTCAGTAGATAACACAGAAGGAATACAAGTGATGTTCGGTAGGATCCCTAGCCACAAGCGGCGACCAGAAGGGAGAGCTGAGGCAGCCTTTGCAATGGCATGAGCTTCAGCATTGGCCTCCCTGCACTCATATCTAAAACTAGCACTCACAAAATCTTTCATAGACTCTCTAATTTCACTAACAACTACAGCATAAGATGATGGCACATTCTCCCTGATGTCCGAGACCACTTGCATACAGTCAAAACCTATGATCACATGTGAGAGGTTGAGGTCCTTTGCCAGAGCTAATGCCTCGCTGCACGCAAGTGCTTCCAGATTCGCTGCATCAACCAAGACATCAAAAGTGACTGTCGAAGAACCCAAATACCTCCCTTCCTTGTCCCTGCTTATCGCCGAGACTGCACCCCTTTTGCCGTTCCGCGAGATTGCACCATCCACATTGATTTTAACTGCCTCCCCCTCTGACGCATTCCACCTGTGGGATCGCTGGCCTTCCAACTGCAGGTTTGCTCACAGAGACAATGTCAAGGTCCTCTAGGTATCTGTTGATAAAACACATAGTGGACAAGGGGCTTTGAAATTCTTCCTCATGGATCGCTCTCCTCCTTGCCCACCAGATGGCCCACATGGTGACCAAAACTTTTGCCAACTCCTTCCGTTCCACTGTATCAAACAGCCAAAAGAGCCACAGTCTGGGATCATCGGAGTTATTAGATAGCACATGCTCCACGGTCTCCTCATCACCCAGTGCCCACACACACCTTGCCATCCGGCAGTCCAAAAGCGAGTGTCTCCATGTATCATTCTCCGCACCACACAAAGAGCAGGATGGCGAGTCCGCCATCTTCCTCCCATGTCTCGTGGTACCAGTCGGCAAGGACGTATGTGATAGCCTCCATACAAAAATTCTAACTTTTGAGGGGACTTTGACCTTCCATAGCAAGGACCACGACTTCTTCTCCCGAGCTTGATTCGAGTGGCCTCCTCTGTGTTCCAGCCAATCTTCCCTTTGAAATTTTATAGCGTTGATCATCCTGTATGCCGACCGGACCGAGAAAAAACCCTTTCTGTCATAGTGCCATGCCCAGAAATTTGGTTGCACCCTCGAACTCAAAGGTATATTAAGAATCACATCGACATCTGGTGCAAGAAAGTGTTGTCCTATCAGGTCCCTCATCCACGTCCTCGTTACGGGATCAATGAGTTCTGAGACAAATTGTGGTGGGTTTGTCGATATTGGCAGATAGGCCTCAACTTGTAATCACGAGGTAGCCAGTTATCCTCCCAGATGCGTGTACCTAACCCAGAACCAATCCTCTTAATCAGTCCAAGAGCAAGAATGTCTCTACCCTCAAGTATCGAGCGCCACACCTGTGACGGGTGTGGTCCTAGGGTTGCATCAAGAATGTCCACCAAAGGGTAATACCGGGCTTTTAAGATCCACGCACTAAGTGTGTCTGGTTCCTGGAGCAGACGCCACACCTGCCTGGATAATAGAGCGAGGTTGAAAAGTTCGATATCTCTGAAGCCTAAACCCCCCATGAACTTGGGCTTACACATAGTCCTCCATGAAACCCATGCTGGCTTCCTCTGACCTTGCTTGCTACCCCACCAAAACTTTCGTAATAGACCATTGATATGTTCACATAATCCACGAGGTAGCTTAAAACATGCCATGAAATATGTTGGTATGGATTGAGCAACCGACTTTATGAGTACTTCCTTGCCTCCTGCTGAAAGACACTTTTCCATCCATCCTTGGATGTGCTTCCAAATCATGTCCTTCAAATACCTGAAGCAACCCTCCTTCGCCTTGCCAACATCAGTAGGAAGCCCAAGATATTTCTCAGTCAATGCCTCATTGTGAACATCAAGCAGGAGTTTAATCTCATTGCGTTGGGCCTCCTGGACCATTTTACTAAAATAAATGGATGATTTATCAGTATTAATGCGCTGTCCAGATGCATCACAATACATCTTCAAGAGGCTCTGGACCTTCTCTGCACTTGCCCTTGTTGCCTCAAAAAACAGAAGACTATCGTCGGCGAACAGCAAATGATTGACTGATGGAGCCGTAGGTGCAACTGCCAGACCATGCACTCCTGTATTTGCTGCCTTTAACAAGCAAGATAGTCCTTCTGCAGCAATGAGAAACAGATATGGAGAGATAGGGTCTCCTTGGTGAAGTCCCCTCGATGGCCTGAATTCATCCATTATACCTCCATTAAACAGAACCGAAAAAGAAACGGATGAGACGCACCTCATAACAGTATCCACAAAACGTGGGCTGATTCCCAACTTGAGCATTACCGCCTTTAAATACGACCACTCTAAACGATCATAAGCCTTCATCATGTCGAGCTTTAGCGCACAAAAACGGTTACCCTTTATCCTTCTAGACTTCATGTAGTGCAAACATTCATAGGCTGCTATAAAGTTATCCGTGATAAGGCGACCAGGAACGAAGGCCGACTGCTCTTCGGAGATTACCTCGGGGAGAATAACCTTTAACCTGTTGGCTAAGACTTTTGACGTGATTTTGTAAACCACGTTGCAAAGACTTATAGGTCGAAATTGTCCTAAAAGTTTTGGACTTGCTATCTTGGGAATAAGAACGATGAACGTGCGGTTTATATCCTCCGGTGAGTCCTCTCCATTAAGCATTTAAGCACCCGAATGATCATGCCTGTAATCTCATCACCACATAGCTCCCAATGCCGCTGGAAAAAGTGTGCTGGGAATCCATCCGGTCCCGGAGCTTTTGTGGGAAACATTTGAAACAAAGCATCTTTAACTTCTTCTTTCGTAAAAACAGCATTCAGACGGGCATTCATGGCCCCGTCCACTCGAGATGGTATATGTGAGAGCACCTCCTCAATGCCAATGGTTCCCTCGGAGGTGTATAATTGCTCATAGAAGCTGGTGGCCATGCTAGCCATCTCGTCAGGATCCGATGTGTCCGAACCATCCCCTCTAGTCAGGCTAGAGATTGTATTTTTTGCTCTTCTCGCGCTTGCCTTTTTCTGGAAATACTGGGTATTACTATCTCCTTCTGAAAGCCAGCGAATCCTAGACCGTTGCCGCATCATGATCTCTTCCCTGTAACATAACTCCACAATCCGGTCATGGACCTTTTTCTCTTCTGCCGCCGGTCCAACCCGATCAGGTGCAGCCCTGAACTCAGCTAGTCTCCGTCGAAGTTCGCGAAGCTCACCTCGGACCGAACCAAAAGTAGTCCGTCCCCAATTCTTAAGAGATGCAGCCACGTTCGTAAGTTTATCCGCAAGCTCGTGTACGTTAGTTGCTGGCTGATCCACCCGCCAAGCTTCCTGTACCCTTGCAGAGAAAGATTCTTCCTGCTCCCACATGCATTCATATCTAAAAGGCTTCCTCAAAGCCTGCCTTAAGTTATTTGACTCCAATTCATTAAGCAACAGGATAGGGCAATGGTCTGATTTTGCTGCTGTTAAGTGCTCAAGAGAGGCAAAAGGAAACATAAGACCAGCTCGGGGTCGCAAGGGCCCGATCGAGACGAACCCTGCAATAATCTCCCCCAACAATTCTTTTCTCAAAAGTCCAGTCTAGTCCTTTATAGCCAAGATCTGCCAACTCACATACATCTACAGCCTCTCTGAACCCTGCAATCTGTGCACTATCCCTCTCATTTGGGCCAAATTGTTCCTCAGGCCTCAAGATCTCATTGAAGTCGCCTAGGCACACCCATGGCAAAGTACTTTCTCCTCTTAAGAACTTCATCGTATCCCAGGTTTTGTATCTCATACTTCGGTTTGCCGCACCATAGAAACAAGAGAGGCGCCACGGGTCCTTCCCTGTCTCCGTAACCACTGAATCAATGTGATACTGAGAAAAAGTTTTTATTTCAAGATTAATATTGTTCTTCCAGTACAAGCATAGACCTCCACTTCGACCACTACTCGCTACTCCAAAGCTACTAGAAAAACCTAAACTACCCGCCAGACCTTCCACCCTGTACTTTGCAATTTGTGTCTCCACTATGCAAAGCACCATCGCCGCACAAGCCTCCACGAGATCGCGGAGCTCACGAACTGTCGCAGGGTCGCCAATTCCTCGACAGTTCCAGCACATAGTCCTCATTGGGCTCGGCGGTCCTCCTCACCGGAGGCCGCCTTAGATGCAAAACCAATACCATCCACATCCATCCCCTCCTCCTGTTGGGTTTCGTAGTAATTTCAAAATTTTTCCTACGCACACACAGGATCATGTGATGCATAGCAACGAGGGGAGAGTATTGTCTACGTACCCAACGCAGACCGACTGCGGAAGCAATGACACGACGTAGAGGAAGTAGTCGTACGTCTTCACGATCCAACCGATCAAGTACCGAAACTACGGCACCTCCGAGTTCGAGCACACGTTCAGCTCGATGACGATCCCCGGACTCCGATCCAGCAAAGTGTCGGGGAAGAGTTTCGTCAGCACGACGGCGTGGTGACGATCTTGATGAACTACAGCAGCAGGGCTTCGCCTAAACTCCGCTACAGTATTATCGAGGAATATGGTGGCAGGGGGCACCGCACACGGCTAAGGAATAGATCACGTGGATCAACTTGTGTCAACTTGTGTGTTTAGAGGTGCCCCTGCCTCCGTATATAAAGGAGGAGAGGAGGGGAGGCTGGCCGGCCAAAGGGGGGAGGCGCAGGAGAGTCCTACTCCCTCTGGGAGTAGGATTCCCCTCCAATCCTAGTCCAACTAGGATTCCTCGGAGGGGAAAAGAGGAGGAGGGGGCCGGCCACCTCTCCTAGTCCTAATAGGACTAAGGGAAGGGGGGGCGCGCAGCCCAACTAGGGCAGCCCCTTCTCTTTTCCACTAAGGCCCACTATGGCCCAAATAGCTCCCGGGGGGTTCCGGTAACCCTCCCGGTATTCCGGTAAAATCCCGATTTCACCCGGAACACTTCCGATATCCAAATATAGGCTTCCAATATATCAATCTTTACGTCTCGACCATTTCGAGACTCCTCGTCATGTCCGTGATCACATCCGGGACTCCGAACAACCTTCGGTACATCAAAAGACATAAACTCATAATATAACTGTCATCGTAACCTTAAGCGTGCGGACCCTACGGGTTCGAGAACAATGTAGACATGACCGAGACACGTCTCTGGTCAATAACCAATAGCGGGACCTGGATGCCCATATTGGCTCCTACATATTCTACGAAGATCTTTATCTGTCAGACCGCATAACAACATACGTTGTTCCCTTTGTCATCGGTATGTTACTTGCCCAAGATTCGATCGTCGGTATCCAATACCTAGTTCAATCTCGTTACTGGCAAGTCTCTTTACTCGTTCCGTAATACATTATCTCACAACTAACATATTAGTTGTAATGCTTGCAAGGCTTATGTGATGTGTATTACCGAGAGGGCCCAGAGATACCTCTCCGACAATCGGAGTGACAAATCCTAATCTCGAAATACGCCAACCCAACATCGACCATTGGAGACACCTGTAGTACTCCTTTATAATCACCCAGTTACGCTGTGGCGTTTGGTAGTACCCAAAGTGTTCCTCCGGTAAACGGGAGTTGCATAATCTCATAGTCATAGGAACATGTATAAGTCATGAAGAAAGCAATAGCAACATACTAAACGATCGGGTGCTAAGCTAATGGAATGGGTCATGTCAATCAGATCATTCTGCTAATGATGTGACCTCGTTAATCAAATAACAACTCATTGTTCATGGTTAGGAAACATAACCATCTTTGATTAACGAGCTAGTCAAGTAGAGGCATACTAGTGACACTTTGTTTGTCTATGTATTCACACATGTATTATGTTTCCGGTAAATACAATTCTAGCATGAATAATAAACATTTATCATGATTATAAGGAAATAAATAATAACTTTATTATTGCCTCTAGGGCATATTTCCTTCAGTCTCCCACTTGCACTAGAGTCAATAATCTAGATTACACTGTAATGATTCTAACACTCATGGAGCCTTGGTGCTGATCATGTTTTGCTCGTGGAAGAGGCTTAGTCAACGGATCTGCAACATTCAGATCCGTATGTATCTTGCAAATCTCTATGTCTCCCACCTGGACTAGATCCCGGATGGAGTTGAAGCGTCTCTTGATGTGTTTGGTCCTTTTGTGAAATCTGGATTCCTTTGCCAAGGCAATTGCACCAGTATTGTCACAAAAGATTTTCATTGGACCCGATGCACTAGGTATGACACCTAGATCGGATATGAACTCCTTCATCCAGACTCCTTCATTTGCTGCTTCCGAAGCAGCTATGTATTCCGCTTCACATGTAGATCCCGCTACGACGCTTTGTTTAGAACTGCACCAACTGACAGCTCCACCGTTTAATGTAAACACGTATCCGGTTTGCGATTTAGAATCGTTCGGATCAGTGTCAAAGCTTGCATCAACGTAACCTTTTACGATGAGCTCTTTGTCACCTCCATATACGAGAAACATATCCTTAGTCCTTTTCAGGTATTTCAGGATGTTCTTGACCGTTGTCCAGTGATCCACTCCTGGATTACTTTGGTACCTCCCTGCTAAACTTATAGCGAGGCACACATCAGGTCTGGTACACAGCATTGCATACATGATAGAGCCTATGGCTGATGCATAGGGAACATCTTTCATATTCTCTCTATCTTCTGCAGTGGTCGGGCATTGAGTCTTACTCAATTTCACACCTTGTAATACAGGCAAGAATCCTTTCTTTGCTTGATCCATTTTGAATTTCTTCAAAATCTTGTCAAGGTATGTGCTTTGTGAAAGTCCAATTAAGCGTCTTGATCTATCTCTATAGATCTTAATGCCTAATATGTAAGCAGCTTCACCGAGGTCTTTCATTGAAAAACTTTTATTCAAGTATCCCTTTATGCTATCCAGAAATTCTATATCATTTCCAATCAGTAATATGTCATCCACATATAATATCAGAAATGCTACAGAGCTCCCACTCACTTTCTTGTAAATACAGGCTTCTCCGAAAGTTTGTATAAAACCAAATGCTTTGATCACACTATCAAAACGTTTATTCCAACTCCGAGAGGCTTGCACCAGTCCATAAATGGATCGCTGGAGCTTGCACACTTTGTTAGCTCCCTTTGGATCGACAAAACCTTCTGGTTGCATCATATACAACTCTTCTTCCAGAAATCCATTCAGGAATGAAGTTTTGACATCCATTTGCCAAATTTCATAATCATAAAATGCGGCAATTGCTAACATGATTCGGACGGACTTAAGCATCGCTACGGGTGAGAAGGTCTCATCGTAGTCAATCCCTTGAACTTGCCGAAAACCTTTTGCGACAAGTCGAGCTTTGTAGACAGTAACATTACCATCAGCGTCAGTCTTCTTCTTAAAGATCCATTTATTCTCAATTGCTTGCCGATCATCGGGCAAGTCAACCAAAGTCCATACTTTGTTCTCATACATGGATCCCATCTCAGATTTCATGGCTTCAAGCCACTTTGCGGAATCTGGGCTCACCATCGCTTCTTCATAGTTCGTAGGTTCATCATGATCTAGTAGCATGACCTCCAGAACAGGATTACCGTACCACTCTGGTGTGGATCTTACTCTGGTTGATCTACGAGGTTCAGCAGTATCTTGATCTGAAGTTTCATGATCATTATCATTGGCTTCCTCACTAACTGGTGTAGGTGTCACTGAAACAGTTTTCTATGATGAACTACTTTCCAGTAAGGGAGCAGGTACAGTTACCTCGTCAAGTTCTACTTTCCTCCCACTCACTTCTTTCGAGAGAAACTCCTTCTCTAGAAATGATCCATTCTTAGCAACGAATGTCTTGCCTTCAGATCTGTGATAGAAGGTGTACCCAACAGTTTCCTTTGTGTATCCTATGAAGACACATTTCTCCGATTTGGGTTCGAGCTTATCAGGTTGAAGCTTTTTCACATAAGCATCGCAGCCCCAAACTTTAAGAAACGACAACTTTGGTTTCTTGCCAAACCACAGTTCATAAGGCGTCGTCTCAACGGATTTTGATGGTGCCCTATTTAACGTGAATGCGGCCGTCTCTAAAGCATATCCCCAAAAAGATAGCGGTAAATCAGTAAGAGACATCATAGATCGCACCATATCTAGTAAAGTACGATTACGACGTTCGGACACACCATTACGCTGTGGTGTTCCGGGTGGCGTGAGTTGCGAAACTATTCCACAGTTTTTCAAATGTACACCAAACTCGTAACTCAAATACTCTTCTCTACGATCAGATCGTAGAAACTTTATTTTCTTGTTACGATGATTTTCAACTTCACTCTGAAATTCTTTGAACTTTTCAAATGTTTCAGACTTATGTTTCATTAAGTAGATATACCCATATCTGCTTAAATCATCTGTGAAGGTGAGAAAATAACGATATCCGCCACGAGCCTCAATATTCATCGGGCCACATACATCGGTATGTATGATTTCCAACAAATCTGTTGCTCTCTCCATAGTACCGGAGAACGGTGTTTTAGTCATCTTGCCCATGAGGCACGGTTCGCAAGTACCAAGTGATTCATAATCAAGTGGTTCCAAAAGTCCATTAGCATGGAGTTTCTTCATGCGCTTTATACCGATATGACCTAAACGACAGTGCCACAAATAAGTTGCACTTTCATTATCAACTCTACATCTTTTGGCTTCAATATTATGAATATGTGTATTACTACTATCGAGATTCAATAAGAATAGACCACTCTTCAAGGGTGCATGACCATAAAAGATATTACTCATATAAATAGAACAACCATTATTCTCTGATTTAAATGAATAACCGTCTCGCATTAAACAAGATCCAGATATAATGTTCATGCTCAACGCTGGCACCAAATAACAATTATTTAGGTCTAATATTAATCCCGAAGGTAGATGTAGAGGTAGCGTGCCGACTGCGATCACATCGACTTTGGAACCGTTTCCCACGCGCATCGTCACCTCGTCCTTTGCCAGTCCCCGCTTATTCCGTAGTCCCTGTTTCGAGTTGCAAATATTAGCAACAGAACCAGTATCAAATACCCAGGTGCTACTGCGAGCTCTAGTAAGGTACACATCAATAACATGTATATCACATATACCTTTGTTCACCTTGCCATCCTTCTTATCCGCCAAATACTTGGGGCAGTTCCGCTTCCAGTGACCAGTCTGCTTGCAGTAGAAGCACTCAGTTTCAGGCTTAGGTCCAGACTTGGGTTTCTTCTCTTGAGCAGCAACTTGCTTGCCGTTCTTCTTGAAGTTCCCCTTTTTCTTCCCTTTGCCCTTTTTCTTGAAACTAGTGGTCTTGTTAACCATCAACACTTGATGCTCCTTCTTGATTTCTACCTCCGCAGCTTTCAGCATTGCGAAGAGCTCGGGAATAGTCTTGTTCATCCCTTGCATATTATAGTTCATCACGAAGCTCTTGTAGCTTGGTGGCAGTGATTGGAGAATTCTGTCAATGATGCAATCATCCGGAAGATTAACTCCCAATTGAATCAAGTGATTATTATACCCAGACATTTTGAGTATATGCTCACTGACAGAACTGTTCTCCTCCATCTTGCAGCTATAGAACTTATTGGAGACTTCATATGTCTCAATTCGGGCATTTGCTTGAAATATTAACTTCAACTCCTGGAACATCTCATATGCTCCATGACGTTCAAAACGTCGTTGAAGTCCCGATTCTAAGCCGTAAAGCATGGCACACTGAACTATCGAGTAGTCATCAGCTTTGCTCTGCCAGACGTTCATAACATCTGGTGTTGCTCCAGCAGCAGACCTGGCACCCAGCGGTGCTTCCAGGACGTAATTTTTCTGTGCAGCAATGAGGATAATCCTCAAGTTACGGACCCAGTCCGTGTAATTGCTACCATCATCTTTCAACTTTGCCTTCTCAAGGAACGCATTAAAATTCAACGGAACAACAACACGAGCCATCTATCTACAATCAACATAAACAAGCAAGATACTATCAGGTACTAAGTTTAAGTTCAATTAATCATATTATTTAAGAACTCCCACTTAGATAGACATCCCTCTAATCCTCTAAGTGATTACGTGATCCAAATCAACTAAACCATGACCGATCATCACGTGAGATGGAGTAGTTTTCAATGGTGAACATCGTTTATGTTGATCATATCTACTATATGATTCACGCTCGACCTTTCAGTCTCCGTGTTCCAAGGCCATATCTGCATATGCTAGGCTCGTCAAGTTTAACCTGAGTATTCTGCGTGTGCAAAACTGGCTTGCACCCGTTGTAGATGGACGTAGAGCTTATCACACCCGATCATCACGTGGTGTCTGGGCACGACGAACTTTGGCAACGGTGCATACTCAGGGAGAACACTTCTTGATAATTTAGTGAGAGATCATCTTATAATGCTACCGTCAATCAAAGCAAGATAAGATGCATAAAAAGATAAACATCACATGCAATCAATATAAGTGATATGATATGGTCATCATCATCTTGTGCTTGTGATCTCCATCTCCGAAGCACCGTCATGATCACCATCGTCACCGGCGCGACACCTTGATCTCCATCGTAGCATCGTTGTCGTCTCGCCAATCTTATGCTTCCACGACTATCACTACCGTTTAGTAATAAAGTAAAGCATTACATCGCGATTGCATTGCATACAATAAAGCGACAACCATATGGCTCCTGCCAGTTGCCGATAACTCGGTTACAATACATGATCATCTCATACAATAAAATTCAGCATCATGCTTTGACCATATCACATCACAACATGCCCTGCAAAAACAAGTTAGACGTCCTCTACTTTGTTGTTGCTTGTTTTACGTGGCTGCTACGGGCTTAAGTAAGAACCAATCTCACCTACGCATCAAAACCACAATGATAGTTTGTCAAATAGACTCCGTTTTAACCTTCGCAAGGACCGGGCGTAGCCATACTTGGTTCAACTAAAGTTGGAGAGACAGTCGCCCGCAAGCCATCTCTGTGCAAAGCACGTCGAGGGAACCGGTCTCGCGTAAGCGTACGCGTAAGGATGGTCCGGGTCGTCTCGTCCAACAATACCGCCGAACCAAAGTATGACATGCTGGTAGGCAGTATGAGTTGTATCGTCCACAACTCACTTGTGTTCTACTCGTGCATATAACATCAACATAAATAACCTAGGCTCGGATGCCACTGTTGGGTTTCGTAGTAATTTCAAAAAATTTCCTACGCACACACAGGATCATGTGATGCATAGCAACGAGGGGAGAGTATTGTCTACGTACCCAACGCAGACCGACTGCGGAAGCGATGACACGACGTAGAGGAAGTAGTCGTACGTCTTCACGATCCAACCGATCAAGTACCGAAACTACGGCACCTCCGAGTTCGAGCACACGTTCAGCTCGATGACGATCCCCGGACTCCGATCCAGCAAAGTGTCGGGGAAGAGTTTCGTCAGCACGACGGCGTGGTGACGATCTTGATGAACTACAGCAGCAGGGCTTCGCCTAAACTCCGCTACAGTATTATCGAGGAATATGGTGGCAGGGGGCACCGCACACGGCTAAGGAATAGATCACGTGGATCAACTTGTGTCAACTTGTGTGTTTAGAGGTGCCCCTGCCTCCGTATATAAAGGAGGAGAGGAGGGGAGGCTGGCCGGCCAAAGGGGGGGAGGCGCAGGAGAGTCCTACTCCCTCTGGGAGTAGGATTCCCCTCCAATCCTAGTCCAACTAGGATTCCTCGGAGGGGAAAAGAGGAGGAGGGGGCCGGCCACCTCTCCTAGTCCTAATAGGACTAGGGGAAGGGGGGGGGCGCGCAGCCCAACTAGGGCAGCCCCTTCTCTTTTCCACTAAGGCCTACTATGGCCCAAATAGCTCCCGGGGGGTTCCGGTAACCCTCCGGTATTCCGGTAAAATCCCGATTTCACCCGGAACACTTCCGATATCCAAATATAGGCTTCCAATATATCAATCTTTACGTCTCGACCATTTCGAGACTCCTCGTCATGTCCGTGATCACATCCGGGACTCCGAACATCCTTCGGTACATCAAAATACATAAACTCATAATATAACTGTCATCGTAACCTTAAGCGTGCGGACCCTACGGGTTCGAGAACAATGTAGACATGACCGAGACACGTCTCTGGTCAATAACCAATAGCGGGACCTGGATGCCCATATTGGCTCCTACATATTCTACGAAGATCTTTATCGGTCAGACCGCATAACAACATACGTTGTTCCCTTTGTCATCGGTATGTTACTTGCCCGAGATTCGATCGTCGGTATCCAATACCTAGTTCAATCTCGTTACTGGCAAGTCTCTTTACTCGTTCCGTAATACATTATCTCACAACTAACATATTAGTTGTAATGCTTGCAAGGCTTATGTGATGTGTATTACCGAGAGGGCCCAGAGATACCTCTCCGACAATCGGAGTGACAAATCCTAATCTCGAAATACGCCAACCCAACATCGACCATTGGAGACACCTGTAGTACTCCTTTATAATCACCCAGTTACGTTTTGACGTTTGGTAGTACCCAAAGTGTTCCTCCGGTAAATGGGAGTTGCATAATCTCATAGTCATAGGAACATGTATAAGTCATGAAGAAAGCAATAGCAACATACTAAACGATCGGGTGCTAAGCTAATGGAATGGGTCATGTCAATCAGATCATTCTGCTAATGATGTGACCTCGTTAATCAAATAACAACTCATTGTTCATGGTTAGGAAACATAACCATCTTTGATTAACGAGCTAGTCAAGTAGAGGCATACTAGTGACACTTTGTTTGTCTATGTATTCACACATGTATTATGTTTCCGGTAAATACAATTCTAGCATGAATAATAAACATTAGCATGATTATAAGGAAATAAATAATAACTTTATTATTGTCTCTAGGGCATATTTCCTTCACCTCCTGTTTCCTCCTTTTAACTACCTAAACTTTCTCCGGTGCAGTTGACGGTTCGTTGGCGCTTGCTGTAGTCGCCCCTTCAATTCGCAAAACCGAACCAGCCACTCTACCTGCTAAATTTGGGACCAGCTGGCCCCTAACATTGACAGTACCATCCGCTGCCACAAGCCGTTTGCGGGCTCCCTTCTCAACTCCGTCCTCGCTAGACTTTCCCCTATGATCATCATCCACTCCATCCATCTCCGTACGCTGAGCATCTGTCCCGAAAACCTCCTCTGCATGCTCACCTCCTCTTCCACCTCCCGAACCCCTTCCTCCTCTGCCTCCTTTGTACTCTCGACCAGCATCCCTCCCTCTACCTCTTCCTCCTCCATCACCTCTCCCACGCCCCCCTACGCCTTGAGCAACTAAAATCTCCGGCTCCCAAAGCAGCCAGTCCCCCCACTCGAAGGACCTTGGATCATGCACCCCGTCACCACATTCATCAGCTAAGTGGCCCATTCTTCCGCATGCGAAACAAAAGTCTGGAGCTTCTCATAGTAGACACTATACCTCTTGTACTCCTTTAATGTGATTGGCACAAAGCGAACCAGGGGGATGTTAACATCCACATACACCCTAACTCGCAGGGTAGAAGCTGGATTTATCCTTCCCTCATTCATAATCACATTGAAAGGTGGATCACCCACCTTGGCAGCAACTTTTTCAGCCAACTCTCTCCTCCTTGTTAGGCCATCTGGCAGCCCCTTCACTCTAGCCCAGACCGGTATCTTGTTTAGACGGTAGCTCTTGACATCTGAGAAACCATCGTATTCTTGCAGCACCACCGGAGCCCTCCTGAACAGCCACGGCCCCCCGTCCATGATCTTCCTCCAATCGCCTAAACAGTGGCACTAAACTAGGAACAGATTAGGGCCCTTTACGTTGAAGGTGACCCCTTGTGCCGCTGCCCAAGCATTGCGCATCTGTGTCATCAGTGCGGCATGACTAAATGGTTTTGTGGTGTGTACCCGAAAGAGAGCCAGCCAGCGCACGTCCTTAATGAGATCATCCACTTCCTCTGAGAAGTCAAGCTCTTCCTCCTCCCGACCATGCAGCTTCATCCCCGCAAATTGATCTTCCAAGTCTGGATCAGGGCCATAATAATCGCCATATTCCTCCTCAAAATCCTTTGCCTGGTTCCTCACATCTTGCGAGCTTCGATCTTGGCTCCCCTTCCCGCTAATGTCTTCCTCAGCCCCTCCTCTCGCCAGCCCCGATCCACTTGGCCGGGCCGCC
>NC_041389.1:605210860-605255337 GCF_002162155.2 Triticum dicoccoides
CGGATCCGCCATGCACGCACGCACACACGACGGAAAGTGGTAGATCTCACCGACGGCCAGAGAAGCCCAGCAGCCGGAGAGATTTTACGTGGACTCCGGCAGTTGCGCCGCCGGAGGATAGATGGACCCTAGGCGAAACCCTAGGGGAAAAACCCGTGCCTGTAGGCGCATACTAGTATGTGTTTGCTGATGGAAAAATGATGCGGGTATCTTAATTCTCTCCACTCGCGGTAGACAGAAATCTCACGTGACTTGGGCCCTGTTTGTTTCAACTTCAACTTCAGTTGGCCTCGTATCCCGTGGATTCATTTCACCGGCAAAAGTGAGCTTTGCCACTGAAGTACACGTGCTTCAGAAATTGCACTGAAAATGGATTCAGCTTTACTGGCAAAGCATATTCCACATAGTTTGTTTCAGCTTCTGATTTTTTTTTTCGACGAGGATCTGTTACTTAAATCTGATGAAACAAACAAGGCCTTAGATGGTCTTCAATTGACACAGTATATCTACTGCCTTTCTTTCGCTCAGTTTAGATCGGTAGTTAACTTTTCACCACAATATTCATATAAATGATCTTACCGAAACACGGATATTTTGTGCCATTTTTATTGAGATTTTTTTATGCATAAGTCGTTGGTGTTAGCTGTCTTATTTGATCTTAATTAATCTTTCCACCCCCGCATGAACCTCGAAAATGGTGGCTCAAAACATTCACTTAGATTAGATGTAAGGAAATCTTAGGCTTTATTCTGCGACATTTACGCACACCAACGTACCAGGTGAGTAAAGAGGAGGCAGCTTCTCGTTGATGCGTCATAATCTAGCAGCGAAGTAGAGTAGATTGACGACTAAGTGAAATTATTTGACGCTCTCAGATCACGGTGCAGCCATACCCGACAGCAGCATGGCAGTGGAGACATGTGTGGTATCCTCGTTAGCAATGGATGGGTACCACGATATTCCATAGGAGTTGCCACTAAAGCGTTCCATAAATGATCATGAACTGGAGAAATATTTGGGGAAGAAGCCTAGTACCACATGCTTTTTTTTTCTCATCACAATTATCTTTGTTTTTCTATCGTTATTGTAAAAAGCCTCGCTCCTATGGCGGACGAAACATGTCGTCAAGGCTGATAAGGGAGAACAGACACTATGAGAAGGTTGAAGACCTGTGGAGAGGGGGTGTACATCCACCCATCATCTCTCGCGTGCTAATCTGGGGCATCCATCTCTACCTTCAATTTTTCTACTTTTGAACCATAAGAATTAAGAGCTGTGTTTCTATTGTGGTCTCCCCCCATGCTATTAGGCTGGATAATTTCTCCAACTCAAGTAAAAGAGTTTGAATTATCAAAATTCTAAGTCATAGTATTTTTTAGAGAACGATGACACTTTATTAATCAAGCAACACTACAAAGAGTCTCCTGGATATACACTCTGGAGTAGAATGAAAAACAGAAATACCACTAGAGTTCTTTAAAGACTTAACTAGAACGTACGTGAACTAAACCATTAGATTGCCGATCAACATGCTTGAAGATCGCCCGAAGCGAGGCAGTCTAAGGCGAAGATCACCATGGAACATTCATCCCGTGTTAGGTAGCATAAAGAGCAAATGTCTCGTCATGTCATGATCATGCTCCTGCTGAAAGGAACGGGTTACAAGACGAGCTTTGTAGCACTCAAAAGAACTATCGGGGTGAGTCTTAACCTTGTAGACCCACTAGGGCCGGTCCTGAGATTTTGGGGGGCCAGGGCAAAACAAGAACCAGGGGCCTTATATATTATCTTAATTTTTCCTTTTCTAACTTTCTAGATGCAAAGTCGCTGATGATGATATCAATATCAATCGTATTTAATAATATCTTTTCAATCTGTATCTTACCTAACCAAATCTGCCTTGGCACATTTACAGACCTCACATCATTTTCGTCATTATATATTTATTTATAAGATGCATATGCTTCTTGCAGTACGACAAAAATAATCACATAAGGAAGCATACCTCGGCCGTTATGAACACATCAGTTGCCTCCTTATACATTTTCTTCTTCATTAGCAAATTGAGAAATAAACAGAAGATTCATTGTATTACTTGATATCATATGCAGATACAAAAACATCATTTTGTGATACTGATCTAAAATGAAAATTTCACAAGGAAGGGACCATCTGAATCCCTTGGAGATAATCCAATTTCTTTTAATCCAAGCGATTCATGGGGACTACTATTTCTTCCGCATAGAGCAAGAAAAGGGCAGAAATCTCAAAAACCATACAAACTGACAGGATTCAATTAAAAAAAGAGCAATGCGATCCTTACCTACCATAGTGTTAAGACGAGCCTAGAGATTTCTCCTCCACCACCGTTGACGCCGCGGCGAAGGCCTTCCCACGATTGGGGGGAACTGGAGTTTGACATGATCGGTGGACTGGAAAAAACGAGACATGTGTTGTGACAAAATTTCAAGTCAGGATTTGAAAACATAGCTTTGGAAACAAAAACGACAAATTCAACATCTAATAGTACATAGCATAAGTTGGGCTTTAGATTTGGCCCATTATCACACTAATGTCAAAATTGTCATTTTTTATGTCAAGAAATATTTCAATTTTGATACAAATTTTTGTGACAACATACTTTGGTATTGTGCCAAAGTGGTAGATTATTTTCAGATTTTTTAAAAAGTTCTACGGCGTCTGATAAATCGGTAGCACCACAAGTGCGGGTGCACTGGATACATTCCTGGGGGCGCCCCCCTAACTTGTAGGGCAAGCTAGAGGGGGCGAATTGGAGGAGGACTCCTCCCTCCTTGTGGAGCCCCCTCCCCTCCCTCCAACCTATATATACTAGAGTTTTTTTTGCCCTTTGAGCACACAAGTTTTTGGAGCCTCCTCTAGTTCTCTAGTTCTAGTTCTAATTTAAAGTTGATCTAATTAGAGCTAGACCTAGATCTCTCTAACCCTCATAATAGAGAAGCCATGTGCGGTTCTCTTCTTCTCCCTCTAATTCCCTGTCGATGATTAACTCTGGACGGTGAAGCACTGCCGGATCATGAAACATGTATGCATGCATTCCGTAGAGAGGTCGTGCTTTCAGTCTTCGGTTCGTGGTACCGTTTGCGAACGGTTCGTGGGACTTCAAGAACGATCTACACCAACTCTTCTTCCACTGCAGCTCGAAGCTGGTAACAATCCGATATAAACCTATAATGCATCTTCATAGTGTTTCTGGTTTGATCGTAGGACCAATTTTTTAGTTTTCTACTACATTTCCCAACACAGCCATGAGTGAAATTCCGGTAGGACCACATGGCATTTTCTGAAACCATATTTTTCTAATCTAACTTGTCATGTTGCCAACATTGGGTGTCAATTTGCATGTCAAGGGTGGACATGCAACTGGGGTGGATAGGTTGTGTGTGAAGGGTGGACATGTAACTAGGTCGGATAGCAAAAAGTAGTCTATCAGGAGTGGACATGCCACTAGGTTGAGAGGTGAGTTGTCTGTTGAGGATGGACATGTGACTGGGTCGGGCGAGTTGAATGTCAAAGGTTAACATGCAATTGGGTCGTTTGAGTTTGGTCAAGGGTGGATATGCAACTGGGTCGGGGCGAGTTGCGTATCGATGGTGGGCATGCAATTGGGTCGGTTGAGTTTCGGGTCAATGGTGAACATGCAGCTAGGTTAGGGCGAGTTGCATATCTAAGGTGGACATGCAAGTGGGTCGTTTGAGTTTTCGAGTCAAGAGTGGACATGCAACTGGGTCGGGCGCGAGTTGCGCTTCGAGGGTGGACATGCAACTGGGTCGGTTGAGTTTCAGGCCATGGGTGGACATCCAATGAAGGAAATATGCCCTAGAGGCAATAATAAAGTTATTATTTATTTCCTTATTTCATGATAAATGTTTATTATTCATGCTAGAATTGTATTAACTGGAAACATAATACATGTGTCAATACATAGACAAACATAGTGTCACTAGTATGCCTCTACTTGACTAGCTCATTAATCAAAGATGGTTATGTTTCCTAGCCATAGACATGAGTTGTCATTTGATTAACGGGATCACATCATTAGGAGAATGATGTGATTGACTTGACCCATTCCGTTAGCTTAGCACTTGATCGTTTAGTATGTTGCTATTGCTTTCTTCATGACATATACATGTTCCTATGACTATGAGATTATGCAACTCCCGTTTACCAGAGGAACACTTTGTGTGCTACCAAACGTCACAACATAACTGGGTGATTATAAAGGAGCTCTACAGGTGTCTCCAAAGATACATGTTGAGTTGGCGTATTTCGAGATTAGGATTTGTCACTCCGATTGTCGGAGAGGTATCTCTGGGCCCTCTCGGTAATGCACATCACTATAAGCCTTGCAAGCAATGTGGCCAATGAGTTGGTTACGGGATGATGCATTACATAACGAGTAAAGAGACTGCCGGTAACGAGATTGAACTAGGTATTGAGATACCGACGATCAAATCTCGGGCAAGTAACATACCGATGACAAAGGGAACAACGTATGTTGTTATGCGGTTTGACCGATAAAGATCTTCGTAGAATATGTAGGAGCCAATATGAGCATCCAAGTTCCGCTATTGGTTATTGACCGGAAACGGTTCTCGGTCATGTCTACATAGTTCTCGAACCCGTAGGGTCCGCACGCTTAACGTTACGATGACAGTTTTATTATGAGTTTATAAGTTTTGATGTACCGAAGGTTGTTCAAAGTCCCGGATGTGATCATGGACATCACGAGGAGTCTCGAAATGGTCGAGACATAAAGATTGATATATTGAAAGCCTATATTTGGATATCGGAATCGTTCCGGGTGAAATCAGGATTTTACCGGAGTACCGGGAGGTTACCGGACCCCCCCCCCGGGGGGGGGGCTTAATGGGCCTACATGGGCCCTAGTGGAGAGTAAGAGAGGAGGCAAGAGGTGGGCTGCGCCCCCTCCCCTCCCTAGTCCGAATAGGACAAGGAGAAGGGGGCGGCGCCCCCCCTTTCCTTCCCCTCTTCCTCCTCTTTCCCCCCTTCTCCTTCTCCAACTAGGAAAGAAGGGAGTCCTACTCCCGGTGGGAGTAGGACTCCCCCTTGGCGCGCCCTCCTTGGCCGGCCGCCCCCTTCCCCTTGGCTCCTTTATATACGGAGGCAGGGGTCACCTCTAAACACACAAGTTGATCTTCGTGATCGTTCCTTAGCCGTGTGCGGTGCCCCCCTCCACCATATTCCACCTCAGTCGTGTCGTAGCGGTGCTTAGGCGAAGCCCTGCGTCGGTAGAACATCATCATCGTCACCACGCCGTCGTGCTGACGGAACTCATCCCCGACACCCTGCTGGATCGGAGTCCGGGGATCGTCATCGAGCTGAACGTGTGCTGAACTCGGAGGTGCCGTACGTTCGGTACTTGGATCGGTCGGATCATGAAGACGTACGATTACATCAACCGCGTTGTCATAACGCTTCCGCTTTCGGTCTACGAGGGTACGTGGACAACACTCTCCCCTCTCGTTGCTATGCATCACCATGATCTTGCGTGTGCGTAGGAATTTTTTTTGAAATTACTACGTTCCCCAACATCCAACTGGGTCAGGCGAGTTGCACGTCGAGGATGGACATCCAACAAATTCGTTTGAGTTATTGAGTCAAGAGTGGACATGTGGTTGGGTCCGGGCGAGTTGTGTTCCGATGGTGGACACGCAACTGGGTCATTTGAATGTTTGAGTCAAGAGTGGATGTGTAACTGGGTCAGGGCAAGTCACGTTTCGACGGTGGACATGCAACTGGGTCGGACTAGTGGGTAGGGGATCAGGCAAGTTTCATACTGAGAGTGGACATACAACTAGGTCAGGTTTGGAGTGATTTGTGTGTCGACGATGGACTTGCTACTGGGTCGGGTCGGGATAAGTTGTGTTTCGAGGGTTGACATGAAACTAGATCAGGTCAGGGATAAGTTGTTTGTCAAGGATGGTTATGCAACTAGTTCGGGTCAAAAAAAAGTTGTGTGTCGGACAAGTTGCGTGTCATCCTCGCAATTGGGTTACAACGAATTAAAAATATCCATGTTTGTAGTGAAATTGTACAATGTTAGTAATTGCCTTTCCAGTGATTAATGAGATTGCACGATTAATGAGTTTGCACGAAAAATTCAGTCTTTTAATTGTGTGGTGCTTTAGATGTGCACAAAAGACTGAATTCTTGACTCGTGTGGTGCTCTAGCAAAACCGTCAATAGCTAAAAATCATCCCTTTGTTCCGAGTGATTGACAAAAAACTACCACTTTAGGGGTTTTCGTCCCACTGAACTATCACTTTTTAAAAAGTGACCAAAAACTACCAAAATAATTTAATTTTGTGACTAAAAACTAGAATAATGGTCCGTTTAGACGATTTAAACACGTTTATGACAGGCAGGGCCCGTCTGTCAGGGCTGACGTGGCGGGAAAGTCAACTTCATTACTCTGGATTGTTAAGTGGACGCTACACGTCAGCATCAGCCATCTTCTTTCTCCTTCCTCTCCCCGTCCAAATCTCGCTCAGCGCTGCCGTCCTTCCCAGTGCTGTCGTCCTCTCCCCGTCCCGGTGGGATTCTCCTCGGCGCCACCTTCCTCTCCCCGTCCCGGTGGCCTACTCCCCGGCGCCACCTTTCTCTCCCTGTCCCGGTGGCCTCCTCCCTAGTGCCTTCTTCTTCTTACCGGCCTCGCAGCCTTTTCCCAGGCGCCGCCGCACACCACCCGGTGAGGAACTTCCTCAGCTCCCGCGCCTATGTCCTCGCGCCGCCCCGTGTGATGAAGCCATGTACCTAGGGTAGGGTCATGGACCTATCCAAAGTATCCTCCCCAAGGACATCTCTAGAAGAAACTACCTTTCAGTCGACCTGGAAGGACTTCACTCGACGATGATGCTACTCACTCGACCATGATGCTACTCACTCGACCGCCAGGAGATCTAGAGTCACTCTGCACACAAACGGTCTGTCATTAAGTAGTCTTTATGGTCATGATAGCACTTTATGTGGGCGTTACTAGTAACCCCCTGCCTTAATGTACTTTAAACCCTGCATAACCGAGGGCTGGAGAGGGCTGGCGAACTCTATATAAGCCATCCCCCTCCTCAGTGTAAAGGGTTCACACCCCTGTAACTCATACGCATATAAACCAGTCGACCGCCTCCGGGCTCCGAGACGTAGGGCTGTTACTTCCTCCGAGAAGGGCCTGAACTCGTAAATCTCTTGCGTATACAACTACTCCATAGCTAGGATCTTGCCTCTCCATACCTACCCCCCTTTCTACTGTCAGACTTAGAACCACGACAGTTGGCGCCCACCATGGGGCAGGTGTCTTAGCGACTTATTGGAGAAGTTGCAATTTTTTCCGATCTCCTTCACCATGGTATCAGGCGGAGTTTTGGTCAAGGGCCGCGAGATCCATCTCGGCGCGGTCACGTTCATCGCCGACGACTCTGCTTGGCTTCAGGAGGCTCCACTCGACATCGACGTGCTCCCGGTCCGCGGAGCGACACACTTTCACGTGTGTGTCCGCGGAGTCCTCCTACGGCAACCGTCGACCCAGTATCGGTCGATCGTTGTGTCATCCTCCCTTCCTGCTTCCCGCTGGCACAAGCGCTCCGGTCGGTCGAGGCTTCAGCGGTGGGTGAGGCACGCGGTGGCCCGCCAGTCGGCCATCCCCCAAGTCGCGGCAATCGAGCCCGATGAATCTCTCTACGGCATGTTCGACCTGTCGAGTGGCTCCGCAGAGACTGCATCCGAGTGCGACAGCAGTGATCCAGCGGCGAAGGTCCTAATGATCAATGGACCGCGCAGTCCTCCCGGCTTCCCCCACGCCGACGGAGGCGACGGTGGAGGCGACCCAGCGCAGGTCCACGAAGAGTATCAACCCGAACCACTCACTTTGCTGCAAAGGGAAGATCTTCGCCGCCGGAACATGGATGCGCTGCATACTCCTATCATTGGAGAAACCCCCGAGGCTCGCACCTTAGAGGACGCGCGTTTCGCCAACCTGGCTGAGCGCACTCAACTGGAGAACCTCCAGCGAGCACTCGACGAGCGTGCACGGCAACGAGTTCCGGACTCCATTCGACGTCAGCTCTTTCCACCATCGACTCAGGTATATCGAACTCCGATTCAGAATTTAGCAGCTGCAGCCCGTATAGCAGAGTCAATTCAGCCTTCCCAGTCAGAGGCTGGCAGAGGCTTGCTGCAGATCAGAGATTTGCTCCGGGCAGCAGGAGATCAAAATTCAGCCGTATCGCATTCGCGGAACAGGATTCACAGCAGATCCGTCGTTGCGAATTCAGTCCAGTCGGCCCATAGCCCTAGATCGCCCCCGAGGCGTGAGGAACGTGGAGGTCGGCGTGATCAGTATGATGACCGATTTGATCGCGATGATCGGCGTCAAGTGCCTACTCCACCCCCAAGAGGTGGGTCGTATGCCCTCGACAGCAAGATGACAGACGCCAGCACAGTGCTGGGCGAAGGGTTCCAGTCGACCCCAGAGAACCAGGCTTTGATGCGAGATCCATCATGGTTCAAGGTTTGGTCGATCGGAACAGAGCTCACCGAGAAGGCCATGACAGAGATGTGCCCACCAGCAGCAGAGTTCATGTTTCGGGACCAGAGTGTTTTAGCAGAGCCATCAGGGCCGCGGTGATTCCTCCCAATTTCAGGTTGGCGACTGGAGTTAGTAAGTTCACCGGTGAGTCCAAGCCCGATACTTAGCTTGAATGTTGGGGAACGTAGTAATTTCAAAAAAATTCCTACGCACACGCAAGATCATGGTGATGGCATAGCAACGAGAGGGGAGAGTGTTGTCCACGTACCCTCGTAGACCATAAGCGGAAGCGTTATCACAACGCGGTTGATGTAGTCGTACGTCTTCACGACTCGACCGATCCAAGTACCGAACGTACGGCACCTCCGCGTTCAGCACACGTTCAGCTCCGATGACGTTCCCTGGGCTCCAATCCAGCAAAGCGTCGGGATAAGTTCCGTCAGCACAACGGCATGGTGACGATGATGATGTTCTACCGGCGCAGGGCTTCCCCTAAACTCCGCGACGATATGATCGAGGTGGAATATGGTGGAGGGGGGCACCGCACACGGCTAAGGAACGATCCGTAGATCAACTTGTGTGTCCTAGGGTGCCCCCCTGCCCCCGTATATAAAGGAGCAAGGGGGAGGCCGACCGGCCCCTTGGGGCGCGCCAAGGAAGAGGAGTCCTCCTCCTAGTAGGAGTAGGACTCCCCCTTTCCTACTCCTACTAGGAGGGGGAAAGGAAGGGGGAGAGGGGGAAGGAAAGAGGGGGGCGCCGGCCCCCCTCCTAGTCCAATTCGGACCAGAGGGAGAGGGGGCACGCGGCCCACCCTGGCCGCCCCTCTCTCTTCCCACTAAGGCCCATGTGGCCCATTAACTCTCCCGGGGGGTTCTGGTAACCCTCCGGCACTCCGATTTTCTCCGAAATCACCCGGAACACTTCCGGTGTCCGAATATAGTCATCCAATATATCAATCTTTATGTCTCGACCATTTCGAGACTCCTTGTCATGTCCGTGATCACATCCGGGACTCCGAACAAACTTCGGTACATCAAAACTTATAAACTCATAATAAAACTGTCATCGTAACGTTAAGCGCGCGGACCCTACGGGTTCAAGAACTATGTAGACATGACCTAGAACTATTCTCGGTCAATAACCAATAGTGGAACCTGGATGTTCATATTGGTTCCTACATATTCTACGAAGATCTTTATCGGTCAAACCGCATAACAACATACGTTGTTCCCTTTGTCTTCGGTATGTTACTTGCCCGAGATTCGATCGTCGGTATCCAATACCTAGTTCAATCTCGTTACCGGCAAGTCTCTTTACTCATTACGTAATACATCATTTCATAACTAACTCATTAGTTACAATGCTTGCAAGTCTTAAGTGATGAGTATTACCGAGAGGGCCCAGAGATACCTCTCCGACAATCGGAGTGACAAAACCTAATCTTGAATTATGCCAACTCAACATGTACCTTAGGAGACACCTGTAGAGCACCTTTATAATCACCCAGTTACGTTGTGACATTTGGTAGCACACAAAGTGTTCCTCCGGTAAACGGGAGTTGCACAATCTCATAGTTGTAGAAACTTTGTATAAGTCATGAAGAAAGCAATAGCAACATACTAAACGATCAAGTGCTAAGCTAACGGAATGGGTCAAGTCAATCACATCATTCTCCTAATGATGTGATCCCATTAATCAAATGAAAACACATGTCTATGGTTAGGAAACATAACCATCTTTGATTAATGAGCTAGTCAAGTAGAGGCATACTAGTGACACTATGTTTGTCTATGTATTCACACATGTATCATGTTTCCGGTTAATACAATTCTAGCATGAATAATAAACATTTATCATGATAGGAGGAAATAAATAATAACTTTATTATTACCTCTAGGGCATATTTCCTTCACTCTCCCACTTGCACTAGAGTCAATAATCTAGATTACATAGTAATGATTCTAACACCCATGGAATCTTGGTGTTGATCATGTTTTGCTCGTGAGAGAGTCTTAGTCAACGGGTCTGCAACATTCAGATCCGTATGTATTTTGCAAATCTCTATGTCTCCCACTTGGACTTGGTCCCGAATGGAATTGAAGCGTCTCTTGATGTGCTTGGTCCTCTTGTGAAATCTGGATTCCTTTGCCAAGGCAATTGCACCAGTATTGTCATAGAAGATCTTCATTGGTCCCGATGCACTAGGTATAACACCTAGATTGGAAATGAACTCCTTCATCCAGACTCCTTCATTTGCTGCTTCCGAAGCAGCTATGTACTCCGCTTCACATGTAGATCCCGCCACGACGCTTTGTTTAGAACTGCACCAACTTACAGCTCCACCGTTTAACAAAAATACGTATCCGGTTTGCGATTTAGAATCGTCCGGATCAGTGTCAAAGCTTGCATCGACGTAACCATTTACGACTAGCTCTTTGTCACCTCCATATACGAGAAACATATCCTTAGTCCTTTTCAGGTATTTCAGGATGTTCTTGACCGCCGTCCAGTGACCCACTCCTGGATTACTTTGGTACCTCCCTGCTAAACTAATAGCAAGGCACACATCAGGTCTGGTACACAGCATTGCATACATGATAGAGCCTATGGCTGAAGCATAGGGAACTCCTTTCATTTTCTCTCTATCTTCTGCAGTGGTCAGGCATTGAGTCTGACTCAACTTTATACCTTGTAATACAGGCAAGAACCCTTTCTTCGCCTGATCCATATTGAACCTTTTCAACACTTTATCAAGGTACGTGCATTGTGAAAGTCCAATCAAGCGTCTTGATCTATCTCTATAGATCTTAATGCCCAATATGTAAGCAGCTTCATCGAGGTCTTTCATTGAAAAACTTTTATTCAAGTATCCTTTTGTGCCATTCAGAAATTCTATATCATTTCCAATCAACAATATGTCATCCACATATAATATTAGAAATGCTACATAGCTCCCACTCACTTTCTTATAAATATAGGCTTCTCCAAAAGTCTGTATAAAACCATATGCTTTGATCACACTGTCAAAGCGTTTATTCCAACTCCCTTAGGATCGACAAAACCTTCCGGTTGCATCATATACAACTCTTCTTCCAGAAATCCATTCAGAAATGCGGTTTTGACATCCATCTGCCAAATTTCATAATCATAAAATGCGGCAATCACTAACATGATTCGGACAGACTTAAGCATCGCTAGGGGTGAGAAAGTCTCATCGTAGTCAACCCCTTGAACTTGTCGAAAACCTTTCGCAACAAGTCGAGCTTTATAGACAGTTACATTACCGTTAGCGTCAGTCTTCTTCTTAAAGATCCATTTATTCTCAATGGCTTGCCGATCACCGGGCAAGTCAACCAAAGTCCATACTTTGTTTTCATACATGGATCCCATCTCAGATTTCATGGCTTCTAGCCATTTTGCGGAATCTGGGCTCATCATCGCTTCCTCATAGTTCGTAGGTTCATCATGGTCAAGTAACATGACTTCCAGAATAGGATTACCGTACCACTCTCGTGCAGATTTTATTCTGGTAGACCTACGAGGTTCAGTAGAAACTTGATCTGAAGTTTCATGATCAATATCATTATCTTCCTCACTAATTGGTGCGGATGTCACAGGAACTGATTTCTGTGATGAACTACTTTCCAATGAGGGAGCAGACATAGTTATCTCATCAAGTTCTACTTTCCTCCCACTCACTTCTTTCGAGAGAAACTCTTTTTCTAGAAAGGATCCATTCTTAGCAACGAATGTCTTGCCTTTGGATCTGTGATAGAAGGTGTGCCCAACAATCTCTTTTGGGTATCCTATGAAGACACATTTCTCCGATTTGGGTTCGAGCTTATCTGGTTGAAGTTTCTTCACATAAGCATCGCAGCCCCAAACTTTAAGAAACGACAACTTTGGTTTCTTGCCAAACCATAGCTCATAAGGCGTCGTCTCAACGGATTTTGATGGTGCCCTATTCAATGTGAATGCAGCCGTCTCTAAAGCATAACCCCAAAATGATAGCGGTAAATCAGTAAGAGACATCATAGATCGCACCATATCTAGTAAAGTACGATTATGACGTTCGGACACACCATTACGTTGTGGTGTTCCGGGTGGCGTGAGCTGCGAACCTATTCCGCATTGTTTCAAATGTAAACCAAACTCGTAACTCAAATATTCTCCTCCACGATCAGATCGTAGAAACTTAATTTTCTTGTTACGATGATTTTCTACTTCACTCTGAAATTCTTTGAACTTTTCAAATGTTTCAGACTTGTGTTTCATTGAGTAGATATACCCATATCTGCTCAAATCATCTGTGAAGGTGAGAAAATAACGATATCCGCCACGAGCTTCAACATTCATCGGTCCACATACATCTGTATGTATGATTTCCAACAAATCTGTTGCTCTCTCCATAGTACCGGAGAATGGTGTTTTAGTCATCTTGCCCATGAGGCACGGTTCGCAAGTACCAAGTGATTCATAATCAAGTGATTCCAAAAGTCCATCAGTATGGAGTTTCTTCATGCGCTTTACACCGATATGACCTAAACGGCAGTGCCACAAATAAGTTGCACTATCATTATCAACTCTGCATCTTTTGGCTTGGACATTATGAATATGTGTATCACTACTATCGAGATTCAATAAAAATAGACCACTCTTCAAGGGTGCATGACCATAAAAGATATTACTCATATAAATAGAACAACCATTATTCTCTGATTTAAATGAATAACCGTCTCGCATCAAACAAGATCCAGACATAATGTTCATGCTCAACGCTGGCACCAAATAACAATTATTCAGGTCTAAGACTAATCCCGAAGGTAGATGTAGAGGTAGCATGCCCACCGCGATCACATCGACTTTGGAACCATTTCCCACGCGCATTGTCACCTCGTCCTTAGCCAGTGCTCGCTTATTCCGTAGTCCCTGTTTCGAGTTGCAAATATTAGCAACAGAACCAGTATCAAATACCCAGGTGCTACTACGAGCTCTAGTTAGGTACACATCAATAACATGTATATCACATATACCTTTGTTCACTTTGCCATCCTTCTTATCCGCCAAATACTTGGGGCAGTTCCGCTTCCAGTGACCAGTTTGCTTGTAGTAGAAGCACTCAGTTTCAGGCTTAGGTCCAGACTTGGGTTTCTTCTCTTGAGCAGCAACTTGCTTGTTGTTCTTCTTGAAGTTCCCCTTCTTCTTCCCTTTGCCCTTTTTCTTGAAACTAGTGGTCTTGTTAACCATCAACACTTGATGCTCCTTCTTGATTTCTACCTCCGCAGCCTTTAGCATTGCGAAGAGCTCGGGAATTGTCTTGTTCATCCCTTGCATATTATAGTTCATCATGAAGCTCTTGTAGCTTGGTGGCAGTGATTGGAGAATTCTGTCAATGACGCTATCATCCGGAAGATTAACTCCTAGTTGAATCAAGTGATTATTATACCCAGACATTTTGAGTATATGCTCACTAACAGAACTATTCTCCTCCATCTTGCAGCTGTAGAACTTATTGGAGACTTCATATCTCTCAATCCGGGAATTTGCTTGAAATATTAACTTCAACTCCTGGAACATCTCATATGCTCCATGACATTCAAAACGTCGTTGAAGACCCGTTTCTAAGCCGTAAAGCATGGCACACGGAACTATAGAGTAGTCATCAGCTTTGCTCTGCCAGACGTTCACAACATCTGGTGTTGCACCTGCAGCAGGCCTGGCACCCAGCGGTGCTTCTAGGACGTAATTCTTCTGTGCAGCAATGAGGATAATCCTCAAGTTACGGACCCAGTCCGTGTAATTGCTACCATCATCTTTCAACTTTGCTTTCTCAAGGAACGCATTAAAATTCAACGGAACAACAGCACGAGCCATCTATCTACAACAAACATAGACAAGCAAAATACTATCAGGTACTAAGTTCATGATAAATTTAAATTCAATTAATCATATTACTTAAGAACTCCCACTTAGATAGATATCTCTCTAGTCATCTAAGTGATTACGTGATCCAAATCAACTAAACCATAACCGATCATCACGTGAGATGGAGTAGTTTTCAATGGTGAACATCACTATGTTGATCATATCTACTATATGATTCACGCTCGACCTTTCGGTCTCTGTGTTCCGAGGCCATATCTCCATATGCTAGGCTTGTCAAGTATAACCTGAATATTCCCCGTATGCAAAACTGGCTTGCACCCATTGTAGATGGACGTAGAGCTTATCACACCCAATCATCACGTGGTGTCTGGGCACGACGAACTTTGGCAACGGTGCATATTCAGGGAGAACACTTCTTGATAATTTTTAGTGAGAGATCATCTTAAAATGCTACCGTCAATCAAAGCAAGATAAGATGCATAAAGGATAAACATCACATGCAATCAATATAAGTGATATGATATGGCCATCATCATCTTGTGCTTGTGATCTCCATCTTCGAAGCACCGTCGTGATCACCATCGTCACCGGCGCGACACCTTGATCTCCATCGTAGCATCATTGTCATTACGCCATCTATTGCTTCTACGACTATCGCTACAGCTTAGTGATAAAGTAAAGCAATTACAGGGCGTTTGCATTTCGTACAATAAAGCGACAACCATATGGCTCCTGCCAGTTGCCGATAACTTCGGTTACAAAACATGATCATCTCATACAATAAAATATAGCATCACGTCTTGACCATATCACATCACAGCATGCCCTGCAAAAACAAGTTAGACATCCTCTACTTTGTTGTTGCAAATTTTACGTGGCTGCTACGAGCTTAGCAAGAACCGTTCTTACCTACGCATCAAAACCACAACGATAGTTCGTCAAGTTAGTGCTGTTTTAACCTTCGCAAGGACCGGGTGTAGCCACACTCGATTCAGCTAAAGTGAGAGAGACAGACACCCGCCAGTCACCTTTAAGCACGAGTGCTCGCAACGGTGAAACAAGTCTCGCGTAAGCGTACGCGTAATGTCGGTCCGGGACGCTTCATCTCACAATACCGCTGAACCAAAGTATGACATGCTGGTAAGCAGTAGGACTTGTATCGCCCACAACTCACTTGTGTTTTACTCGTGCATATGACATCTACGCATAAAACCTGGCTCGGATGCCACTGCTGGGGAACGTAGTAATTTCAACACTTTTCCTACGCACACGTAAGATCATGGTGATGGCATAGCAACGAGAGGGGAGAGTGTTGTCCACGTACCCTCGTAGACCGTAAGCGGAAGCGTTATCACAACGCGGTTGATGTAGTCGTACGTCTTCACGACTCGACCGATCCAAGTACCGAACGTACGGCACCTCCGTGTTCAGCACACGTTCAGCTCAATGACGTTCCCCGGGCTCCAATCCAGCAAAGCGTCGGGGATGAGTTCCGTCAGCACGACGGCGTGGTGACGATGATGATGTTCTACCGGCGCAGGGCTTCGCCTAAACTCCGCGACGATATGATCGAGGTGGAATATGGTGGAGGGGGGCACCGCACACGTCTAACGAACGATCCGTAGATCAACTTGTGTGTCCTAGGGTGCCCCCCTGCCCTCGTATATAAAGGAGCAAGGGGGGAGGCCGACCGGCCCCTTGGGGCGCGCCAAGGAGGAGGAGTCCTCCTCCTAGTAGGAGTAGGACTCCCCCTTTCCTACTCCTACTAGGAGGGGGAAAGGAAGGGGGAGAGGGGGAAGGAAAGAGGGGGGCGCCGCCCCCCCCCCCCTAGTCCAATTCGGACCAGAGGGAGAGGGGGCGCGCAGCCCACCCTGGCCGCCCCTCTCTCTTCCCACTAAGGCCCATGTGGCCCATTAACTCACCCGGGGGGGTTCCGGTAACCCTCTAGCACTCCGGTTTTCTCCGAAATCACCCAGAACACTTCCGGTGTCCGAATATAGTCGTCCAATATATCAATCTTTATGTCTCGACCATTTCGAGACTGCTCGTCATGTCCGTGATCACATCCGGGACTCCGAACAAACTTCGGTACATCAAAACTTATAAACTCATAATAAAACTGTCATCGTAACGTTAAGCAAGCGGACCCTACGGGTTCGAGAACTGTGTAGACATGACCTAGAACTATTCTCGGTCAATAACCAATAGTGGAACATGGATGTTCATATTGGTTCCTACATATTCTACGAAGATCTTTATCGGTCAAACCGCATAACAACATACGTTGTTCCCTTTGTCTTCGGTATGTTACTTGCCCGAGATTCGATCGTCGGTATCCAATACCTAGTTCAATCTCATTACCGGCATGTCTCTTTACTCATTACGTAATACATCATTTCATAACTAACTCATTAGTTACAATGCTTGCAAGGCTTAAGTGATGAGTATTACCGAGAGGGCCCAGAGATACCTCTCCGACAATCGGAGTGACAAAACCTAATCTCGAATTATGCCAACTCAACATGTACCTTTGGAGACACCTGTAGAGCACCTTTATAATCACCCAGTTACGTTGTGACATTTGGTAGCACACAAAGTGTTCCTCCGGTAAACGGGAGTTGCCTAATCTCATAGTTGTAGGAACTTTGTATAAGTCATGAAGAAAGCAATAGCAACATACTAAACGATCAAGTGCTAAGCTAACGGAATGGGTCAAGTCAATCACAACATTCTCCTAATGATGTGATCCCATTAATCAAATGACAACACATGTCTATGGTTAGGAAACATAACCATCTTTGAGCTAGTCAAGTAGAGGCATACTAGTGACACTATGTTTGTCTATGTATTCACACATGTACCATGTTTCCGGTTAATACAATTCTAGCATGAATAATAAACATTTATCATGATAGGAGGAAATAAATAATAACTTTATTATTGCCTCTAGGGCATATTTCCTTCATTGAAGACTACCGAGTGGCTGTTCAAATTGGCGGCGGCAATGATGAGGTAGCCATGAAACACCTGCCTCTTATGTTGGAGGGCTCGGCCAGAGCATGGCTGAATCAGTTGGCGCCTGGCAGTATTTACACTTGGGAAGATCTTGCCCGAGTGTTTGTCAGAACATTTGAAGGAACTTGCAAGCGACCAGCAGGGTTGACAGAGCTGCAGGTTTGTGTGCAAAAGTCGAATGAGACTCTGAGAGATTACATCCAGAGGTGGATCAGTTGCACCATACGGTGGAGAATGTATCTGATCACCAGGCAGTCTGTGCCTTCAAAGAAGGCGTTAAGAACAGAGAGTTAAGTTTGAAATTCGGTCGGACCAGAGACATGACCCTGAGTAGGATGATGGAGATTGCTGCCAAGTATGCCAATGGTGAAGAAGAAGACCGACTCCAGAGTGGCAAGTACAAGCCAACCGCTCATGAAACTGGGGGAGGGAACTCCAGTCGGAAACAGAAGCGGAAAGCCGAGCCAGCTGCTCCTGGAGAAGCCTTGGCCGTGACTCAAGGAAAGTTTAAAGGGAAGCCCAAAGCTCCTTGGAACCCCAAGAAGGTGAAAGATAAGGAGGGAAATGACGTGATGGATTTGCCATGCCACATTCACACGAAGAAAGACAAGGAGGGTAACTTCATTTACCCGAAGCATACCACTCGACAGTGTCGACTCTTGATACAGCAATTCCAAGGGAAACAACCCAAGGACAAAGAAAAGGAGTCGGACAAAATTGAGGACAAGGGAGATAGTGATGAGGAATATCCCCATGTGAATTCCACTCTGGTGATTTTTGCTGACGTTGAGAGCAAAAGTCGATTGAAAGTTATCAAGCAAGAAGTGAATATGGATGCTCCGGAGACTCTCAATTATCTGAAATGGTCTCAGACTGCCATCATCTTCAACCAGTCCGATCACCCGACACACATAGCCACCCCTGGGAGGCAAGCTCTGGTGGTCAACCCAGTCGTTGAAGGCACTCGACTGACTAAAGTGTTGATCGATGGTGGCAGTAGCTTGAATATATTGTACGCAGAGACACTAAAAGGGATGGGCATTCTGATGTCCAGACTCAGTGCCAGCAACATGAGTTTCTATGGAGTCGTTCCTGGCAAGAAGGCTGCGTCACTCAGCCAGATAGCTCTTGATGTGGTTTTCGGAGATTCCAAACATTTCCGCAAGGAAAAGCTGACATTTGAGGTTGTGGATTTCCAGAGTGCCTATCATGCTATTTTGGGCAGGCCAGCTTACGCACGTTTTATGGCTCGACCATGTTACGTGTACCTCAAATTGAAGATGCCCGGCCCCAAAGGTGTGATCACTGTTACTGGTAATCGCAAGAAGGCGGAAGAGTGCTTTCAGAAAGGCTCAAAGATTGCCGATGCTCAGATGGTAGCAGAAGAGTGGCAGGAACACCAGAAAAATGCAGACCCGAGTGATTTGTTGCGAGCTAAGAAGCCTGCTACAGAGTTGGTGTTTCAATCGTCCGGTGAGACAAAGCCAGTTCACATCCACCCGATCGACCCCAACGCTGCTCCGATCAATATCTCCACAACACTCAACCCCAAATAGGAAGAAGCGCTCATCCAGTTCATCCGTGAGAACTGGGACATCTTTGCATGGAAACCTTCTGACATGCCAGGTGTGCCCAGGGGGCTGGCTGAGCACCATCTGCGAGTCGACTCAAAGGCAAAACCTGTCAAGGAACATCTATGGCGGTCCGCCGTACAGAAAAGGAAAGCCATTGGCGAAGAGGTGGCTCGGCTCTTAGCAGCAGAGTTTATCCGAGAGATTTACCACTCCGAGTGGCTCGCCAATGTTGTCATGGTCCCCAAGAAGGACAAAGTCACTTCGCATGTGCATTGACTTTAAACATATCAATCGGACCTGCCCGAAAGATCATTTTCCTCTCCCCCGCATCAACCAAATAGTCGACTCGACTGCGGGATGTGAGCGACTGTCTTTCTTAGACGCCTATTCCGGATACCATCAGATCCGTATGTATGGACCCAATGAGATCAAAACAGCTTTCATCACCCCATTCGAGTGCTTCTGTTATGTCACCATGCCATTCGGCCTCAAAAATGTCGGAGCCACATTCATGAGGATGATTCAGAAGTGTTTGCTCACTCAAATCAGTCGGAATGTGGAAGCGTACATGGATGATATTGTGGTCAAGTCACGCAAAGGTTCCGACCTGCTGACTGACCTTGCTGAAACATTTGACAACCTCAGGAGGTATGATATCAAGCTTAATCCATCAAAGTGCACATTTGGAGTTCCTGGCGGAAAATTACTCG
The DNA here is from genome assembly GCF_002162155.2 of Triticum dicoccoides. Lineage (NCBI taxonomy): Eukaryota > Viridiplantae > Streptophyta > Magnoliopsida > Poales > Poaceae > Triticum > Triticum dicoccoides. The sequence continues at coordinate 605,230,630 of NC_041389.1, forward strand.
GTTTTTTCGTTTCCGAACGAGGAATCGACGCAAATCCAGAGAAAGTGAGCACTATACTCCGAATGAAAAGACCTGTCCGTGTGCACGATGTTTAGAAGCTTACTGGTTGCTTGGCCGCTTTAAGTCGATTCATCTCTCGTCTCGGTGAAAAGGCATTGCCTCTTTACCGACTGATGAAAAAGTCAGACAAGTTCGAGTGGACTCCTGAAACTGATGCAGCATTTGCAGAGCTAAAAGCCCTGCTTTCCACCCAGCCGGTGCTTGCTGCCCCGATCAGCAAAGAGCCTTTGTTGCTTTACATTGCAGCGACAAGTTGTCAGTACTGTACTTACGATCGAGCGGGAAGAAGAAGGAAAGGCCTTTAAAGTTCAGCGCCCAGTATATTATATTTCTGAAGTTCTGACCCCGTCAAAGCAAAGATACCCTCATTATCAGAAGCTTGTATACGGGATCTGTATGACCACGAAGAAAGTTGCTCACTACTTCTCTGACCATACCATCACAGTCGTCAGTGACGCCCCATTGTCAGAGATTCTGCACAACAGAGACGCAACTGATCGAGTGGCAAAATGGGCGATTGAACTCCTTCCCCTGGATATCCGATTTGAGGCAAAGAAAGCTATCAAATCCCAAGCAATAGCATATTTCCTCGCCGAGTGGACTGAACAGCAACTACCGACTCAAGTTCACTCAGAGCACTGGACCATGTTCTTGAAGGAAATATGCCCTAGAGGCAATAATAAAGTTATTATTTATTTCCTTATTTCATGATAAATGTTTATTATTCATGCTAGAATTGTATTAACCGGAAACATAATACATGTGTGAATACATAGACAAACAAAGTGTCACTAGTATGCCTCTACTTGACTAGCTCGTTAATCAAAGATGGTTATGTTTCCTAACCATGAACAATGAGTTGTTATTTGATTAACGAGGTCACATCATTAGTTGAATGATCTGATTGACATGACCCATTCCATTAGCTTAGCACCCGATCGTTTAGTATGTTGCTATTGCTTTCTTCATGACTTATACATGTTCCTATGACTATGAGATTATGCAACTCCCGTTTACCGGAGGAACACTTTGGGTACTACCAAACGTCACAACGTAACTGGGTGATTATAAAGGAGTACTACAGGTGTCTCCAATGGTGGATGTTGGGTTGGCGTATTTCGAGATTAGGATTTGTCACTCCGATTGTCGGAGAGGTATCTCTGGGCCCTCTCGGTAATACACATCACATAAGCCTTGCAAGCATTACAACTAATATGTTAGTTGTGAGATGATGTATTACGGAACGAGTAAAGAGACTTGCCGGTAACGAGATTGAACTAGGTATTGGATACCGACGATCGAATCTCGGGCAAGTAACATACCGATGACAAAGGGAACAACGTATGTTGTTATGCGGTCTGACCGATAAAGATCTTCGTAGAATATGTAGGAGCCAATATGGGCATCCAGGTCCCGCTATTGGTTATTGACCGTAGACGTGTCTCGGTCATGTCTACATTGTTCTCGAACCCGTAGGGTCCGCACGCTTAAGGTTACGATGACAGTTATATTATGAGTTTATGCATTTTGATGTACCGAAGGTTGTTCGGAGTCCCGGATGTGATCACGGACATGACGAGGAGTCTCGAAATGGTCGAGACATAAAGATTGATATATTGGAAGTCTATGTTTGGACATCGGAAGTGTTCCGGGTGAAATCGGGATTTTACCGGGTTACCGGGAGGTTACCGGAACCCCCCGGGAGCCATATGGGCCATCATGGGCCTTAGTGGAAAGGAGAAAGGGGCAGCCCAAGGGGGCTGTGCGCCTCCCCCCTTCCCCTAGTCCTAGTAGGACTAGGAGAGGTGGCCGGCCACCCCTCTCCCTCTTTCCCCCTTGGGAATCCTAGTTGGAATAGGATTGGGCGGGAGTCCTACTCCCGGTAGGAGTAGGACTCCTCCTGCGCCACCTCCTCCTGGCCGGCGCCTCCTCCCCCCTTGGCTCCTTTATATACGGAGGCAGGGGCACCTCTAAACACACAAGTTGACACAAGTTGATCCACGTGATCGATTCCTTAGCCGTGTGCGGTGCCCCCTGCCACCATATTCCTCGATAATACTGTAGCGGAGTTTAGGCGAAGCCCTGCTGCTGTAGTTCATCAAGATCGTCACCACGCCGTCGTGCTGACGAAACTCTTCCCCGACACTTTGCTGGATCGGAGTCCGGGGATCGTCATCGAGCTGAACGTGTGCTCGAACTCGGAGGTGCCGTAGTTTCGGTGCTTGATCGGTTGGATCGTGAAGACGTACGACTACTTCCTCTACGTCGTGTCATTGCTTCCGCAGTCGGTCTGCGTTGGGTACGTAGACAACACTCTCCTCTCGTTGCTATGCATCACATGATCCTGTGTGCGCGTAGGAAATTTTTTGAAATTACTACGAAACCCAACAGTTAGCAATTGCCGCATTTTATGATTATGAAATTTGGCAGATGGATGTCAAAACTGCATTCCTGAATGGATTTCTGGAAGAAGAGTTGTATATGATGCAACCAGAAGGTTTTGTCGATCCAAAGGAAGCTAACAAAGTGTGCAAGCTCCAGCGATCCATTTATGGACTGGTGCAAGCCTCTCGGAGTTGGAATAAACGTTTTGATAGTGTGATCAAAGCATTTGGTTTTATACAGACTTTCGGAGAAGCCTGTATTTACAAGAAAGTGAGTGGGAGCTCTGTAGCATTTCTGATATTATATGTGGATGACATATTACTCATTGGAAATGATATAGAATTTCTGGATAGCATAAAGGGATACTTGAATAAAAGTTTTTCAATGAAAGACCTCGGTGAAGCTGCTTACATATTAGGCATTAAGATCTATAGAGATAGATCAAGACACTTAATTGGACTTTCACAAAGCACATACCTTGACAAGATTTTGAAGAAATTCAAAATGGATCAAGCAAAGAAAGGATTCTTGCCTGTATTACAAGGTGTGAAATTGAGTAAGACTCAATGCCCGACCACTGCAGAAGATAGAGAGAATATGAAAGATGTTCCCTATGCATCAGCCATAGGCTCTATCATGTATGCAATGCTGTGTACCAGACCTGATGTGTGCCTTGCTATAAGTTTAGCAGGGAGGTACCAAAGTAATCCAGGAGTGGATCACTGGACAGCGGTCAAGAACATCCTGAAATACCTGAAAAGGACTAAGGATATGTTTCTCATATATGGAGGTGACAAAGAGCTCACCGTAAAAGGTTACGTTGATGCAAGCTTTGACACTGATCCGGACGATTCTAAATCGCAAACCGGATACGTGTTTACATTAAACGGTGGAGCTGTCAGTTGGTGCAGTTCTAAACAAAGCGTCGTAGCGGAATCTACATGTGAAACGGAATACATAGCTGCTTCGGAAGCAGCAAATGAAGGAGTCTGGATGAAGGAGTTCATATCCGATCTAGGTGTCATACCTAGTGCATCGGGTCCAATGAAAATCTTTTGTGACAATACTGGTGCAATTGCCTTGGCAAAGGAATCCAGATTTCACAAAAGGACCAAACACATCAAGAGACGCTTCAACTCCATCCGGGATCTAGTCCAGGTGGGAGACATAGAGATTTGCAAGATACATACGGATCTGAATGTTGCAGACCCATTGACTAAGCCTCTTCCACGAGCAAAACATGATCAGCACCAAGGCTCCATGGGTGTTAGAATCATTACAGTGTAATCTAGATTATTGACTCTAGTGCAAGTGGGAGACTGAAGGAAATATGCCCTAGAGGCAATAATAAAGTTATTATTTATTTCCTTATAATCATGATAAATGTTTATTATTCATGCTAGAATTGTATTTACCGGAAACATAATACATGTGTGAATACATAGACAAACAAAGTGTCACTAGTATGCCTCTACTTGACTAGCTCGTTAATCAAAGATGGTTATGTTTCCTAACCATGAACAATGAGTTGTTATTTGATTAACGAGGTCACATCATTAGCAGAATGATCTGATTGACATGACCCATTCCATTAGCTTAGCATCCGATCGTTTAGTATGTTGCTATTGCTTTCTTCATGACTTATACATGTTCCTATGACTATGAGATTATGCAACTCCCGTTTACCGGAGGAACACTTTGGGTACTACCAAACGTCACAACGTAACTGGGTGATTATAAAGGAGTACTACAGGTGTCTCCAATGGTCGATGTTGGGTTGGCGTATTTCGAGATTAGGATTTGTCACTCCGATTGTCGGAGAGGTATCTCTGGGCCCTCTCGGTAATACACATCACATAAGCCTTGCAAGCATTACAACTAATATGTTAGTTGTGAGATGATGTATTACGGAACGAGTAAAGAGACTTGCCGGTAACGAGATTGAACAAGGTATTGGATACCGACGATCGAATCTCGGGCAAGTAACATACTGATGACAAAGGGAACAACGTATGTTGTTATGCGGTTTGACCGATAAAGATCTTCGTAGAATATGTAGGAGCCAATATGGGCATCCAGGTCCCGCTATTGGTTATTGAACGGAGACGTGTCTCGGTCATGTCTACATTGTTCTCGAACCCGTAGGGTCCGCACGCTTAAGGTTACGATGACAGTTATATTATGAGTTTATGCATTTTGATGTACCGAAGGTTGTTCGGAGTCCCGGATGTGATCACGGACATGACGAGGAGTCTCGAAATGGTCGACACATAAAGATTGATATATTGGAAGCCTATGTTTGGACATCGGAAGTGTTCCGGGTGAAATCGGGATTTTACCGGGTTACCGGGAGGTTACCGGAACCCCCCGGGAGCTATATGGGCCTTCATGGGCCTTAGTGGAAAGGAGAAAGGGGCAGCCCAAGGGGGCTGCGCGCCTCCCCCCTTCCCCTAGTCCTATTAGGACTAGGAGAGGTGGCCGGCCACCCCTCTCCCTCTTTCCCCCTTGGGAATCCTAGTTGGAATAGGATTGGGGGGGGGGGGGAGTCCTACTCCCGGTAGGAGTAGGACTCCTCCTGCGCCTCTCTCTCTTGGCCGGCGCCCCTTCCCCCTTGGCTCCTTTATATACTGAGGTAGAGGCACCCCAAAGACACAGAAGTTGACACAAGTTGATCCACGTGATCTATTCCTTAGCCGTGTGCGGTGCCCCCTGCCACCATATTCCTCGATAATACTGTAGCGGAGTTTAGGCGAAGCCCTGCTGCTGTAGTTCATCAAGATCGTCACCACGCCGTCGTGCTGACGAAACTCTTCCCCGACACTTTGCTGGATCGGAGTCCGGGGATCGTCATCGAGCTGAACGTGTGCTCGAACTCGGAGGTGCCGTAGTTTCGATGCTTGATCGGTTGGATCGTGAAGACGTACGACTACTTCCTCTACGTCGTGTCATCGCTTCCGCAGTCGGTCTGCGTTGGGTACATAGACAACACTCTCCCCTCGTTGCTATGCATCACATGATCCTGTGTGTGCGTAGGAATTTTTTTGAAATTACTACGAAACCCAACAGTGGTATCAGAGCCTAGGTTATTTATGTTGATGTTATATGCACGAGTAGAACACAAGTGAGTTGTGGACGATACAAGTCATACTGCCTACCAGCATGTCATACTTTGGTTCGGCGGTATTGTTGGACGAGACGACCCGGACCAACCTTACGCGTACGCTTACGCGAGACCGGTTCCCTCGACGTGCTTTGCACAGAGATGGCTTGCGGGCGACTGTCTCTCCAACTTTAGTTGAACCAAGTATGGCTACGCCCGGTCCTTGCGAAGGTTAAAACGGAGTCTATTTGACAAACTATCGTTGTGGTTTTGATGCGTAGGTGAGATTGGTTCTTACTTAAGCCCGTAGCAGCCATGTAAAACATGCAACAACAAAGTAGAGGACGTCTAACTTGTTTTTGCAGGGCATGTTGTGATGTGATATGGTCAAGGCATGATGCTGAATTTTATTGTATGAGATGATCATGTTTTGTAACCGAGTTATCGGCAACTGGCAGGAGCCATATGGTTGTCGCTTTATTGTATGCAATGCAATCGCGATGTAATGCTTTACTTTATTACTAAACGATAGTGATAGTCGTGGAAGCATAAGATTGGCGAGACGACAACGATGCTACGATGGAGATCAAGGTGTCGCGCCGGTGACGATGGTGATCATGACGGTGCTTCGGAGATGGAGATCACAAGCACAAGATGATGATGACCATATCATATCACTTATATTGATTGCATGTGATGTTTATCTTTTTATGCATCTTATCTTGCTTTGATTGACGATAGCATTATAAGATGATCTCTCACTAAATTATCAAGAAGTGTTCTCCCTGAGTATGCACCGTTGCCAAAGTTCGTCGTGCCCAGACACCACGTGATGATCGGGTGTGATAAGCTCTACGTCCATCTACAACGGGTGCAAGCCAGTTTTGCACACGCAGAATACTCAGGTTAAACTTGACGAGCCTAGCATATGCAGATATGGCCTCGGAACACGGAGACCGAAAGGTCGAGCGTGAATCATATAGTAGATATGATCAACATAACGATGTTCACCATTGAAAACTACTCCATCTCACGTGATGATCGGTCATGGTTTAGTTGATTTGGATCACGTAATCACTTAGAGGATTAGAGGGATGTCTATCTAAGTGGGAGTTCTTAAGTAATATGATTAATTGAACTTTAATTTATCATGAACTTAGTCCTGATAGTATTTTGCAAATTATGTTGTAGATCAATAGCTCGCGTTGTTGCTTCCCTGTGTTTATTTTGATATGTTCCTAGAGAAAAATTGTGTTGAAAAATGTTAGTAGCAATGATGCGGATTGGATCCGTGATCTGAGGTTTATCCTCATTGCTGCACAGAAGAATTATGGCCTTGATGCACCGCTAGGTGACAGACCTATTGCAGGAGCAGATGCAGACGTTATGAACGTTTGGCTGGCTCAATATGATGACTACTTGATAGTTTAGTGCACCATGCTTAAACGGCTTAGAATCGGGACTTCAAAGACGTTTTGAACGTCATGGACCATATGAGATGTTCCTGGAGTTGAAGTTAATATTTCAAGCAAATACCCGAGTTGAGAGATATGAAGTCTCCAACAAGTTCTATAGCTAAAAGATGGAGGAGAATCGCTCAACTAGTGAGCATGTACTTAGATTGTCTGGGTACTTCAATCGCTTGAATCAAGTGGGAGATTATCTTCCAGATAAGATAGTGATTGACAGAATTCTCTAGTCACCACCACCAAGTTAGTAGAACTTCGTGATGAACTATAATGCAAGGGATGACGTAAACAATTCCCGAGCTCTTCGTGATGCTAAAATCGACGAAGGTAGAAATCAAGAAAAACATCAAGTGTTGATGGTAGACAAAGACCATTAGTTTCAAGAAAAGGGCAAAGGGAAGAAGGGGAACTTCAAGAAGAACGGCAAGCGAGTTGCTACTCAGGTGAAGAAGCCCAAGTCTGGTCCTAAGCCTGAGACTAAGTGCTTCTACTACAAAGGGATTGGTCACTGGAAGCGGAACTACCCCAAGTGATTGGCGGATAAAAAGGATGGCAAAGTGAACATAAGTATATTTGATATACATGTTATTGATGTGTACTTTACTAGTGTTTATAGCAAAACCCCTTAGTATTAGGTACTAGTTCAGTTGCTAAGATTAGTAACTCGAAACGGGAGTTGCAGAATAAACAAAGACTAGTTGAAGGGGAAGTGACGATGAGTGTTGGAAGTAGTTCCAAGAATAATATGATCATCATCGCACACTCCCTATACTTTCGGGATTAGTGTTGAAACTAAATAAGTGTTATTTGGTGTTGGCGTTGAGCATGAATATGATTTGATCATGTTTATTGCAATACGGTTATTCATTTAAGTAAGAGAATAAACTGTTGTTCTGTTTACATGAATAAAACCTTATATGGTTACACACCCAATGAAAATGGTTCATTGGATCTCGATCGTAGTGATACACATATTCATAATATTGAAACCAAAAGATGCAAAGTTAATAATGATAGTGCAACTTATTTGTGGCACTGCCGTTTGGGTCATATCGGTGTAAAGCGCATGAAGATACTCCATAAAGATGGATTTTCGGAATCACTTGGTTATGAATCATTTGATGCTTGCGAACCGTGCCTTTTGGGCAAGATGACTAAAACTCCGTTCTCCAGAACAATGGAACGTGCTACTGACTTATTGTAAATAATACATACCGATGTATGCAATCCAATGAGTGTTGATGCTCGTGGCAAGTATCATTATTTTCTGATCTTCACAGATGATTTGAGCAGATATGAGTATATCTACTTAATGAAACACAAGTCTGAAACATTTGAAAAGTTCAAAGAATTTCAGAGTGAAGTGAAAAATCATCGTAACAAGAAAATAAAGTTTCTACGATCTGATCGTAGAGAAGAGTATTTGAGTTACGAGTTTGGCCTTCAGTTAAAAAAAACAATGTGAAATAGTTTCACTACTCATGCCACCTGGAACACCACAATGGTGTGTCCGAACGTCATAATTGTACCTTATTGGATATGGTGCAACCTATGATGTTTCTTACCGATTTACCACTATCGTTTTGGGGTTATGCATTAAAGACAGCTGCATTCACGTTAAATAGGGCACCATCAAAATCCGTTGAGACGACGCCTTATGAACTGTGGTTTGGCAAGAAACCAAAGTTGTTGTTTCTTAAAAGTTTGGGGCTGTGATGCTTATGTGAAAAAACTTCAACCTGATAAGCTCGAACCCAAATCAGAGAAATGTGTCTTCATAGGATACCCAAAGGAAACTGTTGGGTACACCTTCTATCACAGATCCGAAGGCAAGACATTCGTTGCTAAGAATGGATCATTTCTAGAGAAGGAGTTTCTCTCGAAAGAAGTGAGTGGGAGGAAAGTAGAACTCGACGAGGTAACTGTACCTGCTCCCTTACTGGAAAGTAGTTCATCACAGAAAACTGTTTCAGTGACACCTACACCAGTTAGTGAGGAAGCCAATGATAATGATCATGAAACTTCAGATCAAGATACTACTGAACCTCGTAGATCAACCAGAGTAAGATCCGCGCCAGAGTGGTACGGTAATCCTGTTCTGGAAGTCATGCTACTAGATCATGATGAACCTACGAACTATGAATAAGCGATGGTGAGCCCAGATTCCGCAAAGTGGCTTGAAGCCATGAAATCTGAGATGGGATCCATGTATGAGAACAAAGTATGGACTTTGGTTGACTTACCCGATGATCGGCAAGCAATTGAGAATAAATGGATCTTTAAGACTGACGCTGATGGTAATGTTACTGTCTACAAAGCTCGACTTGTCGCAAAAAGGTTTTCGGCAAGTTCAAGGTGTTGACTACGATAAGAGTTTCTCACTCGTATCTATGCTTAAGTCTGTCGGAATCATGTTAGCAATTGCCGCATTTTATGAAATCCGGCAAATGGATAAACAAAACTGCATTCCTTAATGGATTTATTAAAGAAGAGTTGTATATGATACAACCAGAAGGTTTTGTCAATCCTAAAGGTGCTAACAAAATATGCAAGCTCCAGCGATCCATCTGTGGACTGGTGCAAGCATCTCGGAGTTGGAATATACGCTTTGATGAGTTAATCAAAGCATATGGTTTTATACAGACTTACGGTGAAGCCTGTATTTACAAGAAAGTGAGTGGGAGCACTACAACATTTCTGATAAGTATATGTGAATGACATATTGTTGATCAGAAATAATGTAGAATTATTCTGCAAAGCATAAAGGAGTGTTTGAAAGGAGTTTTTCAAAGAAAGACCTCGGTGAAGCTGCTTACATATTAAGTATCAAGATCTATAGAGATAGATCAAGACACTTGATAAGTTTTCAATGAGTACATACCTTGACAAGATTTTGAAGTAGTTCAAAATGGAACAGTCAAAGAAAAAGGTTTCTTGCCTGTGTTACAAGGTGTGAAGTTGAGTAAAACTCAAAGCCTGATCACGACAGAAGATAGAAAGAGAATGAAAGTCATTCCCTATGCCTCAGTCTTAGGTTCTATAAAATATGCCATGCTGTATAGCAGATCTATTGTATGCCCTACCACTGAGTTTGGCAAGGGAGTACAATAGTGATCTAGGAGTAGATCACTGGACAGTGGTCAAAATTATCCTTACTGGAATAAGGATATGTTTCTCAATTATGGACGTGACAAAAAAAGGTTCGTCGTAAAGGGTTACGTCGATGCAAGTTTTTTGACACTGATCCAGATGATTCTAAGTCTCAATCTGGATACATATTGAAAGTAGGAGCAATTAGCTAGAATAGCTCCGTGCAGAGCATTATTGACATAGAAATTCGCAAAATACTTACAGATCTGTATGTGATAGACCCCTTGACTAAAATTATCTCACAAGAAAAACATGATCACACCTTAGTACTCTTTGGGTGTTAATCACATAGCGATGTGAACTAGATTACTGACTCTAGTAAACCCTTTGGGTGTTGATCACATATCGATGTGAACTATGGGTGTTAATCACATGGTGATGTGAACTATTGCTATTAAATCACATGGCGATGTGAACTAGATTATTGACTCTAGTGCAAGTGGGAGACTGAAGGAAATATGCCCTAGAGGCAATAATAAAGTTATTATTTATTTCCTTATTTCATGATAAATGTTTATTATTCATGCTAGAATTGTATTGACCGGAAACATAATACATGTGTGAATACATAGACAAACAAAGTGTCACTAGTATGCCTCTACTTGACTAGCTCGTTAATCAAAGATGGTTATGTTTCCTAACCATGAACAATGAGTTGTTATTTGATTAACGAGGTCACATCATTAGTTGAATGATCTGATTGACATGACCCATTCCATTAGCTTAGCACCCGATCGTTTAGTATGTTGCTATTGCTTTCTTCATGACTTATACATGTTCCTATGACTATGAGATTATGCAACTCCCGTTTACCGGAGGAACACTTTGGGTACTACCAAACGTCACAACGTAACTGGGTGATTATAAAGGAGTACTACAGGTGTCTCCAATGGTCGATGTTGGGTTGGCGTATTTCGAGATTAGGATTTGTCACTCCGATTGTCGGAGAGGTATCTCTGGGCCCTCTCGGTAATACACATCACATAAGCCTTGCAAGCATTACAACTAATATGTTAGTTGTGAGATGATGTATTACGGAACGAGTAAAGAGACTTGCCGGTAACGAGATTGAACTAGGTATTGGATACCGACGATCGAATCTCGGGCAAGTAACATACCGATGACAAAGGGAACAACGTATGTTGTTATGCGGTCTGACAGATAAAGATCTTCGTAGAATATGTAGGAGCCAATATGGGCATCCAGGTCCCGCTATTGGTTATTGACCGGAGACGTGTCTCGGTCATGTCTACATTGTTCTCGAACCCGTAGGGTCCGCACGCTTAAGGTTACGATGACAGTTATATTATGAGTTTATGCATTTTGATGTACCGAAGGTTGTTCGGAGTCCCGGATGTGATCACGGACATGACGAGGAGTCTCGAAATGGTCGAGACATAAATATTGATATATTGGAAGCCTATGTTTGGACATCGGAAGTGTTCCGGGTGAAATCGGGATTTTACCGGGTTACTGGGAGGTTACCGGAACCCCCCGGGAGCCATATGGGCCTTCATGGGCCTTAGTGGAAAGGAGAAAGGGGCAGCCCAAGGGGGCTGCGCGCCTCCCCCCTTCCCCTAGTCCTATTAGGACTAGGAGAGGTGGCCGGCCACCCCTCTCCCTCTTTCCCCCTTGGGAATCCTAGTTGGAATAGGATTGGGGGGGGGGAGTCCTACTCCCGGTAGGAGTAGGACTCCTCCTGCGCCTCTCTCTCTTGGCCGGCGCCCCTTCCCCCTTGGCTCCTTTATATACTGAGGTAGAGGCACCCCAAAGACACAGAAGTTGACACAAGTTGATCCACGTGATCTATTCCTTAGCCGTGTGCGGTGCCCCCTGCCACCATATTCCTCGATAATACTGTAGCGGAGTTTAGGCGAAGCCCTGCTGTTGTAGTTCATCAAGATCGTCACCACGCTGTCGTGCTGACGAAACTCTTCCCCGACACTTTGCTGGATCGGAGTCCGGGGATCGTCATCGAGCTGAACGTGTGCTCGAACTCGGAGGTGCCGTAGTTTCGGTGCTTGATTGGTTGGATCGTGAAGACGTACGACTACTTCCTCTACGTCGTGTCATCGCTTCCGTAGTCGGTCTGTGTTGGGTACGTAGACAACACTCTCCCCTCGTTGCTATGCATCACATGATCCTGTGTGTGCGTAGGAAAATTTTTGAAATTACTACGAAACCCAACAGTTCTTTGATGGCTCTAAGATGCTGAATGGTTCTGGTGCTGGGGTAGTGTTGGTTTCCCCCCGAGGAGACAGGCTTGGATATGTACTCCAGATTCACTTTCATTCCTCCAACAACAAAGCAGAATACAAAGCACTTTTGTATGGGTTGCGTATGGCCATTTCACTCGGCGTCCGTCGCCTCATGGTCTACGGCGACTCAGATTTGGTGGTTAACCAAGTGATGAAGGAGTGGGACGTCAGAAGCCCAGCTATGACTGGTTACTGCAATGCAGTAAGAAAGCTGGAAAAGAAATTCGAGGGGTTAGAGCTTCATCATATACCCCGACTGAAGAATCAAGTACCCGATGATTTGGCAAAGATAGGTTCCAAGAAAGAAGCCATTCCCAGTGGTGTGTTTTTGGAGCATATCCACGTGCCGTCAGTTAAAGAGGACCCTTTCACTGAAGAAGCCCCGCAGCCAAAAAGTACCACGGATCCAACTGAAGTCGAGGTCCCAGCCGTGGTCGACCTGGTCATGGAAGTTTTGATTATCACTCCCGACTGGACAGTGCCTTACATCGCATATATCCTAAGGAAAGAGCTCCCAGAGAATGAAGAAGAGGCTCGACAGATCGTCCGTTGATCCAAGGCCTTTACTGCCATGAAGGGATAGTTGTACAGAGAAAGCGTGACTGGAGCCAGTCAGAAATGCATAACGCCGGAAGAGGGTCGGATAATTCTCAACGACATCCACTCGGGGACCTGTGGCCATCATGCGTCCTCTTGGACTATTGTGGCTAAAGCATACTGAGCGGATTTTTACTAGCCCAGGGCAAATGAAATGGCGAAAGAGATAGTCGACAAGTGTGAAGGATGTCAGTTCTACTCCAATATGTCGCACAAGCCCGCCTCAGCCTTGAAGACCATTCCAATCGTTTGGCCCTTTGCTGTTTGGGGGTTAGATATGGTTGGGCCACTGAGAACTGGCAGGAGCGGCTTCACCCATGTACTGGTGGCAGTCGACATGTTCACCAAGTGGATCGAAGCCAAGCCTATTAAAAATCTTGATGCCGGCACTGCCATCAGCTTCATCAGAGAATTGATATTCAGATATGGAGTTCCGCACAGCATCATCACCGATAATGGGTCGAACTTCAATTCCGACCAATTCAAAGCCTTCTGTGCTTCTCAAGGCACACGAGTCGACTATGCTTCAGTCGCCCACCCCTAGTCGAATGGACAAGCAGAAAGAGCCAACGGCCTAATTCTCAAAGGACTGAAACCCCGTTTGATGCGTGACCTCAAGCACGCAGCAGGCGCACGCGTCGACGAACTTCCATCAGTTCTTTGGGGATTGAGGACTACTCCAAATCGGTCGACTGGGAGAACTCCATTCTTTCTGGTCTATGGAGCTGAAGCGGTTCTGCCGAGCGATCTGCTTCACAATGCACCGCGAGTCGAGCTCTATTCTGAAGTTGAAGCAGAGAAAGCCCGGCAGGACGCAGTCGGCCTCCTGGAAGAAGAAAGAGAGATGGCCATGATCTGATCGACCATCTATCAGCAAGACTTGCGTTGATTCTATGCCAGAAATGTGAAGAGTCGGGCCTTCCAAGAAGGAGACTTGGTCCTCCGAGTGGACCAACAGAAGCCGCACAAACTTGACCCTACTTGGGAAGGTCCTTTCATCGTCACCAAAGTTCTCCACAATGGGGCATACCGTCTTTACAATGTCGGTCGCCAGGTTGATGAGCCACGAGCTTAGAATGCGGACCTGCTCCGCCCCTTTTACACTTAAAGTACTCACTCGGATGAGTTGTAATAAAAGTACTTATGTAGTTTATTTATCAAAGACAAGAGTGTTATAATTTTCCTAGTGATTGTTGTTACTTTTGTTTACATGAGAAGTCCCCCAGTGGGTGGCTTAGCTGTGAATCCGTTTCGCCTAAGTTTGTAAAAAAAATCCTTACCGCGTGGCGAGCCAGTCTCCCACTCGGGGGCTTAGCTGCGAATCTATTTCACCTAAGTACTTTCAAATCCTACCGAGTGGTGAGCCAGCCTCCCACTCGGGGGCTTAGCTGCAGTCCAAGTACTCGCCTAAGTTTAACAAAATCCTACCAAGTGGTGAGCCAGCCTCCCACTCGGGGGCTTAGCTGCAGTCCAGTACTTGCCTAAGTATCTGAAAATCCTACCGAGTGGAGAGAAAACCTCCCACTCAGGGGCTTAGCTGCAGCCTAGTGCTCGCCTAAGTACTTAATACAATGTGCGCTCCACAAGGAAGACGAGGAGCAGGTCGACTGCTACCTTCTCCTTCCGAGTTACGCCACAAATACAATGTGCATTCTGCAAGGATGACGAGGTGCAGGACGGCTGCCACCTTCTCCTTCGGAGCTACACCACAAATACGAAAATCCTACCGAGTGGAGAGCAGACCTCCCACTCGGGGGCTTAGCTGCAGTCTAGTACTTGCCTAAGTATTTAAAAATCCTACCGAGTGGAGAGCAGACCTCCCACTTAGGGGCTTAGCTGCAGTCCAGTACTCGCCTAAGTATTTGAAAATCCTACCGAGTGGAGAGCATACCTCCCACTCGGGGGCTTAGCTGCAGTCCAGTACTTGCCTAAGTATTTAAAAATCCTACCGAGTGGAGAGCAGACCTCCCACTCGGGGGCTTAGCCGCAGTCCAGTACTCGCCTAAGTATTTAAAAATCCAACCGAGTGGAGAGCAGACCTCACACTCGGGTGCTTAGCTGCAGTCCAGTACTCGCCTAAGTATTTAAAAATCCTACCGAGTGGAGAGCAGACCTCCCACTCGGGGGCTTAGTTGCAGTCCAGTACTCGCCTAAGTATTTAAAAATCCTACCGAGTGGAGAGCAAACCTCCCACTCGGGAGCTTAGTTGCAGCCCAGTGCTCGCCTAAGTTTGAAATCCATTTCGATTCACAAGGACGACGAGGTGTAGGTCGACAGCCACCCTCACCTTCCGAGCTTCGCCACAAATACAATGCGCGCTCCGCAAGGACGACGAGGTGCAGGTCGACTGATACCTTCTCCTTCTGAGCTTCGCCACAAATACAATGTGTGCTATGTCCCGACCCACAGGGATGCAGGTCGACTGCAACCTGTACTCCAACCTGCAAGAGTACGTCACCAGTACTAAAATATATACCGAGTGAAGAGCAGTGTTCACTCGAAAGCAGATGCAAACATATTCAACGGAAAAACCAAGTTCGGATAGCATCCTATGGATCCAGAAGTGTTCAGGCATCGAGCCTATTAAGGTTTATCGGTTACAGAAACCACTCGGCATTTCGACGCAAATTTAAGGCATCAAGCATAGAAGTTTTTTACTCCTCCGGTGGAGGGCTAGAAGGCGCAACAAACTCGTCCAGGTCGATTCCGTCTACAATCCGAGTGGCAGCAGCAATGAAGGTCTCCATGAAAGATCGGAAATGATGCTTCTTGGTATTGGCCACCTTGAGGGACGCCAGCTTGTCCTCTCGCGCGTCCTTGCAGTGAACTCGAACCAGAGACAAAGCAACATCAGCACCACACTTGGCAGAAGACTTCTTCCATTCTTGCACTCGACTAGGAACTTCGTTCAGTCGAGTCATCAGAGACTCAAGGTCATTCTGAAGTGTTTCCCCCGGCCAAAGTGATGTGTTGATGCGCGACGTTGCAACCTTCAGCCTAGCAAGATAGTCGACCACAGCAGCAACACGAGACTCCAGTCGGAGGACGTTCATGGCAGCTTCATCCTTCACAGGAGAGTTGATGGGTCCAAGCCTGTCTCCACTCGACTAGTCTCCTCTTCAAAGTTTTGGCAGAATTCTGTAAACACAACTCAAAGATAAGCTAGCAGTCCTACAACGAGTCAATGGTTGCAAGACAGTCGGATATAAGGGATTACCTTCGAGCATGAGGAATAACTTCTTGGCGAGCCCTCCCAGATAAGCCTCTAAGTCGTTCTTCTTTCCCACAAGTTCGCTAGCCTTGTCACTCAGGGCTATCTTGTCATTCTTCAGTCGACTGACCTCCTTGTTGGCCGCGTCGAGAGCAGCTTTCGGATTGGTATTCTCCTCTTCAAGTTTGCTGATTGAAGCCAACTTTTCTTCTGCGAGTTTCGTCTTGTCCGAAGCCGCTTTCTGCGCCTCGGCGAGGTCAAGGTCCTTCTTCTTCAGAGCATCCTTCAGTTTATCTGCAAAATGACAGTGAGATCAGACTCGGGAATGGACAAAAAATAAGGGCAGTCGAAAGGTTCTCACCAAACATACCTTTTGCCTCCTCCTTCGCCTTCGTGAAGTTCTCCTGGACAAGCTTCAGATCAAGTTCGAGGTGGATATGCTTGTTCTCCAACTCAGTATAACGAGCCACAAGCTCGCATGATTTCTGCAAAAGATCAGTCGACAGACATCAAAAATAAATCACTTCCGAGTGACTAAGAGGAAAAATCATAGCATTTCTAAGACTACAGCCGAATCAAAATATTCAACAGTAGTCTCGGGGACTACACCCAGTGGGTGCACTCAGCGTGCCCCCACTGGTTCTACCAACTCGGATCAATCAGTCGACCAAACGAGACAGAAAGTTATGATCCTAAACCATAGCTAACTGCTAGCAGTCAGCCATGGTATCGTAAAAAAAAGAGGGTTCTTCAGACCATAGTTGACTGCCAGCAGTCGACCACGGTCTCGGGGACTACACCCAGTGGGTGCACTCAGTGTGCCCCCACTGGTTCCATGATTCCATTCGACCAGACCGAGTGGAGAAAGTAAAGGGAAAAAGTTCAAGGTATAAAGACTATAGTCGACTGCCAACAGTCCACCATAGTCTCGGGGACTACACCCAGTGGGTGCACTCAGCGTGCCCCCACCAATCCAGATATTCAATCGACACACCCAGTGGGTGTACAGATTCTAAGATCTTCAGAAAGAAAAGTTTTCAGGTACCATATCCTAACAGAACAGGCAGTGATCAACTAACCTGGACATTGCTCTGAAGGGTTGAGCTTGCATCATAAGCTGCTTGGCTGGCGTCTCGGATCGCCTTCACCTGCTCCATCATGACCCCCGCCTGGCGTATAGCTTCCTTGGCAGCACCTGCTTGGTCCTCTGGGACGTGGTGTGTGGAGAAGAGGGAAGGCGGATCAGCACTCGACGACGAAGGGCGGGCACTCGTCAGCGGCACTGCAAAGGACACGGTAGCCCGAGTGACGTTGCCTCCCTCCGGAACCAGCGTCTCAGGCGCTGATACAACCTGAGCAGTCTTGCCAGCAGACGTCTTCCTATTCCTCCTTTGCCTCAGTGGCTCCTCATCGTCATCATCGGGGAGATCAATGACATGAGGTGGAACTACAAGAAAGATTCAAAGTTAAAAATGAAGATCCAATCGACTTAAAGTGAAACCACAGAGATCAT
Source organism: Triticum dicoccoides (assembly GCF_002162155.2). Lineage (NCBI taxonomy): Eukaryota > Viridiplantae > Streptophyta > Magnoliopsida > Poales > Poaceae > Triticum > Triticum dicoccoides. Next base: position 605,248,373 of record NC_041389.1, read on the forward strand.
ACCAAGGTTGGAGGTAGCAGCATCTTCCATTTCATGGTCCTCGTTCCTGGCTGAGGTCTCGGAGGTAGCAGCACTGCAGATCCTAGAAATCAGTCGGTCAGCTAACGAGTCGACCAAGAGTTTGCTCACGCCAAACAAGAAGACACAAGTTCTGCTATTACCCGAAAATAGTGGGAATCACCATCCTCATCTTCGGCAGGGCCTTCGTTGGCTTTGATGACGTCGCTCAAGGTTGCTTCGACGCTTTCTCAGTCGGGGCCGGAGAAGTCGTCCAAGGACGTTTGGTTGACTGCCCAACGGACGCAGTTGCTTTACCACGCTCGACTATGGGGTCATGGGTGAGCTTGGATCGCCTTTCCGTACGAGGAAGGTCGACTTCCTCCTCCTCTTCCACCTCCTCCTCTTCACCAGAACCGTCATCTTCTTCATCCTCCTCGCTGCCAGATTGCCACTCCTCCTGACTTTCACCTCCGCTCCCCTCCTCCTCCTCGACCTGTTCTTGCGCCCCATTGGGCATCAAGTACATCTCGGTAGTAACCTGGAAGAGAACAAACAAGACAAGAATCAGTCGACTGAATTCTAACAAAACGGAATGAAGGAAGGAGGGTCAGAGTCAGAGGAATGGAATTGGACCTTGTCTGGCTGGTACGAATGGTCGAGTGGAGGGATCCTCCTGGCTCCTCGGGGGTTGTCCTTGTTCCCTGTTATGGCAGTCATCCAGCTCTCCAACGTGGCATCCTCGACCTCCTCCGGGTGGACCCGAGTGGTGTCTTCAGTGCCAGGGTACATCCACATCGGTTGGTCTCTATATTGGAGCGGCTGGATGCGTCGTCGAAGGAAAACCTCCAGCAGGTCCATGCCAGTCACCCCATCACGGATAAGCTGAACTACACGCTCGACCAACACCTTAACCTGAGCCTTCTCCTCTGGGACCACCTTCAGAGAGGACGGCTTGCTCACTCGATCCATGGAGAAAGGAGGGAGTCCGGTCGACTGCCCTGGCATCGACTGGTCTTGGCAGTAGAACCAGGTCGACAGCCACCCTCGAACCGACTCAGGAAGGACCATGGCTGGAAAAGTGCTTTTACCCCTCATTTGGACCCTGAGACCCCCACACATTTGAATCACTTGGGTTCTCTTGTCACTCGGATTGGCTTTCTTCACCATCTGGGAGCGACAGGTGAAGATGTGTTTGAAAAGGACCCAATGCGGCCGGCAACCTAAGAAATTCTCACACAAAGACATAAAAGCTGCGAGATAAACTATGGAGTTGGGTGTGAAGTGTGGAGTTGAGCCCCAAAGAAGTTCAGAAATCCCCGAAAGAAAGGGTGGGGTGGCAAAGAAAATCCCCGGTCAACATGGGTGGCCAAGAGAACGCACTCACCCTCCTGAGGCTGCGGTAGCCACTCCTTCCCCGGGAGCCTCACTGATCCATGGGGGGTCAGTCCTTCGTCGGCCAGGTTGTCGAGGTCCTTCTGACGGATCATCGAGCGGATCCAGTCGCCCTGGATCCAGCCTTGCGGCAGGCCAGCCCTTGACGAGGACCCGCCCCGATTGGTCGCCCTTCCTTTCGCCTTCGCCCTCGCCTTCTTCGCCCGCTCCAAAGCCGCCGTCTTCTATTTCACCATTGTCGCTGGTGAAGCGCGCAAGGAGCAGTAATGCGGGGATGGAGGCAAACACAGCGGATGAGTTTGAGGAAGGAGAGGGGAATGCGAGCGCACTGTTCAAAAAAACCATCCGGCGCCTTATATGGGGTCGCTTCCGAGTGACTGACTAGTAGGCCCGGACGATCCTGTCAAATCCCGCAACAGTCGCGCGCGCGATACGTGGCGAAAAAGGTGGCACGAAGATCGAGGCGTCCCTGCCTTATCCCGTCCGAGTACCGCGGTCTCCTCCGCCTCGCGCACTTCCCAAAATTCAGATCCCGCTAAATCTGCGAACAACAGAACAACTTGTCAGACTGGAGATTTCCTCCAATCCGTCGCTCGGAAATCTTCAAGTGCAGAAAAGTAACTTGATCAATACAAAGAATGGATCAAGGCAACTGAAAAAGAAGTTGGTGCCGTCACCTAGGGTCATTGATCCAGAACAAGACATACTCATAGCACAAAAGATGGGTCGAAAGAATTCTCAACTCCTTGCTCACTCAAACCTCGATCCATTCGGGGGCTAATGATGAAGCCATGTACCTAGGGTAGGGTCATGGACCTATCCAAAGTACCCTCCCCAAGGACATCTCTAGAAGAAACTACCTTTCAGTCGACCTGGAAGGATTTCACTCGACGATGATGCTACTCACTCGACGATGATGCTACTCACTCGACCGCCAGGAGATCTAGAGTCACTCTGCACACAAACGGTCTGTCATTAAGTAGTCTTTATGGTTTTGACACCGACATTGGTGCCGGACTCCTCTCCTGACTCCGAACCTCCCGCACCCCTGCCAATCAAATCCGATTGGGCGCCGGTTATGGAGTTCACTACCGCGGACACCTTTCAGCACTCGCCCTTTGGCGACATCCTGAATTCACTAAAGTCTCTCTCTTTATTAGGAGAGTCCTGGCCGGACTATGGTCAGGAAGATTGGGATACGGACGACGAAGAAATTCAACACCCACCCACCACCCACTTCATAGCCACTGTCGAAAGTTTAAACGATGTGCTTAATTTTGACTCCGAAGACATCGACGGTATGGACGACGATGTAGGAGATAACCACGAACCAGCACCTACGGAGTATTGGACAGCCACCCCATCTCACGATGTATTCATGGTGGATACACCTAAAGGAAGTGACGGCGAGGAACAACAGGACGCTACGAAGGATAAATCCCTCGAAAAGCAATCAAGACGGCGACGAAAGCGCCACAGAAAGTCCCGCCTCGACAAAGACGGCGGCCATACAGACCCAACCATAGAGCAGGTCGAACCGGTGGATGACGAACATGCCATTGAACAACCGTCTGAACAGGACAACTTGGATAAACAACCCGTCCCTGGCGAAGATAACAGTCCGGACGATCTCACACCGGACAAATTGTTGGAGCAGAAGAACCTCCACAAAAGGCTCGTCGCCACTGCGCGTAGCCTGAAAAAGCAGAAGCGGAAGCTCAACACAGCGGAAGATGCACTCAGAATCAGATGGAGCAAAGTACTCAACACCGCAGACAAATACGGCGACAGTCGCCAAACAAAGAGTAACCCGAAGCGCAAACTACTGCCCGAATTCGATTTGGAGGCCTTAGAGCCCCCACAATCGAAGAACAAAGAGGCCGCCCGGTCGGATAGACGACCACATGACAAGCATAGAGCGGCAAGCGGTGCCGCACACAAGCCGGCACACGATCCGCATAAGGATTCGCATCAAAAGGATGGCCCAGTTAGATCCATCTACGGGCCAAGAAAGCAAGCTCTTCTAAGCAATGCAACATGCCAAATATCCAGATACCACGGCACACCCAAATACAGGGGAGCCGCACACCCCCTATGTTTCACCGATGAGGTGCTGGATCACGAATTCCCAGCGGGATTTAAACCCATAAACATAGAGGCATACGATGAAACAACAGACCCAGGAGTCTGGATAGAGGATTACATCCTCCACATACACATGGCTAGAGGAGATGATCTCCACGCCATAAAATACTTACCCCTCAAGCTCAAAGGGCCAACACGGCACTGGCTTAAAAGCCTCCCTGAAAATACCATTGGAAGTTGGGAAGAGCTCGAGGATGCTTTTCGGGCAAATTTTCAAGGGACTTATGTCCGCCCTTCAGATGCAGACGATTTAAGTCACATAACTCAACAACCCGGAGAGTCAGCCTGCAAATTTTGGAACAGGTTCCTCACCAAAAAGAACCAAATAGTCGACTGTCCGGACGCCGAAGCCTTAGCAGCTTTCAAACACAACGTCCGAGATGAATGGCTCGCCAGGCACCTTGGCCAGGAAAGGCCAAGAACAATGGCCGCACTAACAAGCCTCATGACCCGCTTTTGCGCGGGAGAGGATAGTTGGCTGGCAAGATGTAGTACCAGTGACCCAAGTACATCCGAAGTCAGAGATGGAAACAGGAAACTACGACGCAGCAAGGACCAGCGCCGGACAAGGGGAAACAGTCCGAAGAGCACGGCAGTCAACGCCGGATTCAAAAGCTCTCGGCAAAATTATAAAAAACTGCCCCTCAAGGATAACAGCCACGAGCTATCCAACTTAAACAAAATCTTGGACAAAATATGCCTAATCCACAGTACCCCCGGGAAGCCTGCAAATCATACCCACAGAGATTTTTGGGTCTTCAAGCAGTCCGGCAAACTCAACGCCGGACACAAGGGGCTCGACACACCAAGCAAAGACGATGACGAACCCCACAAGCAAAGCACGGGAAAACAAAAGAATTTCCCACAAGAAGTCAAAACAGTAAACTCACTTGAAGTGACAAAAGGGAAAATCAGAATGGCGCCCATAGAAATACGCGCCGCACGGCCTATCCCAGCGGAGTCCCGACATTGGTTGTCAAAACCAATCACCTTTGATCATCAGGATTACTCCGGACATATCCGGAACGCAGGATGGACTACCCTGATATTAGGTCCCATAATCGACGGACTCCAATTCATAGAAGTCCTAATGGACAGCGGTAGTTATCTAAACCTGCTATATCAGGACACAATCCGCAAAATAGGGATAGACCCAACCAAAATTCGCCACAGCAACACCTCCTTCAAGGGGGTAATGCCAGGCCTATATGCCCATTGCATGGGCTCCCTACTGCTAGAAGTTGTGTTCGGCTCATCCGACAACTTCCGCCTTGAAAAGTTAACCTTCCATATCGCCCCATTCAAAAGTAGTCATCAAGCACTATTGGGACGTGAAGCTTTCGCCCGCTTTAACGTAATACCGCATTATGCATCTCTTACACTTAAAATGCCCGGTCCACGCGGCATCATCTCATTAAAGGGAAATATCAAGTGTCACTTGAGCATGGAAGAACGTGAGACTGCTTGGACAGTCACACACTAATCCGGCTCCGCTAAACCAAGCACCTGAACAGGTCATTCAGACCCCAGATATGGCTAGACGAGTCTGGCGTAATCATATGAAGGCCTACTAACCGCACACCCCCGTACAAGGGGCTGCATGCATGTACAACAACAGACAATACAGCTCAAATTTTATTCGCTTTTCGAATCGTACTCCTTTTATTTAAACATAAAGTACATTTTTCGCACGATATTGCTTCAACTAAGTTCTTCTCCTTTACAGATGAACACCGTGCTACACCCGTCCAGGATACGGCACACTGGAGACACAGGCGCAGATGTGCAGTAGGGACCCGTTGCAAGGATTCTTTTCAGATTAAGACCCTGCGTAAACCTTTTTTACTGTCTCTTGTTGGTACACATCCCCCGGTTTCTTGCTGTAACCGAGGAGGAGGCTGGCATTTTGGCATCGGCCACGTCAGAATTTTTTGCGCGTACCTGGACACCAGGGGCTTAGGGCATTGTTCTGCCCGTTTTCATAAAGACGGAATACCTTAGGGAGTGTTTGGCGTCTCGAGTTAGGCCCTATATGCATCAGCTCCGAATCATGTCTTTGGTCAAATGTTGGGTTTGCCCGGCTCCTGTGTTTTGCTGCCTTACATTCCGTTTTATTGGCTAACGCGGCACCAGGAGAACTACTGCGATTGTGCCCCGGTTCGGCCTGGCGAGCACCTCAGTAGAGAAAGTCGAAAACTGACTGTCATGATATAGCATGAGACTGGTCAACCACTCGATGACCCACCGGAATGTTTAGAATTCCTCCGCATTAACGAAGGACTGTTTCCTGGTCAGGCACATACGTGCCCCGAATGCGGGAGAGCGCGGTGCCCCCAGGGGCTATATAGTAGCCCCACCATCGATCTCCTATGGCTAAGTGAAAGTTGAAGTAAATATGCCCTAGAGGCAATAATAAAGTTATTATTTATTTCCCCATATCATGGTAAATGTTTATTATTCATGCTAGAATTGTATTAACCGGAAACATGATACATGTGTGAATACATAGACAAACATATAGTCACTAGTATGCCTCTACTTGACTAGCTCATTAATCAAAGATGGTTATGTTTCCTAACCATAGACATGTGTTGTCATTTGATTAATGGGATCACATCATTAGAAGAATGATGTGATTGACATGACCCATTTCGTTAGCCTAGCAATTGATCGTTTAGTATGCTGCTATTGCTTTCTTCATGACTTATACATGTTCCTGTAACTATGAGAAATATGCAACTCCCGTTTACCGGAGGAACACTTTGGGTACTACCAAATGTCACAATGTAACTGGGTGATTATAAAGGAGTACTACAGGTGTCTCCAAAGGTACATGTTGAGTTGGCGTATTTCGAGATTAGGTTTTGTCACTCCGATTGTTGGAGAGGTATCTCTGGGCCCTCTCGGTAATGCACATCATTATAAGCCTTGCAAGCAATGTGACCAAATGAGTTGGTTACGAGATGATGCATTACGGAACGAGTAAAGAGACTTGCCGGTAACGAGATTGAACTGGGTATTGGATACCGACGATCAAATCTCGGGCAAGTAACATACCGATGACAAAGGGAACAACGTATGTTGTTATGCGGTTTGACCGATAAAGATCTTCATAGAATATGTAGGAACTAGTATGGGCATCCAGGTCCCGCTATTGGTTATTGACCGAGAATGGTTCTAGGTCATGTCTACATAGTTCTCGAACCCGTAGGGTCCGCACGCTTAACGTTACGATGACAGTTTTATTATGAGTTTATAAGTTTTGATGTACCAAAGTTTGTTCGGAGTCCCGGATGTGATCACGGACATGACGAGGAGTCTTGAAATGGTCGAGACATAAAGATTGATATGTTGGACGACTATATTCGGACACCGGAAGTGTTCCGGGTGATTTCGGAGAAAACCGGAGTGCCGGAGGGTACCGGAAC